>NC_049198.1:12494212-12835462 GCF_009769625.2 Cygnus olor | reverse complement strand
TTGCTTTGTTTTTGCCAGGTGGGTTTTCTTCCCTTCTCACAGTAAATACTGAGATGATAAGATTGAAAACAAAGATCAGACTTGGTTAGGGGTTATTTTGGTGACAGATATCAGGGCATGTAAGATTTGTTTCTGCTGTACAACCATAGGCTATTATTAAAGAAAATGCTTTTACATTTAAGTGTCTTACTTTATTATATGTTTTAGATGTAAAAATATTTTTTACCTGTTTAAAGCAAGCTTCCACCAGATTTGGAGGGAACATATTTCTGTGAAAGAGAAAGAAAACAATATAAGAAGTAATAGGACTCTAGTAATACCTTAGGCAGTGGCACAGCTAACAATAGGATTGACCAACTAATTTTCAAAGGAACCCTAAGATGAATATGTATTTATGCATACAGTGAGTAGAGCTTTGCATACATCATTGGCCTGGTTAGCTTTATCAGGACAAAATGCTGTAGGGTTGGATAGACCATAGACAATTATAATCTCTGGATCCATTATCGTATAGCAGGTTTTGTTATGAAGCAGGATATTAGCTATTTACCAAATGAACAAAGCTCTGTGTGTCCGTACTGACTTTGTATTTATTAATTAAAGTTTGTATTTATTAATTCTTTCTGAATCCAGATTAATAAAGAAGTTATTAATATTTAACTATTTTCTACTTCTCAAACATTTTTTGCAGTCACATAGCACAACATGAATTTCATTAATCAATTTATTGCCTTGTGATTAAAAAAATAAATATTTCTGAATTTGGAGTATGCTTTAATAATAACACAGACATATAGTTACATATGTATGTGTATATTTGTTACATATGGGAGTCTGTTTGTTTTCCAGAATGGTGATATTTCTGAGGGAATTAGAGGCAGCCTAACTGAACAAATCTGGAGGAATCTGAGTGCAAACCTCTTCATGGGTCTTTCTGAAGTCCCCCTTCCTGGCAGCATGACTCTTGGAGGCCTTTCTCCATGTCTCTGGCTTCTCCAAATGGGTTAGTGGAACACAAAATTTTGGTGGCTTTACCTGTGGAAAAGCTCCTGAGTTCAAAACCTCAGCTTCCCTACTCCCTGGAATACATCTATGACATATTAGCTCTACAAAAGAGGTATTGCAGAGTCTCTGAGCAAGGAGAAAACAAGCTTTTATATCTGTGCCCCTCTATTTCAAGCATTTTATTTGCATGTTCCTGGAATTTATTTCCCATCCATATTATTTAACAAAGTTGAGTAGATGCACGCAAATTGGCAGCTACCATTCAAAATTAAGATGAATAACTAAATCAGGGATTCAAGTGAAGTGAGAAAACTGTCAAAAGTTGGAATAAAAGAAAGCAGAGGAATTTGGATAATAAGGATTGTGCTATGGAAAGAGGGGAAAAGACCCATGCAGAAAGCAGAACAGAAATGTTTCTTTTGTGTGTGAAAGAATCTTTCTTTGAATATTAAAAGCAGCTTCTTCCCTTGCAACAGCCTGATTTGAATATAAACCCATGTATTGTAGCATTGTAGGGGTTAGAAACAGTGATATTGCATAGCTGAAAGAAATTTGGCTAGTTTATACAGTCACTATCTACAATTATCCACTATTTTTCTCATGCAAATCTAAATATTACTGTTGTTGACATTGGTACAGAAAATGTGCAATATCATAGCCATACCTGATTAAATCAAGAAAGGCATCTGCTGCTGTCACTTGCACAATTTTGCCTTCTCTGTGCATGTTTTCTTTTGTACCTTTCCCAGGGTGGATGATGACCACAATGATTATACCAATCAGTACAGCAATGATCGTAGTACTCATGTAGTAGACTACTGCTCGGACTCCCATCTTCCCTGACGCTTTACTGTCCAGGGCAGCAATTCCTAGTAAATATAAGCACAAGCATGTTCACCTCATACAGTTGTAATGACTGTAAACTCAGCATAATGAAAATAGGTTTGTGGGAAGAATTTTAAGACCTTTACATTTAAAGACATCCGGCATAAACCATCCCTCTTTTGCAACTCATACTGCCACTGTTTTCACATCCCACCCTTAATACTTGCTACCACCCATAACACCTGCTATTTCATTTTCTATTATAAGAATTACATCTTTTTGTGCTTTGTTTACATTTGTAAAAGGCAACGACTATTGGTCTGACACAGTGTGGCACTCCCTAGATCCAGTGAGCCAATTTTTATCTTTTTATTAACATAGTTACCTTAATCTGAGAAATGTGCCTTAGAAATGTGCTTCACCTAACTGGTAATGGTAAAAAAGAAAACAGGGTACTCTCAAGAAATGTTGATAATATATACTACAATTAATGTCTATGAAGAGTTTTCTTCAATCCTTAATGGAATGACCTGAGTTTACCTCTGTCCCAAGCCATGGGAGTTTAAAATAGATTAAGTGCTGTTAGCTTGTTTCAGAAAATCCTTGCTATTTTATGAATACGCATTTAGAGTCCTTTATAAGCTTTGCAAAACTTGTGACATTTATCCTAATTCTTGGCTGTTCTTAATGTGTCTGGTCTAATGTGAATACTAGGGTGCTCAGTATGGCATCTGCTAAAGTATTTGTTCACCAGTTTGCACCAACAGGGCTGCACAGTGGTTTTCAAATGAAGGTGCAGTTCTGCCAGGGAAAGAGCTCTGAACCTCTCAGGAGTGTCTCATGAGGACTCTCAAATGGAAATCTCCTTCTCTTTCTAAACAGGTGCAGTTACTGTTTGTTTACCTAAAATGCCACTTAGCACCTTCTCCTTAAAATTTCAAGTAGTCAGTAACTTCACCGTTCTTGGTGGCTATACCATCTGTCCTACACCAGTGCTGTTTCTTTTGGAATAATGCTTTCAAAGTGCAAAATGAAGAAAGGGGTCATGAAAGGATCTCTTTGCTGTATTATCTTCTCCAATGCACTCCTATATGGCATTGTCTGATCCAAAATTTTGCTGACCACTCATATATTTATCTAGGTGAATGCTCTGAATGTAGAGGATATAATGAATGTTGCCCAGCTCCTGCTCGGAGTAACTATCTTAGAAGAGAAAACATTTAAAATAGGGCAAAAGGAGCAGGTGAACATAAATAATACGGAAATATAAAACCAGAATCATGACCTGGCAAAACTAAGTATTTTCTCAAAATGCTTGTTACTAGCTACATTGTACTTCTGTTTTCCTTTTGAATGAAGAAATACGTGCTACTGGAGTTACAGTGAAACTGCTCTAGATAGTCACTGATGTAACTGAGGTCAAGGCTGCATTCCAGGCTCTGATCAGATCTTCAAAGTACAAAACCAATCTCATGCTTCATACTTACCATTTTCATTTTTCCTAGGGCTCGCCTGTTCTCTCGGCAGAAACCATTACAGCCAGTAAGATTTGTACCCACAAAATAAATTGCAAAGAGAGACCGCTAGATTTGCACCCTGAATGGCTTGATTTATGTGTTATTGTAACAGAAGAGTGAAGTGTTAGGAACACAGTAAGAAACTGAAAATAGAAATCCAACATTTGAAGCCCTGGATCCTTCATTTCTCTACTCAGCTCTTCCATCAGTATCAGGGATGATAATGTTTATGGTAAGTTTACATTCATACATTTTGAAATTCTGTGAGAAAATTGGTAAATGCTACAAGTAATAAAAAGTTTTCTTATTTTTGTGAACAGGAAAGAAATCCTATAGCCAGTCTTGTGGGTGGATGGAGGATTGCTTTTTTCTGAGTCCTCAAAATAATGCAAATGCAAAGTAATGCAAGTATAATTAACCAGTATAGAAAAATACAGCTAATAATTGTTGCAGTCTTTCAGATCTGCTACTGAGTTGCACAGTGTTTATATCAGACAGCATTTGTTAGAAATTTTATGTTTAAAGCATCACTGTATAACAAAAAGAAATGTAATTTTAAAAGTGAAAAATCAATGCATGCATCCTAGTCCAGCCAACTTTGCTTTTATATATTTTAATTGCTGTTTTACATTTTTACTTGTTATTTCTAAAATAGAAGCAGTGGGTTGTACACTTTTTCATTTTAGCTGAGATCAGTTTTAAACTTAGTTTACATCTTAAAAATTGAAAGGTGAATTTAATCTATATAATTAAAAAAAAAAAAAAAAAAGGAAATGCATAGATTTTAAATCAATTGGTTTCCAGAATCCTGGCATTTCCAGGTAATAGATTCAGGACCAGATACTGAGCACTGCCAGTCTACGGGGTTCACAGGCATATGAGCCTACTGCTTTAACCAATTCTGATCTCTCTTTGTATTCCACACTCGACAGTAGGCTGAGCAGCCTACACTGCAAAAATCACTAGGAGTCAGTGTAAGGCATATCTTAACACTGAAGATAGCTGTGTTGAAGGATTAGAGCTTGTGATCCTATTTCTTTCTTGGACTGATTCTGGGATCAAGTAGTGAACTGTGTGTAACTGATATGTCAGGGAGCAAGAGTCATGCTCTTTTCTTTGTAAGCTGCTTTCCAGCTTGGTTTCCTATTATGTGCTCTGGCTGTGAATACATGACCCCTTGCTTTAGGTTGCTCAGTCTCATTTCTGCTCTTGCTTATCATATAAATGACTTCTCAGCTTGAAAGTAGGGAACAGCAGTTCCTCTCTTCTCAGGCTCTAACTGCTCATGGCATGTATAGCAGGAAGCATTCAAAGCAAAGTGATGGCAGGCGTACGTATGAACAAAAGCTATATGAGGGGGAAGCAAGCTCTCACCTCAGAGAGCACTTACTGGGGAGCTGCTCGGCAGCCTTCCCTCCCGCCCACAGGAGTTAATGAGAAGCCAAGGATGGACATGTGGTACCTTCTAGGGCCAAAGCTGCAAAAGCTTCCAGCACACCAACAGCAAGACTTATCTAAAAAATATTGAAAATCTGTTCTTAAAACATGAGAAAATGAAGGGGTTTGTTTTCTTTCTGTTTTAAGATGTTGACAGGGTTTCGTAGAGCTGAATGGGTCTCTGGAAGGGTCCTTAATGAAGAAGCAATAAAGTTCACTCCAAAGCTTTCATGTGTCACAAACCATTGTATCCTCAGTGTCTTTTCACAGCCAGCCAGCAAAACTCCCGTCGTCCCACAGGAGATGTATGTGCCCCTTTCATCCCACTCACTGCTCTCTCCTCCCCGTGGCTGCTGGTTCCTGCCTCTCTGCCTCTCACTGCCTCCTCTCCTCCTCCTCCCTCCCCTTCCGCAAGGGGCCTGGGAAACTTTGCTGGTCCACCGGTCCCCATGCACAGGGATGCCCTGGAGTTGTCAAGGCAACCCCCAGCAAAGCGCCTGTAATTCCTCCTAGCGTGTGCTCGCAAACAACGTGAATGGGAATGATTTTTTAAGTGTTGATGGGGAGGGAGGGAAGGAAGGGAAGAAAGAAGGGGGAGGCATAAGTCTGTGAGACTGCAAACAGACTCATACCCCTGCCTGTCCTCCCCCTTCACACACTCTTTTCCCCTCTTGAGAAATAAGTGATGAATCAGTCATGCTGTGGGTGAAATAAAGATGTAATAAGGAGTTCTCCTTTGCCAGGACAAAAAGCAAAGCTTAAGTGGTTCTTCAACAAAGGTGCTGGAGAAGAAATGAAAATATTTTGGGACATAGAAAAGGCAGCAAGCAAGTAAGCAGTGTAGTTGCAAAAGAAGGTGAAAGAGAAAGAAAGGATGGAGGGAAACGGAGAAAAAATCTAGTTAGGTGAATTTGCTAAATTTTGAATTGTTAATTTGATTGCTCTGATTGTTCACTTAATTTCATCATGGGTCTGCAAATTATCGTGAAATGATCATGCAGCAGTTCTCTTGAATAGCTACTATATTATTACTGGTTTCAAGTTAATTATATTTTTATTGTACTTATGAGTCTAAATAATACAGAATACTGAAATATCTAAATCTGGAGGTGCCTCTATTGGTATTTGCTTTCCTAGACAAAAATTCTTGTGTTTTGTATAAGAGATACGTTCAAAATATTTTTAAATTTTGGTTACTTTAAAATTAATTTTGATGCACAATGAAGAAGATTTAAAATACATAAAATGATGAATCAGTTCTGAATGTGCGTGTAGAACAAACTGTGCAGTATGGTCCTCATAAATATTCACTGATGCAAATAAAAAAGGGAGGTTTTCTGAGATCATTATTTTTTTTTTTCCTTATTCAATATCTTAGAACTGTACTGATGGTACTTTCTTGCTAATGTAGATTTTTGTATTAATTTCCTGAGACTGATGTTTCAGAATCAGTTTTTAAGAATAAAACATTATGAACAGAACATCTTTTTACTGCTAATTATTTTCCTGTTTATTATTTGGAGTCTCTTCGTTAGGAAATTGCATTTGCTTGTTAAAGACTCTTATGGTGGAATAGCAATAATGGCAACTGTTGATTCAGGAGTGTTGCCCTAATTTTGTTTCTTTTAGGTTGTCGTTCACTCTCCTAATGAAGCAGTCTTAAATGAGCTACTCCCGACCCCCTACATCTACTAACCACTGTGTGATGAGTAAACGCTCAGTATGAGATTGTAAGAGCAATCTCTTCTGTGTATGTTGACAAGGATTTCTGGAAATGAATAACACTAAGGTCATGGTAAAATATCCTGACAGAAAAATTCTAAGCAAAAGCATTATTTAGGAAAAGACAGTGGCAGTACTGCCTGACTTTAATTAACATGATTAATTAAGCTCTAAAGCTTTATTCTAATAGCTGCTGAGCATTCCCAGAAAAGAAAAGTCAAATAATAGTTAAAGTTTTGACAATTGAGTCCTTCACAAGATCAGGGCCCATGTTAGTCCAAACTCAAGTTTATTTCTTTTAGTAGCAATAGCAGTAGAAGAATAAAATTGCAAAGAAAAAAGCTAAATAATATTTTCAAAAACTTTATGTATTAGTGAAGTTAATGAATATTAAATTAATACAGCTAATGATTTCCTGAAACCGCATAAAGTACAAGTCTAAAATATAGTTCTGCATGCATTTTTGCATGAACCAATAGGACAAGCTGTCCCCAAATCTCAATTTAATTTATTCTTATATGAATATAGAAATTTAAATAATGAAATTCTATGCTTTAATAATTTTTCCTGGTCTATTAAGAACATTTGACAAATCTCACAGGAAAAGTAGTACTTATGTTTGATCCAAAGTTACATGACTGTGATTAAGCCAAACTGACTAATGAAACCCATGGCTGGGATGTAGTAATGCAATATAATGAGCCAATTAAGTATCTAGAGAGGCACTTGAAGTCATGCCCCACAGCTTTGTAGTCCAACTCCACCAGAAAACTATTCACTTTGTTTCTTGTAGGGTTAGTTTTTTCTGTCAGTCTTCTGAATCACCTCAGGATGGTGTAATATTAACATCAAAATTTTTACAAGGGAAGCAGAAGGAGAGCATGTCTGGGAGTAGACAGCTAGTCCTTTTGGCAGCTCTTTGCCATTACTTCAGGTTGTCTGTAGTGTTAGACCACATCCTTTGCTATTTGGTGGCAGTGCTTCTAAAGCAAGTTCTGTGTTTCTCACTTTGCACTGTTTATCTTTAAGCTGTCTCTGTTCTCACCACACAGTTGAGCAAACAACATGCACCAGCTGGATGACAAGGAGAGAACAAAAGGTGTGTAAAAGAGCACCTGGGCTCTGGAGAGCTCTGGAGGGCCATGGCTTCTCAAGCCAGCACTGCCTTCCAAAAAATCTGCATAAAGATAATCCCAAGAGTCCACATAAGCGCATAAAGTGCTGTGCCTTTCTCTGTGGATTCTTCACCACTAAAGCAAGCAGAAAGGTTGCATATGATGAGAAAACAAAACAAAACAAAACAAAACAAAACAAAACAAAACAACAACTTCTAGAGGATTCCCACCCCATCATATGGATATATTTCTGGTATTCATAAAGCTATTGGTTTGAGTTACATCTGAATGTGGACGCTGGATACTTCTCAGTGATAACTGATGCTGAATTACTCTTAAAAATCCTGAAAGGTTTTGCACATACAATAACACAGTGATGCAGACTGAACATCATATTCCCATTGGTCCAATACTTATTGACGGATAGAGTGTACAAAATATGCTAGCAAATAGGTGTAATTTGTGCTTGGGGCAAATGTATTTCCTCCATCCCTTTCTAACTCTCACTAAGGAAAAATAGCAAATAACTGACCATGTTCCTTTGGTCTTCATCCTCCTGTCTGCAACTATGCTCTTCCAGCTGCAGTTTCATCATTAGAAAGGGTATGTATGTTAAAACACAGTAAGATACTGTCAGGACATTACTGATGAGTGTCAATGGTAGAGACCCAAACAATCTCTATCGGCTTTACAGTGATTTTTACCTTTCAGTTAATCATGGATAATGAAAGATTATTTTGTCATTCATCACCAATATTGCTTTTTCAGTGGAATAAATTCATTTTAATGGTATGAACCTCTTCTTGGTTTCAGTGCGTCAACAAAAGTTGTTGTCTTATTTTTAAAAAAATAAAGCAATTTATGTTGGAAAGTGTTTCCTGGGCCATCAAGTATACTACTCTGATACAACAGGCAAATATATTATACAGTCTTGTTTATAAATTTCTCAAGCTTGAGGTTCAAATCAGTTGCTCATTTTACCTTAGCTGTTCTTGTGGTAGTTTATTCCACAGCCTTGCTCTCTTCTTACTTAGCTTGTTTCCACAGTACTTTTCACAGTTGCACAAACAACTTCACTTTCTTCCTTTAAAATTATTCTCTGTCTCAGGACTGTGTCAGTCACTGAAGGCAGGGAAGAATTCAGTAATCTTCCCCAGACGGTGGTTGTTGTTGCTAAATCATTTTAGACACCAAAGTATTACAGCCCCCAGTAAAAGGAGATATGTAAATAGCACTTAGATGCTGCATTTATTGAGTGTCAGTGATATTTCTGTTACTGAAGGGTTATGCTGTACTATTCTGAAGACCGTAGTTGATTTACTCGCAGGGGCTGCAAGATGCCAGAGTGTGTTTGGAGAAGTGCATTTCCTGAAACTCACATCTGCCTGAGAAGAAGCCTGCTGTGGGTCTGTTTAGATACCCATTTAACTCTTCACATTATTCCATCTTTTGCTCACTGTATTGGAATGTGCCAAACAATATGCTTTTTGAAGGGAAACTAGGGAGTAATTTATCTTCTTTATGTGTGCTAAGCAGAGCAGGAGGTAGAGGCAAGCAGGGATTCACAGCAAGCCATGGAGCAGTGATTAGTAACAGCTGACAGTCTCAAACCAAGACTCTCTTTCTTTGGTTACCTCATTGTAATAACAGAGTACAAAGGACTGACTGTCTTCAAGCCAAGAACCAGAGACCCAGGAACACAGAAAATAGCAGCTCACTTTTTTTTGTTTTGTTTTGTTTTGTTTTTTGGTAACAAAACACTGCTGCTACCTGTACAGTGCAATTCTAAAAAGACATCATTTTATATCCAGACATTTGGGCTAAAATTTCCAGTAAATAAGATTCTTGCTGGGCATAAAGCTACTCATTTTCTTTATCAGGAGTGAAACAATGAGCACAGAACATTTGCTTAAGAAAAACATAATGTAACATGGTAAGTTATATCAGTTTGATCAGAAAAAAAGTTCATTGTATTAGCTGATAAACCAAAGCATGTTAAGACAGCTTGAATCCTACAGGACATGTTGTTACAAGACTGAAATAAATATGCTAGTAGTTAAAGCAGACTTCTACTCTATTCCTCAAGGATAAAAATACCACTTTTCACTTATTCTGAACATATTGCCAAAAATGTCTACTTTAAACACAAAACACACTGCATCCTGGCAAGATACGATTGATAAAGATACTCTTCCCTTCTGAATGCTGTTAAGCATGTTATATAGTACTCCATAAACTTCATAAAAAAGTACCTTAAAATACACGTGGAAGCTTTTAATCTGCTAAAAGGCAGGTCTGCGTTTTGGCAGACAGTGCCTGGAGCCCTTCAAAGACATGTTTTTGTATGTGCAGTACTTATTAAATAACATTCCACAAATGTACAGGGCTTCTGTTATCTGACTGGCTCTATATCACGTGATGAAGCTGTAAACTATTTACTATGCTAACGCACTCCTGATCTAACTTAGCCGCTACTGAAAAACATCGTATGACATACTTTGGAATCCAGATGTGAGATTAAAGGTATCCCTAAAGGAACAGTAACTAGTAATGCAGTCTAATGTAAAAATGCATTTGCTTTTACATCTTTAGTATGTAATATATGTCTGAAGAGGCACTTCTATTGAACTGCTATAAAAATGAAATGAACACAATCGTAGTCAGTGAAGTGCAAGATTTAAAAACTGGAAAATTAAGGTTGCTTGACTTAAAAAAATAGAAGTATAAAGGTAGAGATAGATAAATCTTTGTTTGCAAACTGACATAGGATTTGAGGTACAAAATCTGTACCAAATACTTGTACCAATCTGTGATTTGTCACAGCTCTAAGAAGGAGGCGTCACCTTCTCACTCAAAAGGTGATCCAGCATTGATGGCCAGCCAATTTTTGGCTGTTCAATAAACTTCTAATAATACAGTGATGGTATTTCTTATTTGGATGATTGCACACTAGAATCTGAAACTGATTAAGTTCATGCAGCAGCCATCATTTGGAAAGAAGTTTTGCTCACTTGGATGTGACTCAGCTAAGATTTGAACCAATAGTGATGTGCTTCTAGTCTGTACAGTAACAACCTGTCCATCAGGTTTCTGCTCATATTTTAATTTTAGCGAAACTTTAAAAACATTGAGACATCATATTTCTTTACTCTGCAATACTAAGGCATTTTGGGAAAGAACTGCATGACATTGCCTTTAGATATGTTAGCAACACGTGATTTTTTTTGGAATAACCTGAAGTTACAGTAGTAACTGCCCACTCACAAAATAATCTGGTGTATTTTGTTGTTGTTGCAGTAGCTACAATTTATCTTTGGTTTGTTAATAATCAAAGCTCAACTGTCTTTAAGAAATCTTTCCAGTGACAAAGTTCTTCTGTGTCCAACCCCAAAGTGATAAATTTTCAATTTGCTTTCAAGCTAGCAGTTTAATCATCTGGTGTGGTTTTATCTATTGATCTTGCACAGAATTTGTCTGAGCAGCTCATGGAGCTGTTGCTTACTGCTTTGTCTGTGATACAAACACTATGCTGGTGTTTACATGTTCTTGTAATCCTTTCAGTTTATTATATTATTTCCCATTTTTCAGGCATTTTTTCAGTGTGTACTTTTTTGCAACACTGTGTATACTTTTATAAGTTGTTCTTGACTGATTTTTACTTAGCTCCCTGACTTTTCTCTTCTCACATCTCAGGTATAATTTTAATTTCCGCCAAGTTGTAGTGTTATCTGCATTCACTTGAAGCACCATAAATCAACTCGAATGGAGCGCCACACTGCTGTTGCTGGTCTGTTTCCCAAACTGATTTTAAAATATCTGTTATCTGTCTATGACAATTAAGTCAGAATAACATTAACTTGGATTTGATAAGAAAAATTCTGCATATTTTTTGCATACCATCAAGACCTGAATCTTCTTTTAATAATGAATTGAGAAATAATCTGAGACTTCCTTTATCAAGTATACAACACCTGTTTGAAGCATATGGGATTCAATGCAGACACCATGGCAAAGAAAATTTTAAAGGCACTTTCAATTTTATGAACTGGCAGCTTTTTAAAACACTACTTATAATCTGCCTGCTAATATTTTAATTATAAATAAGAACATCCTAATTTATGAGATCACTAGCATATTTCTATTTATTTATTTATTTTTACAGACCATAGGGGGAAATAATGTTTTAATTACACCCTATCTCTGCCCCAAGAGTTTAAAAGGTAACAAACATGAATTTTATCAAGAACTTTTTTTTTTTTTTTTTTTTTGGTGTGTGTGTGTGTGATTTTAAGGCCATAGAATCATAGAATAGAATGGCTCTTGTTGGAAGGGACCTTAAAGATCATCGAACTCCAACCCACAAGGTTCACTGGTGATATGCCATATGAATACTACTCAGGAGTCATTGCTTTCACTGCAACTAGTCAATTACACTTTGAATTGCCATTACAGTTTGGATTTATTTTTTTTCATAGTTGGGTAATGATGTTAAGGCTGTTCTGAGAACTCGTTATGGAAGTGTGGAACTGGAGTTTCATGTGAATGGGCTTTTGTTTTCCTTCTCTTCTCTCCTTTGTTTCTGTGACCTCTTGAACTCTGGGTCACTGATTCAGTTACAGCCTTGAAACATCAAAGTCGTACATTTTTTGCTTTGTCTTTCCTCACCTTACAGACTTGTAGGAGGCAATGGGAAGAAGTTAAGTCTTCCTTTGGAATGCCTGACAGTAGCAATCAGTACTTTTTAATAATATTATTCAACTCTTTTCTGAGATATTATGGTGCTAAGTAGGGCTGAAAAAAAAATGTTTTGGCTTCCATGATTCAAGTGATATACAGAGCCATCTAGGCATCATCTGCTTACAAGCAGGACTTAGCATGTGAATTTCTATGAGAGGTATGAGGTATCAAAGAAAATATCAAATGCTTTAAAACTGAACAGATGAAAGAGAAGGGTTTTTTTAGGTTTTGTTTTGTTTTTTAGGTTACTGTTATTTTTGGACTGTGATGTTAGCAGAACAGAGAAGAAGCTTATTTACTTTTTAATGATCTATTAAACATTGAACATCAAACATCTTGAATTTAAAAGCTTTATTTTCTCTGTGGTTGCAGGTCCTTTGCACAGCTTCATTAGCCGTGAGATAGACATTAGCAGGCTTAGTAAGCTAATGTTCTCTAGCTTTGTTTTCAGGGTCTGGGGAGTTAAGTTGTACTGCAATTGTAAATACTAGACAAGGCTGATTTTCAGTGCAAGAATGTATTCATTAATGAAACAGGCATTCATTTGGTGGACTCTCGACCAAAACATATTTTTTCACTAGCTCTTAAGAGGAACTATATTCACTGGAGAATCTCCGATTTTATCAAATATTCAAATCTAAGTTAGAAGTGGGTGGTGAAATGTTAGAATAAAGTAAGTATTTAGCTTTGCATACAAGTAGACAGAGCTGTTTATGGAGGGAGGAAACAGTATCAGCATGTGAAAAAATGTGAATTCTCTTTAAGTATGTTACCATCAAAAACCTGCTCCTGAAAACATGCTTAAGTAAGGCAACTTCATGTGGCCCTTCAAACTCTTCCATGAAGTAGTGATAAAGAATATTGCTTAAAGAATAATACTAGAATTGACAGTTCTAACTACTCAAGAATTACGTGTCAAGCTCTCTAAATATTGGAATAACTTAAAAATCAACATTTTGTAGAACAAGTACTTGTTGTTGTCTGACTAAAGGGTTTTCAGGGTATAGTCTACTTCTGAGTTTTTATTCACATCCAAGGAATAAAAATATGCTTAGATATTTGACATTCAGAGAGGATGAGTCTTTAAGAATATCATTAAGATCTGAACGCTTCTGATGGCAGGAGAGTAGATCACTCTAATGTTTTCTTTATTCCCATATTTCATATTAGGTATTAGAACTGAATTGTTATTCAATTGTGTAAAACTGTAAAGAATGTGATCTTTTAACTTCCCATATGGTATTGCCCCATAAATAATGAGACAATTTTTTTTCTGCACAAGTCTTTCTGTATCGTAATTTACTTCTCTTTGTCGACCATCATTGGTATAACTCCTGCAGAGAAAAAGGTCCCTTCAAGAAAAAAACTGTAGAGGTACATGGGACAATTGTATCAGATGAGTTGAGGAGACAAAAGTTAAGAGCTAACCATTCCAGCTGTTTTTCTTGATGTTTTGCAAGATGTGTTCATAACAGCAGGAACTGACTTTGTGACACACTAAACTGCCCTGTTCTGCTAACTGTGCAAACCTCTGAGGAATCTGTGTTTGCACAGATTGCACATGTCCCTCTTTCAGATGGCAGTGCCATGCTTTGCAGTAATGAACTCTGGGTCAAGATGAGAAAAACTAAACACACCACCACTGTTGACCTGAGAAACACTGAGACAGGCCATTCAAGAAAAGCCAGCCTTGAGAACAGTCACTGGCCTGTAGAAATTTCTTTCTCACCATTTCTGGAATTTGGATGGTACTTGCTACCTTCCAGAGACAGACGGATGGGGCTTTTAAGTGAATGTAATTGACTTTGCTGTGGTATGTATCAGTGACATCACTGTGCTCAGTCAAACCTATGGAGATAAGTCCTAGAGAGAGTAAAAGGAAAAAGGCTTTGTGTAAATGGGGGAGAATGTCATCAGGGTGGCCCATGTAAAATATCTGAGGCACTACATAGAAGTGGCAGAGTATGCCCAGACCTAGACAAAATGTATACTTCCTAGACTAAATGATTACCAAAACCAAACCAAACCAAGCAGTGATTTCTGGAGCTGGTGGGATGTTGTGTGAGCTCTGCATCAATCTTCAGCAACATAACATCACCCTGGACTGACTTACATGAAGAAAACCAGATTAGACTCATGTGAGCCTGAAAAAGTTCACGTCAAAAGACTTTCCACGCAATTAAAACAGGATGTCGATTCTGTAAAGAGATTCCATGTTTCAGCATACATTTTGCTGTGTTCAGGGCTGCCTCAGGAACTAATTTAGAGACAACTTTGCAACAAAAAAATAAGGAAAAGGTACCATACCCTGTGTCATGTATCTGCAGAAAGTTATCAGCTATGAAAAGTAACTGTGACACAACTGGAAAGCAATTCCTAGCAACCAGGCAAGCTCTTAAATTGCTATGATATCTTCTGAGAGAATCTTCACTGCATATACGACAGCACTGTTTATGTTTTGTTGGATTCATTTCTCAAGGTCTGAACCAGAGGATACAAAATATATTCAGAAATAACCAGGAAGAAAAAATAAAGAAGAAATATGCACTAATAGGTGCACCTGCTTAAAAAGAATTATAGTGGATGCAGGATTTGCTTTGTGACTGTAATATGCAGCTCATATCCCAGACACTGATGATTCTTATATCTGTAGTCTCAACAAATCTTTCCCCAGCTAGAAATTTCTGTCCTCACTATCTCTGTTTTCTCCTCCTCATCTTCCCTCACCAGTGCATGGCGATGAATGACAAACTGCTAGCTGAGCAGTCTTCCTCCTCTTCCAGACAATCAAATATTTCAATGGAACTCAGACCCCAGGCTTGAGCCTTGTAGTTTCTGTGGTGTGCAATGGCATTCCTCATTATCAATTGCTCAGAACACAGGTGGGGCACCCAGCAGCACTATCCAGAGACAGGTCTTCAATATCTCTGCCCCTAGTAATGATGACAAAGTTGAATCAGTTTTAGAGAACTTTTAAATCCAGATATATAATTAAAGGGCAGCATATAGCAGATCCAGTAATTACATTTCATTTTCCAATTAAGCTGAAATAATGCATTAAAGGTCAACAATTGCCCATTATCAAAACATGGAAAAATAAAAATTGAGGGTGAAAACAACGGTAGAGTACCTAAGGAGAGCATTAGAGTCTCCTGTTTTCGAGAGCTGACAACCTTCTGCTTATATGCACAGGGTTTGGTCTGCAGATGGTCCTTCTGCAACGATCTGTGCAGCTAATGCAGGAAGTAATTTGTGTCTGTCAGATTTTATAATGTTGATGAAAGGATGATGTGTATTACTCCTGCTGGTGAGCAAGTACTCCCAGTAGCATTCCTGGTGTCCCCAGAATGCACCCTCAGGAACATTCTTGATTGAGGGAATGTTCTTGGTTGTTTAGATGTTTCTGTTCTACACGAGTGGTTATGGCAATTATCTTTGTGCTGCCTGTGTTATAGCAAAGACAAACTGACGAAGAATTAACTATGATGGAGTTGTACTCATGCATGAGAAATAGGGATGCAGACCATGGCATTCCAGCTACAGGTAAAGAGGTGAAAGCAGTAGAAAAGCAAGAGCTGCAAGCTTAATAGTCAATGGTGGCTGTATCTGTGAACTCTCCAGTTTCATTTTGAAACTATTAACTTATGGCTTGTACCAACGTGGAGCGCAATTTAATTGTGTGCTGTAAGAAAAGTACTTCTTTTATTACAAATGTGCTCCCTGATTATTTCATTGGACAGCCCATGTTTCCTTTATTACGAAAAATCATTATGAGATATAATAGTACTACTCCATTTAAGTCTCTACAAATAATTCATGAGTTGTGTAGACTTTTACGGCAATGTTCCACACCAGTTGTATCTTTTCCAAGCTGAAATGCTGTAGTCTGTTTAATCTCTCTTTGCATTTCACTGCAACTCCTTACCACTAGTAAGCCTTGTCACCTTCTCTGTACTGTTCACAGCGAGTCTGAGAATGCTTCCTCTGTACTAATGACCAATCGAGAGCTAATGATTAGGCATAGTATAGCTGTAGTATGGTCGCCTTTCCCAGGTGTATTACTTTGCACTTGGCACCATTCTAAATCATGTCATTTTATCAGTCATTCACTATTGAAAACATAATTCTTTACAGTTTCAGTCTTCAATACCCTGAATAAAATGCTTGCTTTCAGTGTCCTAATTCCTGAACTGCTGAGGAGACTTGTTTTTTGTATTTTATACTGCAAATTGTACAAAATGCAAAACCAAGTCTTTTCAACTTAGAGTTTAGTGTAGCTAATTTTACGTTTCATAATATTTTTGTGGTTTTTACTTTTCAGGTATGTTTTCTTTGTAATCAATTCAAATGTATTTGCATTAAAATAATTTTAAAATATTTAAAAAATTGTTATAAGTTGTCTCTAAGATACTTTCAGTCCTCCTGCGTTTGATAGGAACAGGAAATAAACAGAGAGACATAGGAATGTTAGTAAAGAGATAGTGTGGGTTTACAATGTTCCATTAGTGCTCAGGCAAGAAGCTTTAATTGTTACAAGCTCTTCCAAGTAGGTTTTTTTTTTTTTTTCCTTACAGTGACTTCCAGTCAGCAAGGAAAGTCTTGATGTAATGCATTTACATAAAAAATCAAAACAGAGCCTTTGTTTTTGGGAGTTACCAGCTAAATTGGAAACCTATGGAGAACACAAATTCAATAGCAGTGTGTAGTGACCTGTGAAACAGGACATTTAGTTGTGAAATGACCAAAAGTAGTGGTTCTCTGAGAAAAGCTATATTTTGCGGTGAAATTTAAATCAGCCTTTAATTAAGATCTGTATGCAAACTTGAAAGATTTTAGAGGATATTTTGAATTTTGCTTTCTTTAAATACTACAGGCTTTCTTCATGAAGACCCTTGCTGTTTCTGTATTACTGACTGCAGAGAATAAGACTTCCACAACTATGCTACTGCTTACTTTCCACTTTTTAGGTATAAACAGATTTTATTTTATACACTGTCATTTTATGCAGTAAATTCATCTTACTGAGTTCTAATTTTGAGTGGTATCTGAGTTCACTTGGGATTGTCCTCTGAGAATCTTGTGAGGAGAGATTCTGGATATTTCCTATTGCAAAAGTGTTTAGAAGTGAGATTATCATCGTTAAGTGTTCATTTTATGATCTTTTCTCCTTCTGTAGCTCCTTGCTTTCAGTGTTTGCATAAGTCAAGGTATATAGGATTTGCTGAGTAAGAAGCTCTATCCAAAGTTTTTTTTTTTTTTTTTTTTTTTTTTTTTTTTAGCTTTACAAATACATATAACATTTCTTTATTGTTTTCTAACGTTAATGGTTTTCAGAATGCTTTCTGATTTACAACTGGGTATAGTTCATTTCTTGCTGGAGAAATTTTTATGTAGAAACTTGTTGAGGAAATATGTTTTGAGGAACCATACGGGGAAACTATGAGGAACTCATAATCAGATTGATTGCCAACACCTTGAAAGCTGATATTTCTAGGTGCTGAATAGTTTCCAGTCTACCTTTTTATTTTCTTAATGATATTTCAAAATGCAGCTGCCCTGTTACTTAGACTCATTTTGTAACTGCTAAAAGCATTTGTCCAAATTGTATTAGAATTACATGACATAATTATCAAATGTATCCCGCCAACATCCCTTTTAAAACTGTGTATAGGAGGGTTCCAATTTTTTCATCTCTTAGTACTTGTCTAAATAATGATTATTAGAGGTTATATATCTAACTTGATAGACATTTGGTTTAAACAGTAATACAAGTACTAAAGATCTGGTGTTTGCAGTAATTGTAGTGTAGTAAAATGTGTATAAAGTTTCATCCTTTTTCCTTCTACTTTTATGAACATAGTGTAAAAATTACTTCTCTAGCAAAGCGTTTGTAGATTTTTAGGTGCTGTTGGCCCTAATCTACCATACACATGTTAGTTCAAGATGAAATTGTTGTAGAACTTGGATCTGTACTAGTACAGATATTTCTTCTTATTTATATATTTATTTATTTGTACTCCTGCAAGGGATCCTATTTACAAGATTAATGTATTTTCACAAACTTATTAACTTGCACGGCCATATTTTCATCCATGGAGAACATGTGTGTCTCTTTCTAGAGACACACAAATCGAAGTGTGAGTTTTCCTTTATTTGTGGAAAAAGTATTTATCTGTCATCCAGTTATGCAAATTGCATATGTAAATACACATATGAACGCATAAACTGACGTGTGCATGAAATGTAAAAGTAAATAAAATTAAATCTTCCATGCAATTCATTTTTCATGGCAATGACATGCTTATATAATATGGGGGAGTGGGAGGAAGATGGAAAATTGCCTTAAAAAGATGTCATTTGTTTAATAAAATGTTTTGTATTAAAAGAAAGGCATAAGAAAAAAATAACAAGTTCTGAGGATGTTCATTGATTGGTTTCTCTTAGCAAGCTTACTACTACATATCTACAGGCAGCTCAAATACACTGGTAATCTAGAAGGTGCTTCATTCAAAGACAATTTGTTAGTTTTGTTCTTCTGCCCCAACTAGACTCAACCAAGATCAGTATAAAATTTATGATTGATTTGATGGGTTTTGATTGCTCTGATTTCTAAAATAATTTTGTGAGGACATACAAAATCAGTGAATTTTGGAAATGTTGGAAAAATTGCAATTTTTAGAACTTGGACATGGATTTATTGCTCTGGTATCCAGCTAAATTGAACAAACAGGGCCTAATTGTTTCTCATTTGTCATGTATGTATTATATGAACTGAATCAGTGATATATTTCTTAAGCTGAAACACAGAAAAGTAAGACTGATTTTTGTAACATTTTTGGCTTCCAGCGTTACTGTGGGTGCCCAAGATGTTTATAGGTCTGTTCTGCTGGAAAGAATTAAAGGGAATTCCTTTTTCTTCCTGGGAAAAGAATATTGCTGACTCCACAGCGTTTGTTCCCTCTCTGGAATCCTGCTGGTACTGTTTTAAGACTCAGTATAACAGACATAAGGATTACATCCATGTTTATACATATGGAAATCAGGGAGACATTTCCCATCTGTTGAAACATTTCTGCATGAAAACAGACAGCACCTGGGACCTCGTAAGTGATAGTATTTTTCCCACAATAGACTTGTCAGTGAGAAGACAGGATAACACTGGAACTACTTGGAGACTTTATGCAGCGTGGCTTCTGCTTCTACAAAACTAGACACAGGTTGAATTCCCAGCCTGTTCCTTGAAGAGGTGATGCAGAGGTCTCTTTATGAAACCTTCCTATTGTTTCGTGTTCTCTGATGCGGGAGGTTAGAAAAAAACAAATTCAAAATTCTTGCACTTTATGTTCACTGCCATTAACTTAAAGTGTTAATAAGGGACATTACAAATGTCAAAATGAAAAATGCTTATAATTTAGTGGAGAAAGGATGTACTGGTAATATTTAATGGTATTTGCATCCAGTTACACTTGATGGGTACTGTCTCATATATTGGAAAGACAGATATAAAACATCATTTCTTAAATTTAATAAGTTGGGACTATAGCCTTTTCTAGAATTATGTCTTTATGGGGGACTGGGTACAGCTGCCGTGTGGATGTGGAAGGCTGTGCTATTGTATTACAGTTCCCTGTCATACAACCTAGTTTAGGTCCATCACACCATATGCTATCTTCAGGAGAAATTATATTTAACGTCATGGCAAATACATTCTTGTTAAACATATGGATCTATCAAAACAAACAGTCAATTTATGCATATCTGTTTTTTCGTGATATCATCATAGCTAGCTGAAATCAGGTAACATCGGGTGTAGCTTTTCCGTAGCAACTGGCTCAGTGGTGGCTCCTTACCATTCTTGCTGTAATTATTTGCTCAAGTTTATTTCCATCTCCACAGTGATATAAATACAATAGCTATACACTTTGTGTCTGCTGAGCCATGAAAGCTTAATGTACCTGTCTCAATTAAAGTTTTCAGCATATAGTCATCTCTGCTGCCCAGTAGCTATAAATAAATAAACAAATAAAAGAAACCAACACACACCTTTGCCAGCACTACATCTGAAAAGAGACAGTACAGATACAAAAAAGTAACATGATTTGCCTGAGGTTACATAACATGTCACAGCATTAATTTTCCACATTTTATATCCCTAAGTTGCTTTGGGCAAAACTGGGCTTTTCACCAGTTGAATCTGTGTTCATATCCAGATGCTGCATTTTTCCTGACTTACGTAATGGAGTGGCTTAGAAACTATTTCTCGTTCAGTTATTTCATTGAATATTATCTTTGCTTCATTATAGGTATTTTCAAACAACTTAGCATTAATTATGGTCTCTGCTTGTGTTTCAATTTATTACTTGAGTCATGCTGTGTGCCTTTGCTTTTATTTTGCTGAGGGGATAGACCATGTTCCTTGCTACTTGCTTTTAGCATTTTCACCATTTGTTGCACACCATGGATAGTTGAAATCAGGGGCATCCTACTTACATCTGTGGTTAGTTAACAGGACGGTAAAAATCCACACATGGAAATCCCAGGTCTCTGCACTTTATCAGCTTCTTCTGTAGTTTGTGTAGGGGTAAATACTATGCATATGTTGAAAAAGTCCGGGGACAAAAACAGTGATGCCTCTGACTTTGGGTAAGGAAAGTCACTTGTGTCTCCTGCAGTTGTCTGTGTTGCAGTCTGACATTGAAAGGCTACATCAGAGACAGAGAAGTTTCTGTATCTTCCAGAATCCATGAAAGAGGGTCATGTCATAATTGGAATTAGAATGGGAAATTAATATCAAAGAAGACATACTATGAACTACAGATTGTTTTCATCTTTGAGGTAATTGTTCCACACCCGTCCTTGACATATATAGTAAAACACATTGTATGTTTTACTATGCAGCCTGCATTTGTATAAGACAATTCACAGTCTTATTTTTTTGTGCACACAAAATCCTGATCTGTGATTAAATTTCATTCCTATTGTATCAGCATTGCTCCCATTAACACTTCAGGCAAACATTATTACCTACTGCACAGTGTGTTGCACTGGTACTCATGATCACAATATTTGCTTGATTCTACTATTGCTGACCTGATATATCATCTTTGGCAGTCAGTAGACCACTCTGTTTCACTATTTTCACATTCCTTTTCTTCCAGCTTGATTTAAGCTAGTAAATATTCCCGGGCTGTTTTCTTACTGTGTTTGACCAATGTGCAGATTGACTGGGCTTTTACGTTTTGCTGGACTTTACCAGACACAGATACCTGAAAGAAATGCACTGGATTTAATTTTAGTTTATTTTCATTTCAAAGTAGTGGTCCAAGCTTCCAAAATTTTGGGGAGAGAGATAGAGCATGTCTGTTAAACTGAACTGCGATCATAATTGTGCAAAATGTTTGCAAATAAGTCTTAGAAATTTTCTCTAGTTTCATCTTTTTTTATATACATTGTGATCTAACCACGCTTTTTAATGACTGGTCATTAGTTATTTTCATAAACTTTCCACCTAAATGAAGCATGCAGACAAAACTTGTGGGCCACTTATAAGAGCTGGAATTTTAATGGCATGATGTTCTTTCTGTAAACAGCTCAAAAAAATGTTAACATATAGTCTTTGTAATGTAAATCTTGCAGTCTTTGCCTTTTTCATGATGAGTTGAATTGTTAGCATATGCACATACGTTTATTTTATATAATTGTTAGGGACAATGTATATTTTAAAATAATTACGTCAAGCAAATTGTTTATGTCAAATGCTTCGAGTTATAATACAATAAGAAAGTATAAAATATTCTGAACTCCTATAACTGCAGCAAATTCAAAACAGAAGTGGAACAAAACTGTCAGCCTTGTGTTTGTACAAGAATTCAGTCCAGACTTAGTCATAAAATAACCCATAATGGGAATTTTCTCTATGTCGCTGTTTATTTTCGTTGACTTCCATATACTATGCCTTAATTTTGCCCTAGGCTTTGTAAGAAATACTGATTGGGAATGCTGACTTAGGAGTTCTCACATTTGTAAGACTGTAAAGACCAGCATAGAATATGCATAGGATTTATGCCTAAACCACAGAAGATGAAGAATACAGATATTAATATAATCCCATTTTCCTATAAACAATAAAAGATGGTGAAAGGTATGCAAATAACCTCAATTTTCTCCCAAGCAGATGTTAGTACATGCCTGGTAACATATACATCAAAAGATAGAATCTCATGGAGAAAACTGTGTACCTGCTTGAGCCACATGCAACAGTGGTTAAGTCACAAGTCAAATGTGAATAAAAACCTCTAAATGGGATTCTGCAATGTTTCTTTAGTGAAAACACCAAAAAGGTCTTTAGAGAAATGTGACAGAGCTGACTTAATCATTGACTTAACCATATTTACCTTGTGAGAGTCTGTGAATGACTGTCAGAACTGTTTACTTGAAGAGCAAGGCTCCTCACTTAATCCATTTATCTTTCTCTAATGTAACAGCCCATACCTTCTATAACTATTGCTTCATTTTTATTCTATTTTATATGCCTTTCAAAGAGTTTGCAAAGGAATGTAATCATGTCAAGCCTATTTCTAATCCTTCAGACATCATATGTTCTGATACCTGTTATATTGCACACACTTACATGAATGCAAATGGAAACCCAGAACATCATCTCTGGGAGATATTGTCATGTCTACAAACAGTAAAAATATTTATTCAGATAATTTGCAGTGGGAAGAAATAATTACATTATCAGCATGTAAGACCCTGGAGGAATTTTATGGTTACAGCTTTGCCAAATAAAATACAGGAAATAAGAGACTTGGCTCATGGATGCACTACAGAGTGGTCTTAAAACTTATTTAAGAAGGATAAGACTTTTATCCAATGAATTAACCTATAATGTGTGAAACAAATACCTTGATAGTGTCTATGAAATTGTACAGTAGTATAGCTGTAATGATTATAAATAATGTGCTAAATAAGGTATCACTCAGTGTAGAAAATAGTTTTTCTAAAGTTTTTAGCAAAAAAGGGGAAATTTTATCCAATAAAAAAAGATGTGGTACTGCTGTATTTAAGGATTAAAAAAAAAAAAAAGAATCAAATACTTCATTTGGAAATTGCATTGAGTTTTCTGCGATAATTTCCTTCCTGACCAAGGAATTTTAAACTCTTGTTATTCATCCTGATAATAAATGTCTGTACTTCAAAGAGAAACTCTAAGAATAATACACTCCACAAGGGAAACACTGTGAAGCACCAGTATAATAAGATAAATCTTATAGGTAGATGACATTCTCTTTGCCAGAAATCTTGATATAGTAATGTAAAAGAATGTTACCAAAAAAAAAAAAAAAGTTAGAAAGAAGGGTATTGTTTAAATACAGGGATGGAAGATCTTTTCCAGACTAGAATTAGCTGGGAACTCATTGTTTTGGTATTTTGATATTTGGTATATTTTTCATTGCAAGGCCAGATCCTTGTGACACCTGTGACTCTGGATCTGGAGATCTATACCTGAACAAAGGGTTTCTACTTAGAATTTTGAAAGTAAGTTAACTCAAGTCCTTATATAGGCTGATCTACCAAACTTCCTGTCTTGTCTGCAGCTCTTTCAGGGAACCATTACTGATGTAGATTTAGAAGGAACTGAGCAGGTAATTTCTGCTTCAATAACTCATCCTACAAAATATAGTAGCAGGAGTAGCAGCAGGAGTCTCATCTGACACTGAAGAAAGATAAATGTCTCTCCCTTTCTATTTTCGACGGTTCTTCTATCGATGCCTAGCCAATCTGGGGAGGTTTTTTGGAGGTGAAAGGGATAAGAAGACAGTAAGGACATATGAGAAATAATGGGCAACAGAATTATACACTGGTTGGGAATAAAACCTGTTACTGTTTCCACTACAAGATCCATAAATTTATCTAGTTTCAGTATGCATTAAGCTTTCAGTATTCATATAAGATGAAACAAGTATTCATACAATACAGAAACAAGCTTTTCCTTCTCCTTGAAATATGTGAAGGCAAATGATTTTACAACCCTGAATACCCTAATTTTCTGCTGTTAGATTAACGGTTTATATATGTACGTAGTCTTTAGTATCTTTGAAGATGGGGTCTGGGCTCATTTGTATTTAACAGGAGATCCTAATATTAAAATGTTTGAAAATCAGTGGAATAGGGTATGGCTTATAGTCTCTGGATCCTCCGACCATTAAGGTAGTGTGTTGGGTATTTAGGTCCTAGGACCACACAGCAAATGCTATGATTAGGTTCTCCAAGATGTACCATTAATTTGCTGATAGTCTAAATTATTTACTTTATTTTCTTCAGATAATTAATAGGATAAACACATCACAGGTACATCCTGAACATCCATAAAAGAGAGGTCTTTCATGAAACTTAGGTGGAATGGCAAGACATAAATGATCACATGCAATTAGGTATTGTATGTGTAGCTCAAGGAACAGCTTGAAGAAGCTTAATAGAGTTGCTAACCAGAAGAAATAAAACCAGAACTGATGGAATGAACTTTCTTCCAAACAATATATATATATTATTATATTATATTATATTATATTATATATATAAAAGCTATTTTTTCTAATCTGTTGCTAAAAGGACAGGAGGTAGATGTTTTACAGATCAGTAGCACTGGCTATTGTTCACAATCAATAGTTGAAATTTTCTTGGTTCTTGGAAATACTTTTTTCTGAGATTTATTCTCTTTGATAACTGTAGGACATTGTGGAGGAAGACATCTGTTTAGAAAGTAAGAGAAGAAAGTGGAATACAGAGTCAGCTACATACAGTAACTTATACAGTTAGATTGTCTGGGCAATGGGAAAAGCATCTTTTTTTCTTTTCTTTTTTTTTTGTGTGCCTGTGTATTCACACCTTTTGCTACATTGTCCCTAACACAGCAACAGAAACAGTATTGTTTTTTTTTTCTTTCTTTCTTTTCCTTTTTTTTTTTTTCCCCTGTAGTTCTTAACACTTCTGTTCTAGCACTTGGAATATTCTTTTTTGTCGTTGTTGTTTTGTTATTCACTGTGTGCCTCTTTATCAAAGTAATTAAAAGAAAACTTCAGAATTTTTTTTTTTGTTTACCTGTGACTAAGCTGGACACAATTAGTGGCAAGACCAGCATTTGCAGCATTCTCATAAGTAGTTCTCCTGGAAATGAAAAGTACTTGACTTCCCGATAGCTCATCTTGTATGATCGGAGAGAAAATCCAAGGATTACACCTGAGGAGAGAGAAAAGATAGTCATAACATTATTCTAAAGTAGTAGTAACATCTGAACATGTATATCTGTATAGTAGTTAGTTGGCATACCTGATTGTAATATGCATTTTTTACTGTGCTCTAGATTGCACTCCTGATTTTCTCTCTCAAACATCAGCTACTTATACGAGTAGTCCTACTGAAGCCAGTGGATTATTTTTCACTGTAACAGATTCAGAAGGTTGATTGCATTTCAATTTTACAAAATCACGATTTGTGTAAAAGGTACATCTTGAGTGTTAATGAAAGGGAAACAGTGCCCTACAACTGCAGCAGAGTGCTTTGACTTCTGAGATTTTGAGTGTAATCATATATATAATGCATATGCATACTAGTCACCAACCCTCAGAAGTCTTGTCCATGCCTGTTTTCTCTGTTGGGCCTGATCCTGTAAACATGTTTCAGATTGGATGAGATAACCAGGGGAGACTTAGCTGAGAATCCCCTTGTGGTTAGATCTTTACGCAGCAAAACAGCACCAGGATGTAAGTAAGCTTGATACATGCCTACCTTCAGACACACAAGCACATGCAAAGAAGCATTTAATGGGGGTTGGAAGGTCTTGCTGGATAATTATGTGGTGGGTTTCAGTGCCTGAGGGTGTGGGGTGAGGGAGTGCCTGAATCCATTTGTCTTGCTATGAACAGATATTTAAAAATGGAAGCCATAGACAGACTGACATGTGGCAACCCACACTTCTCAGCTAGGACTTCCTCACCTGGCACGAATTGCCTTATTTTCTTACTTCATTATTTGGTTAATTGACACTACTCATTACAATGTACTGAGCATTAAACAGTTTGGTGCCTATATGATGTAGGTTTTCTATATCAAGCTGAGCAACACATGGCTGTATCTTGAGCACTCCTTAACCACACAGGTAGTGAAATTCAACTATTCGTCTTTTGCACTCCTGACTCCATGTTCTTGCCCACTGTCTAGCATTTATGCTAATTGTGCCTGTATAGAAAGTTGGATCAGAGAATTGTTACTGTCACAGAAATAATTTATTTTACTGGGTTAATTTTCAGCCAGGTCAATTCACTAAGGTGACTTGTTCGTGTGGCTGCACAAGATTTGGTAGCTCCACAAGGGAATAGGTAGAAATCTGCCTTGAAGAAGAGTGTGACTGTCCTTTTTGGCAGCCAAGTAAACTCAGGTGTCCTAAAACCTTTCATGGAACTGCATCGTCAGTGATGATAGGCAGTAGAGCACCCAAGTTCACTTCTAGAGCTTGTTAGAACTTGGGCAGGCCCTGATAATGCTATAACATTGACTAGGTCCAGTTCTTGATCACTTTGTGTTTTTTTTTGTTGTTGTTATTTTGTTTTTTAAACAGGATTTTTGATTTGTAAATCCATACAGTAGATTATAATGTTTAGGTTAGAAGAGTCCAGAAAAATGCAGGACAGAAAACTCCAATATTACAGGATGGCGGAAAAGTGATTAGAGTACAACTGGAACAAGTCATGCAGCTCACACTACAGAAGACATGTGTAGCAGTGGAAGGTATTTATTTTAGCCTCATTCATATTCCATGGACTCAGGTAGTTAAAGTGCATTTTGCATAGATTTTTTTTAAAGTAAAAGTAGATCATAAACCACATAGAGAAAGGGCCTCAGAAGACCTGCATTAGAGTCCCCTTCTTTTCAATAAGGTTTTAAATTTCACTGCAGCGTTACTGCTTATTTTCCTTTTACATGGGAAACGCATTTCTCAGATATAAAGAATTTATCTGGACCCTTTGTTTCTGCACTTAATGAGCACTACATTTTGACAACTGGATAACAAGCAAATAGAGATAGACCAGTCTCTTACTTAGGCTGCAGTCCTGCAATTAGTTCCACATGGATTAATCTCTGCACCAGTACAAAGCCTCTGTGAAGTTAGTGAGGGCTTCTAAGGCTGCTATAAGAACTAGTCCTTATGCTATACTATAAGGGCTTTATTATCTGGTCCTCTACTGTCCAAGCTGTACAAAGTGTGTTAAGAAAGAATCAGGGCCCAAGCAGATGGCAGTTTCATTGAATACTGTTGGTAGTGGGAGTAGGTTTCTGAAGCACCATGCAAACCTGTTGAGCCTTTTTTTTTTTTTTTTTTTTGTCCTAATATGTTTTGTGCATTATTACAGTATTGCCCACCACTGCAGTTTACAAGAAAAAAATTCTACAACATGGAAGGAATGTGCCCTGGTGACCTGGGCTGACATCTGATGGTTACTAATTCTTCAGCCTTAGTCTTAGCATTGCTATTGATCTATGTGAAGCCAAAATAAGTTCCCCTGACTCAGTTTCCCTACATGTAAAATATAATTGCTATTCCTTCAAAGGTCTGAAAATTGTGTTAACATAGTGATCTTACGTGCAGAAGAAGGAATTTAAGAAATTAAATTTATTGATTGTAGTCTGTTAATGAAAGAAGAATAGCATGGTTTTACCATCCTCTCTTGATTTTAGAAAATAGGGAGAAGAAATTTCTTTTTCAGTCCTCAGTATAAATATCTAGATACAACATATTACCTCATGTCAAAGTTTTATTAGCAAAAAAATATAAAATTGAAACAGACAAGTAGAAGTTGGCAAGATAGCTCTAAATTCAGGGCCAACATTCACAGGTTTAAAACCTCTATGATAGCTCTAAATTCAGGGCCAACATTCACAGGTTTAAAACCTCTATGATAACACCATACAATCATAATTTAAAGGCAGGCACAATGACAAAGTATCAACATGAATTCTGGAAATTAGACATGGTATGAGGTATTAAACCTTTGGAAGGTGTGCAGTATTTCAGCAACCATCCATGCCCGTGCATGGTTAGTGTTGTACTGATCAGCAAGCCCCACAATCAAGACTGAGAAGAGTAAATACTGGAGCTGGCCTTTCTCAGTAAAAGTTTCAAGTTTCTGATTAATTCTGAAAATTGTAATGAAACAAAGCCTTGTGTGAAACATTCTCCCACAACCTGTTGTGCAGGTTTCTGTCTACCCTCTATAACAGAAAAGAACAACTAATCTACAATATCAGAGCCTAACTTCCCAAATGGTAAATGGTGTACCATATCCACACTGCAAGAAAGCGTAGATTTCTTAACAGAATCTGTTCTTTTTTTTTTCTCCTTTTTTTTTCCTTTTCTTTTCCTTTTTTTTTTTTTCCTTTTCCTGTACAAAAAACAGTAGTGTTTGTTTAAGTTAAGGAGATGAATTTTGCACGTGTATAGTCATACAACAGACTAATATTGCTGAATACTTTCTACAGTTATTAAAGAAGATAATTAGGTTAGAGTTATAAAAAGATGGGTTTTGAGGTGCACTTCTCAATGATACAATCAAATTTATGGAAACACTCATTTACAGATAATCCTGATGATAATCAGAATAAATAAACTAAACTATTTTTTAATATTTTTGTTCCACTGTAGATGTTCAAAATAAAACTCAACTTATATGAAGAGAGAATTTAAAAATTCAAGGAGCAGAAGGGGAAAACAAGGTTGATGGTGATAGAATTTAAATAACAATAATGGTAGATATGATTTGGGATTGTTTATTTCTAATGCGGGAAAACATTGATGATTGGCATAAGTTTTTCACTTTCAGATGCTGCAATATCAGAAGGAAAACAGCAGTTTTCATATGAAGCTTTTCAAACTGTGGGAACATCTATGATTGGTAATAAATGTAAATAAACGTATGACCTTCTATATCAAGTTTCTGAAATGGACTAACATCGAAGTGTGATGAATTGAGTATTAAAATCAGGGTCTGAAGCAGCAATAAAAATATTTTTAAACTATTCTTTTTTTAGGAATAGTTTAGTTATGGAACTTTTTTTTTTCTTTTTTTTTTTTTGTCTCTAGTCATTATTAAAAAAAAAAATTGTATTGATCTACCAGAGTACAATCAAATTATATTTGCAAATGAACTTTAAAATACTTCAAGGAAAAAGTGAAAACTTTCTTAACTACATTACAAAATGCCTTGGTCTTACAGTGGTAGAAAACTGTTTCACACAATTCTTTGTGTTACATAGATGAAATAGATAAATGTTGTACATCTACACATGGATTTAAAACACCACATCAGTAAAAAAAATTAACCATAACTCTTAGAAGATGATAGGCGGGGTTTTACCCCGATCTAAATGCTTACTTAAGAACTTTAGGGAAGTCTATCCTCCTCCTTACCCTATTTAGATGAATTAGGTACGAAAATTTAATAAAGAGGGAAGGACAATTTTTTTTTCCCCCTACTTCAACTAACTGATAATTTTAAGGCAATAAGGAAGCTCCTAAGAAATGGCACGATATTTTTAAGTGAACAATAGCAGCAGTTCTGTTAAACAGGTGAATTCTCAATTTTTGTAATGAATCCTTATAAGTTTTTCATCTCTCTCTTACATCAGAAACACACAGGAAATAAACCCATAACATTTGGAGTGTATATTTTTATAACGTCTATGCTCTCTATATTTTCATGCAGAAACTACAAAATCCAGCAGTTTTATTCTTTAATTCATCATAAATCACTCAAACCTATTTCAAGAGGAAATTACTAGATGGTATATTAATAACAGTGCAAAAGTTCCCTTTAAATAAGATCTTCTGATTCTTACCAGTAAATCTCAAAACACTGTTAAATGAGGTCTGCATCAATATCCTTTTCTTTAACAGTGGACATACAGACTTTTTCTTTTCAAGCAAGAAATAGAAAGTGTCATCATAACTGGGAAAGATTACCTTAGACTAGGTAGAATGATCACTAAAATAACTACTGTTAAGAGTGATCTTTCTGAATATCTTGTAACCAGCAAGCAAATAACATTTTGTTCTATAACAGAAGTTGGGCTACAGCCAGTACGAGAATCAGGCTCCTACCAGTTTAATGGGACATTGTATATTTTTGTTAGCTGCACAACCATTCCATTCTTATGTTCCTGTGGAGCCCTGGAATGAATGCTTTTGTTCTTTGGGTCATTTGTCTCTGCTTAATTTAGCATTTTGTTCTGACACCTTTTCTTTTAAGAGCCATATTCAGATAAGGTTTCAACTGTATTTACTTGAGGCAAACAGGTAAATAACCTCTCTAAGTGATAAGAAATACTTTAAGTCGCCGACAATAATAGTTCTTAAGCTCTTCATCTTTTTTTGCTTTCACAATTTTATACTTAACCTTCCCTTCACCCCCCATTCCCCTTACTCCCCTTTATATTACCCGATCCTTCCTTCCTTTCTGGTTTTCCTTATGTGGGTACAATGACATGTTCCCTTTGACACCACTTTGATGAACCTAAATGCTAGGTGCCTAACATAAGTATTAGATAATTAAGTACTGCAGCAATTTATTATTATTATTATTATTATTATTATTATTATTATTATTATTATTATTATTATTATTATTATTATTATTGTGTGGGTGTGACTTTTTTGCTATTTTCATCAATTTTATCATAAAGATTGGCTCTTGTTATGCTAACTGTTGTTCAGTAGCTAGATGGTTACTTTTAGTTACTCAATCAATTTAGGTCTGTAGCTGTTACTGCTCTTAAGCATTTGAGAACTGAATCTTTTGTTATATAGTCATCAGTGCCGCCTTACTACTTTTCTTCAACCTTTTTTATCCTAGAGGTGTAAGATCTCTCTAAAGCTCCTTAACATAAAGTGTGTTTGGTGGGGTAACTGAAAAAGCTCTCTGTGAGTCTTCGTTCCCAAAATAGGAAAATCCCCTTGGTTCAGGAGAGGCAATTCCAGACTGTTTACTCCTGGAAGTTCTGTGGTGGGCAAAAAACAAAGGTAAGAATGGGCACACATGGCATCAAACTGAGGGGGTTATGTCGTGGAGAGTACCAAATTGCTACGGTTTAAGCTGATCCAAATTTTTACTGTTTTAGTGCACTTGTCAAATACTGAGATGATCTAATTTGGGAGCTAAACTAGGGAGGAACTATTTTTACTGGGACAGTTTTCTGCCAGTTTACTTCCCTGGGCAGGTTTGCTGCTGTGCTGGATGGCAGCAGTGCTGGTGTAATTGAAAGTGGAGAAAAAAAACAGTTGGTGCTATAAATATGCAACCTATGGCAGAGTAAGACTGACTTAATTGATTGCAAAAACGTATCCTTAAGCAACCTTATCAGTTACTCTTCCTCACAAGCCATTCAGAATTGGGGATAATAGGTAGCCTGGAGTTCCTTAAATTCTCTATTTCTGAGGGTGAATTATTTTCAACAAGAACCTGCTGCTTTTCTCCAGACCTGAAGAAGACCTGGTATGAATTGGCTTAATAAATTATTTGACTTTTCTCTACAGCTCTTAAATGACAGAGGCCCAACAGAGAATATCACATCTATAGCTGAATATCCCTGTGATGTGTTCCTGCACTTTTAACTGCATGATGCTAGAGCAGTAGAGAGCTTAAGGAGCTGTGCTCAAAGTAGCTCACAGCTCTCATATAGCGAAGCAGACTATGGGTCAGTTTGGACACAAATAGATCTGTTTACTTTGCTGAAGAGATATGATGACAGGAGTCAGGGGAGAAGTCCTTTAAGAGAGCCAAATATCCTAGACGCGCTTGGGACCCAGAAGCCTGTGATATGAGATTGTGGTGTGGGATAGTTCTAGCAGAAAAATATTATTTCTTTTGGGGAAAAAAAAAAAAAGAACTACCTGGTTTATCTGTGCATAAAAACAAACAAACAAAACCAAAACCAAAACTATTTTAGTCAGGATGCACTATATTTATTGTGCACAACTGGGCTACCCCTGGGAGTCCTGGATGGCACGCAGTGATGGTGGCAGGCTGGTCGTTACCCACGTGCTACAGAGTCTGCTGCGCATGCACCCATGAACCTTGGGGCTCTCTGAGACTCCCAGACATCAAGGGATTCAGCTGAAACTCCTGCTTCAATTGAGCCATGAAAGATCAAAAACAGCAGAAAAAAAGCCTCAGATTCCATCTGGATAGAATTCTAACACTATAAAAAGAGACACATCCAGAGAAAAAAAAATGTACACCAGAGAAAGTTACACTGATGTCAAAGAGTTGTTCCCTGTATCAGAAGAGAAGTCTCTGTGCTACCCTTGCTCAGGCATCACACGTGTGCCATGGTGCTCCCAGCTGTACCAAGCGGAGGCTGAGTGGTAGTGCTGCAGCCACTGCATCAGCAGCTCCTGCCTCCTGAACATGACCCTGAAGATCTCCTTCATCCACTGAGTGCCGTTACCTTCCAAAATCACACCAGACTTGTAACATCAGTCTGCAGGTACACTTTGCAGAGATCCAGAGGCATTTTGTAATTTTCACGTATTTTATAAGCATTTATAACTAGGTTAACATAGCTTTGCAGGACACTCAGTTTGCAGCTCAGACTTAGGAGACTCAAAACCTCTGCCTGTTAATGACTAACTTTAAAGGGGCCTGAACTTCTGAAAGACCTTGATAGCTATGACTGGGCAACTTGCACATTGTTTTCAGCTGCAGACACAGCATCTCTTCCTTAGATTTTGTGAACAGAAGGCATATGGTGTGAATGAGGCATCTGAAGCTGTGCGGAAGAACTGATGTAACTAAGCAATGAGTAAAATCACTGCTTTATGAGACACAGCCTATATGAGGACATTTTGCATACTAAATCTGAGGATATAAAACATTTGAGTGCTGTTTGAAAATTAAAATAGACAAAAATGCCACCAGCACAACCAAACAAACCATTGAAGTCTGTGTTCTGCGGCTTTTTGGCTCCACTGTTATCCTCATAACATGGTTTCCATTCTCTCTCTAGTTATTTGGTTCATTTGCCTTTCTTCCCCAGTCAGGAAGTAATTTTCTCCCTTTGATAATACATCAAAAATATCATTCTTGTTTTGTCCAACTTAGGCTTCTCTGTTAGTCTTTAATTTTTTTCTTGACTTTTCCCTTGTATTTCTTGAAGTGTTTCTATATTTTCTATATTCCTAATTTCATTCTCACACAAAAGACTTTATTGAAAGACAGACTACTACTGATTTGGCTGCATAAAATAACATATAATTCCAGTAAGATTCAGGAATATTGTCATTCTTACTTTTTCATATAAAAAAGATACAGCATTAAAAAAATGTCAGGTTACATTTAGTGAAGTATTGTCCAGAATTAAGGTATTACTTAGCGCTTTACAAAATTACTGTCATAACTTTTTTTCATGCCTGGGTTTACTTTGCAGCTCCACCTTCTTGACTAATGCTCATGTTTTTACTCCCATGAAAAATAATTCCCAACAGATACGAAGGCTGATCTCTTGTAAAGTTTACATAGTTCCTTTCTCGCCTGTTTTTCCTCAACTGGAAGCTGACATAGTCCTTAACAGCACCAAATTCTGTTTTCTCTTCAACAGTTCCGTTTGCCTGACTGTATTATTTTGCCTTTTTTTTTTACAGTACAGCAACACTCAGGAATCACAGTCAATGAGACTGAGACCTCTCAGTGCCAAGAACTTTGTACAAATGTACTCAGAAAACAGAGCTCTACTCTGAAGAATTTCTGGTGTAGTCTTAACAGAGAGCCTGAGGTTAGACCTTGGTAGTTGCCTTTATTTGAGTTTTTTAATTCCACCTTAGACATATATTACAAAACACTTCTTTGCAGGCTTGGCTTCCTTGATGTGCAGTTTTATATGATCATTTGTGGGAGGTTCACATTATGCATTCATATCTCTGTGGAGCTAGCCCAACATCTCATTCCTACAAAACCACCTGTTAATTTAACTTAGTGCTGATAGTTTAAATCTGTAATTGAGGTGTTTGCCACTGAGGATTAAGTTTTTGTTGAATCAAGATACGCCTGTGCCAGAACTGTTTGGTCATGGAACATAACACGTGGCAGACTTCACTGGAAGATTTTAAAGATTCTTTTTCATCCAGTATTTTGCTGACACATGCAAACAACCTGGGTAGACTGAGAAGAAGGATTTCCTGTTGTAGAATACAAGACTGCTGCCATATCAGATTTAAGTATTATTGTAACCCTATTAGATTTATCACCCAGTATATTCTTTCAATAGGGCATTCAAGTTCGTGACTGAAATTCGTGGAATCATATTATCATCTTTTCAAAAAGACAGCTAGGATGCTTTCAAGTCTCTAGCTATTTGATTTTGTTAAGTGAGCCATTTTTTTCCTCTATTATAACTTTGATGAAACTATCCTTAACTAGAATTTCCCATCTATTTAATTTACTGGTCAACAGCCTCTTTCAGCAAATGAATTTCAAAACCGTTTTTTTTCAGTCGATTCCAAAGAAGTCTCATATGAGCTTTTTAACTGATTGACTTCTTACAAGTTGTCATTTGAGGGATACAGTGGGTGGTCTGTGATTCTGAAAATGTTGTACCACAGAGAATTGATTTGGATGTAGCTGGCATATAGGTTATATATATAGCTACTCTCTTCTCACTGTTAGTCATTATTCAGAATGGAAGAATTTCTCTACCTTAAAGGTCACAAAAACAGCAAAGGGAAACTGGCACCTGGAACAACACTTAATCACAAAGTAAGTACCTGAGTCCAAATTGTGACCTTCAAAGTCCCTCTAGGTAAAAAGCTTAGTGCTGAGAATCCATGAAGTTAATTGGCACTTCTCCATTCATTTTGGAAGACCCCTCACTTCTCACTGTTCTCAGAATTTTCTCAGAATTGCCATGACCTAAACATCAATTTGCCTGTTTCCAGTGTAAGTACTGGGGGCCTAAAAACTGACCTGAGCATGTCTGACACATACATGCAGAAAATCAGCTGGATTTGGGATGCCCTGTGTTACTGTTCTTACTCCAAGTTTTGCTTAACAACCCGTGGCTCCTTGCTTGTTTCAGCCATTAGGTATATGTATTTGGTGTACGTATTTGCCTTTAGAAGTCTTGCATTTCGTTCTGCCCAATGACACAACGTTGAAAGGAATGGTGGAATTCATCCTGTAACTTCAGTTTTGAAAGGAAAAGTGTGAGCCAATTCCTCAAGCACTGTTGACACCATTCCCAAGATGAAGGTTCATCTGCTTCTGGATCTTGATTGGGTGAAAATATCTAGCATGGTCCTGACTCACTCAGCAAGGAGTGGGAATGTAATCCTGCTTCATTTTTCTTCCTGGCAAGTTTTAAGCATTTACATGTTTGCTTTCTGGACTTGTGGGGGTCACCTTTCGAATCTGCCATCTCTCACCCATGCACTATAAAGACATCCAGGTCTGAGCTTTGTATTCCACATGTAGCTTCCCTTACTTTTCAGATTTTGAAGAACTAGGTAATATGTCCTTTTTCGTTCAACGTATGTAAAAATAAAAAGATTTCAAATGACATCAAAAAGTATGCAGCAGTCTAATTCATCAATGGTCTTTTGTTAGTACTCCCAGAAATTTCTTTATTAACAGCCCCGTTATAATCACACAATTGTAACTTCTGTCTTTTTTAATCTGGTCCTTGTGAATGGCAGAAATATTTACTACAGCCAGTTTGAAGGATCAGTGTAAATTATACTTATCATGTAAGTCCCATCTTTTATAGACCTTTCTTGAACAAATGTATTTTCTGTTATGCCAAGTTATCAAAATGGTGAATACCAAGCACACAGTGTACAACTGCTAAGCCATTTATGATCTTATATCAATACCAATAGAAAATAGGTAGCCATGTTAAATTTAACAAAAGAAAATTCATTTCTTCAGTTTAAGGAATTAAGGTTCAAAAGGTGGATATAACTACTGCTAAGAGAAAGATCGTGGGAGTACAACTACAGTGCATGGATAGCAATAACACTTTTGTTTGCTTCTGATTCTCATGTTGTCTTTCTGGTTTTCTTTGCCTCCTTTCCTGCTTTTAAATGTTTTCCTTTTAACTCTTTTATAGTTCCATGGACCTATTTTTTTAAAAAATTTTTTATCCAAAAATGTTTTATAAAATCTCTCATCAAAATAAACTTCTTTTGGGTGGGTTTAAAGAGGTCATATATTCATATTCTGGGTTTTCATCATGTTGTTTAAAAGTACACACAGTATCAGTACAATTCCAGCTCTGTTGGGTTGATGTAATAAATGGAGTAATCCAGCATTTACTGAAATCTATCAAGAATAATTTCCATTTGTTCTTTTCCTATTTTTTATAGTATCTTCCCTATTCCAAACACTCTTTTTTTTTTTTTTTTTTTTTTTTTTTTTTGTGTCGATATGAAGTAAAACGGCATGTTTAGGAGCCTATTTGCTTCGTAATACACATTATAGACATCGTCATACTCTGAATATGGAGAAGTTTGGAGAAATTAGTATACAAGGAAGAAATCTCTTAGCTTTTTACTTGAAAAATAAAAAAATAAAATAATTATTTATTACTTAGATATTGCTCAAAAGGTCCAGGCTGAACAGGACTATATTAAGCTAGGCAACAAATACATGACAAAATATGGTAAATCCCAAGGATACTGAGTTCTAATCTGAAGCTAAATAAAATACAAAATCTGAATGTAATGCACAGTAAAAGTACAGAATTGGGAGGATGGACAGAGGATATATACAGCTAATGTGACTGCATGGATTATTTTATGCAGTTGCTGGTTCTGACTTTTTAAAGAAGGCATGAAAAAATGAAAAAGATAATTAATATCTCCTGGCAGCTATTTATCCTGATCTAAAAGTCAATGCTACAGTACAAAGCATCAGAATGTCTATATTTGTATTTTACTTTTTTTTTTTTTTTTTTAACCTTATTCAGAAGATTGAATTTCTTTATTTACCTCTTTCATACTGGATTTCTTTGTATACTTTTTCAAATACCCTTTATCTTGATTCACGTAAAAATACAACTATTTTTTCTTCGGTATCATAAATCCCACACAAACTTTTAGATGCCTGATTATTTCAAGAGTACTATGTGACAGATTCACACTGGAAGAATGAAAGTTTCAGGAATCAATAAACAACTGAGTATGCCATCTTGGGCTATACCTTCATTTTGGCCAGCTGAAAGGCATTCCAGTGCAAATGACAACTCATTCGAGTCTTTTCAATAGCTAGGGTGCTGGTAAGAAACTTATGTTAAACATTTACTCAGCATACAAGTCAGTAGCACCTTGCTTATGATTTTGTAGTGCTTTGCAGTCACCATAGTGACTACAGTGCACACATGTTGAAAAGTGGAATGGACTGGCCAGCCCTAAAACTAGCTGATTTGCTGATGAAAATGTTTTTTTAGTCCTCTCTGATGCTCATACAGCCCCAAATTGTTTCTTAATGGTCTTTAATATGGCCATTTTTTCTATTGTTATTTCTGCTTTGATAATATGATTGCCGTGTTGTACTAACATTGCAGGGAAATTTTTCATTAAATCTCTTAGAAATCACATAAACACCCTAAATGTCTCTGTTAATGTCCTGAATTCTACCCACAGACATGAAATCTGCTTTGTATGAAGTAGTATTACATAAATAAATTTAAATTGAATTTCTAGAGAGAGATTTGAGAAGGCCATCAATGCCTACATTTTCAAACTGTACGAAGAGAGCAGTGAATGATTGTTTCTTTGGACTGATTTATGACCACTCAGAAATGTTACTTTTCAGCACCACTTTGCAAGTCCACTGATTTGTCAAATTAGAGCAAATAGGAAGTTAGTAAGGTAATATTTAGCATATTTTATATCTTTATTAATATCTGCACTGTTACTGAATGCACAGCTGTGATTCACAGAGCAGCCACATGTATTGTTGTTACTACATTGTGTATGGCAGTCTGACAACTAGTGCTGTTTCATTTCATTAACACCAGTGTACGATAAGACATTAAGACTGTGATAATAAATGTACATAATTTTATTTTACAAGTAACTGTTAAAATAGTGTGCTGTTCATATTTCACCATCTGACATTTATTACTGGCTACTAGATAGCAGAATTACAGCTCTTTGTATTTCTATACTTCTTACCCTTTTTGAAAAGATCATGTTTTAATTTTTAAGTGTTGCACTGTTTAAAGAACCATATGGTGTCTATTTATTTTTTTCCCCACAAAATTATAAATATTACTTAACATCAAATAGAATTAAGTCTTGGCTTAGGAATTTATTGCTATATATTTGGTTTCAGTATATTGCTAGGAAGGCTCACAGTAAAAAGGAGCAATCATGCTGGACAGGTAGTTTAGGAGAGCATGAAGACAAAGACAGACTCTGAGTTCAGCATAAATAGAAGGAATTCCTCCTTAGCTGTCCCTAAGCTATCTTGCTTTTCTTGTATACATCTTATCCTTTTGTCCAGTATCACATTTCTCTCTTTATATTTTACCATATTCTCTCTCCTAGGATTCACCTCCCACAGCTGTTTCTCTTACAGTGATGGATCTTTGCTTTGTTCTCATGCAAATTTTACCAAGGCTGCCTTGAGCACTGTCACAGTGCACATTGCCGGTGTGTAATGGGGTCAAATTCCCTTCTCTTCAGTGGATACAGAGGACCGACCAGTAGCAGAAAAGATGTGGCTTCAATACACACGACAATGTCTTTTTTGTGGGTGTTATCCAGGGGTTCCATCTAACCATACATCATGGACTTGCACCTCTTAGGACTCATTGTAAATTGTTGTCTGGACAAGTTGTGTGTTGAGATAGGTGAATGTGTTGCTCTGCACAGCTTTTCATTGTCCGGGTCTTTTAGACCTTCCCCTGCCTCCCCTCCCTCCACCCCCCCCACCCCCCCCCCCCCCCTTTCTGAATTATGAAGGAACATCTGCAGGCTTTTTATAACTCTACTTTTTTGGGGCCGTATGGACATTGGAAACGCCTTCATCCCTACTATCTTCATCCTGTATTTTTAGCTAGCTGTTTGGTTTTTGTTTGTTTGTTTTTGTTTTTATGTTGGAAAGTTTGGGGATCCTATGTATGGTGCATGCTATTGTAGAACAGATTTGGTATGAACGTATGGACCTCTCACATTCATTGTGAGATTGCCTGAATTGCAGAGGACTGGTTGCCATCACACAGCCAGAAACCCAAACCAGCTTCCAGAACATGCTCCATCCCTGTCTCCTTTGAAAGGGACTATGATAGCTTCACACCTATGCAAAAACTGTTTTTTATAGTACTTCACATCCTCCCTCTCTGTGAACAGCTTCTCAGAACCTCTGTGCACTGTGATCTTTCCTTCAGTATAAGTTCAGAATTCACAAGAGATTCTTGGGCATTTAAAAGTCCTTCCAGAATAAAGTCTGGACTCTTTTAGCAGTTTTGGAAAAATGGAAGGTAGGTAGCAGAGAATCAAGTGTCTGCTAGAGGAAGGTATTTTGGGGACAGGATGATGAAGTTCAGTAACATGGGAGCAAGGGCAGCCTCTGTGATTTTTCCAGTAATTTGGCTAACACTTCAAAGTTTGTAAGACTTCCTGAAGATTTTCCATGAGCCACCAGACTTCTAGCATACCTAAAATTGCTCCTGCTCATCATGACACCCTAAATTCACCAATGGTCAGCTTCGCAAATTCATCTCACACATCTTTTGGCTTTTGCCAAGACCCACTACAAACAAACAAACAAACAAACAAACAAACAAAAAAACTAATTTAATATTTCTAGGTGGGTCAGCAGAATCTGAAAAACATCATTGTAACTCACTTTGGTGAACACTTTTTCTCAAAGTTTCTCAAAGGATTTGAAAGCACTTTGAGTTTCCCTGAAATTGGCAACAATTATAATAATGATGCAGTACTAAATAGACACTACCTGTGCAAAATGTGAAGAAGACCATTCTTCATATTTTTAGGAAACAGAGAATGGTGTGCAAGTAATTCTCAATGTGAGTTATAACTTCTGGCATGTTCGTAATTAGGTTATTAAAGAGTAATTTTTTTTTGTATTGGAGCAACTAGTGAATTTACTTTAGAAATTAGTTCAGAATTGGATTACCAGCAAAAGTTAGGGTAGGTGGTTATATTTTCCTTATTATGTGCATGCTGGAAAATCTCTGCTCTGTCTGTAAAATAGCCATATGCAAAACAAACAAATGCATGTTGCAGCTTCATGCTTATTTCCACAGACACAAAGTTATCTGACAAACTCAAATGCCTGCTACAAGCTACAGTCCCAAAACCAGGCTAAGACATAATCCCGTACACTTGACCTCTACTAGCATCAACCCTGTCCAGCAAAGAAGTCAGAAATGCTTTCTATTAAATAGGGTTTTTCATCTTGCTCCCTTGGCAAAAGTGGCCTAAAAGAAATGTTTCTGAAGAAATGTTGCATTCTTTTAAGCTAAAATTTGTGTTTTCCTGAGTTGAGTCTTTATGAACATTGCTGGACTGACAGCCTTAGAAACTGATGTCTCTATTTGTTTAGACTACAGAGAGCATTAAACATCTTTTCTTTTAAATGATTCAACCTTGACCTGCGCATAGTTTGGTTTCCACCTATTTTTACATGCTAGCATCTCTAATGAAACAGTCAGAGGTGCTAACTGGTGTATTAATTTTTCGATGTTAATTACTGTCTGCTAGGAAAGCCCATCATCTGATTTTGCATAGATCACCAAACAGCTGAGGGATGATATAAGTTTTGTTCTTGCCAAACTAGACAGATGCAGTTCAACCAACAATACTTTTCCAAACTTTTCAACCAATTGTTCCCTTCTTGTTCCCTACTTCTGAATATTTCCACAACAGTGAAAAATTCCCTAAAATAGAAATTTTACCTTTATATGAGCTGCCAAGTGTGAACTTGCTGTTTTAGTCATGAGTATACTGTAAAATTACACCAGAAATGGGAGAAAATTTTGGAATATTCCATAACAGTAATGAACAGACTCTTTTCTGAACATTACTCCAGATATGTCTGGTCCATAAGCACAATTTTAGCAGCTGGGTCGTCTTAGGATGCACGTTTTCATCAATTCTCCAGCTTGTGCTCCAGCCTTACTGGTACTCTGAAATGGCTGTAGGTGCTAGCAGAGCCATGGACTCACATTTGTCACTACTCATCTAAAGCTAATTGGAACATGCAGTTACTGTAAACACACTTGTCAAGACTACATTTCTGTTCCCACATTGCCAATTTTATGGAGGTCTGTGACACTGGAGCTATGTGACAGTGAAAAAATTGTAAGAGTGTTTTAGTCTTGTTGTCCAGTATAGACAGATGTTGATCAAGGAATTGTATTGCTTAGTGGTTGGAGGGTGTTTCAAAACCTGCTTGGTTAGTTCTGCCTTTCCTGAAAACTGTAGACAGAATGCCTACAATTTGTACCCTTGATATGAACAGTAGGGATTCTTTTTTTGCATTCAGCAAATTCTTAGTTAGGAATGAAAAGCACTTTTGATCGAACAGTATAGATAAACATAAGAGAATGGTTTTTCTGTTACAGCAACAAAGTACTTTATTTTACCCTTATGCAAACCAATATAACTCTCTTCCAGAAAAAGACCATGAAAGCTGAAAGTAATCTAAAATAATCTTGCAGTAGTGGTGCCAAACAAAAATAACAGTAAATGCCTGAAATTTAAATTCCTAAAGAAAGACATAGAAATAGAACAAGCAGATCTATGCAAAACAGCATCATCATTAGCATTAGGGCCGATGTAGGTTTAGGACATATACCCTTATCTTTAAGTGTTAACTTTTGGGTTTTGATGATCAGATTCACAGTTTCATACCTAAACTGATCAGAAAATAAAAAGAAAAATGTATGGTAAAACAATAATGCTCTTGCTCACACTATAAGGAATATCATTTCATGGAACATATGGTGGTACCACGTAGAAAATTAATCTGTATTTAAAGGAAAATGACCAGAGGTGATCACATAATTATATTAAGTAAATTTTGTTTTTTAAACATTTTTTTCTCAGATTTTTCTCTTTCTTATGTGAACAAAATGTGTAGCTGTATTTTAAATTAACATTTTGTTGCATTCCAAATCTAAGTGCTATTTAATGTTCTGGATTCCTCTCAATACATTCTAAAAAAGGCATTTAATCAGGTGACATCTTGCAGTCCTTTGAACAGGTAGCATTTCCATTGTTGCCCCAATTGCATCTGAAAGATGCATGTGTAAGATTGTGAGCAACTGAGCAAGCATAAGCTTGTACTTAGTTTTGACAGGTTTGCATTTGTCAAGGGAAAACTACAAAGATTGAGGCTCTGATATAGAAATTTGCTCAGAAATGTCACCCTTTAATTTTAAATTAATTCACTGAGGACTTCTGTTTACATTGCAAGGTTTTAGTTTCAGCTAGATTAGGTAAATAAAAATTACATCCTGAGCATTTTGCTGCCAATTGTTTTGGTAGAAGATTTTACTGAGAATATTCCGTTCAGTTATTGTACCTGGTTCCTTAAGAGGAGAATCCATAGAACAGCTGATTTCTTTCACCACAGTTTTCCCTAGAATAATTAAAATGGCTCTTTGCAAAATTTCAATGTGCTGGTGTCAGAGCCCAAACTCTCCAAGCCAGAACACCCTTTATCAGTTCAGAAGAATTTGGGATCTTTTTTGTAATGCAAATTGCCCAGGCAAATTGTCATTGTCAAATGCATTGGAGAACAGAATATTCCTATTGAACAAATTACTCACCAAGAATCACAGCAACAACGGTGAAGAGCACAAAGGCATTCCTCAATAAGTAACTTTTAACATCATCCTTTGTTATGCTCTGCACCTTTTTTTTGGCCAGAAGTGTACGTTTCCGGACTCCTTGTTGAAAACGTTCCATCCTACTTCCACTTTTGGGATCTTCTCCGTTACCTTTAGTCATCTATCTTGCAGAAAGTTTTCTCTTACACTTAACTTCTGTCAAAATCCCTTCAGAAAAGTGAGAGACCCTTTTCCGTGGGAGGTACTGGAGAAACCTGTAAGACAAGAAATATCAAATATTGCAATAAGATTTCAGAGGAATGGTTAGCCATATATTTACATGGAAGTGGTTATTCTTCATGTTTCAGTACAACTTGTATTATTTGCAACATCTAAGCTGTTGCCTGTGAGAAGAACTCTCTGAAAAGGATTTTATGAGCTGTTCAGATGGGTATCCTGTCTTCAGAAATTAATCTGAATTTGCTGTCATTCTGTAATTTTTTTCCAGTTGTTAGAGATATAGTAACATAAAATAGGTACAATACCTGGAAGTATAAGTAATTATAATGTTTAAAACTATCTGTCAGGCTTACTTTTCATTGGTCCATACCATCTTAAAAAAAAAAAATCTAGCTCACCTTTACTCTAACCAATGGAGAGAAATATTTTGCTTGAAATGGAACGTTTAAAACGTTCTGCATTTCAGATGTTTTCAAATGGTTGACTGCATTGTCTGAATTCCTCCTTTTCACATGGCAAAACCCAGCAGGAATAGTTTATCTATCCCTCAACCACAATTTAGAAGATATGCTTTTGACAGTTTTATGTTGATAATGTTCATGTTTGAAGCGTATAAACTATTTAGAGCACATCTGTAAAGTATCAGAAGTTATATCCCACTTAACTTCTCGCTTCTGATCATAATACAAGTTCACATTGCAGAGTAATGGCTAGCCTGGTCCAACAGCAACTATGGGGACATAGTCTGATTTTAAGAAATCAAACACTGAATCAACCCTAAAATGTTTTAGTATTAAAAATCCTGCATTAGAACATTATTTTTTGTTTCTTTGCTTAAAAATTAAATATTTATGTCTGCTTAGTATGAACTTATTTAATAACAGAGTCTGCACAAAGTGTTTTCCAGGCTGAAAATCCAGTTTTCTAAGTGTTCATTAATCATGTTTTTATGATGAAATTAGAAATTCATAAATGTTCAGAGATAGTAGTTTCCAGTGAAACCTGTCTATTTATACACAATGCAACTGTAACATCATAGTAAGTTTAGTGCTTAAATACCTTTTTTTAGGAAGCGGTTAAACTGTAAATACACAGGGTTTTGAAACCATGTGTCTTACAGAAAATACCACATTGTAACAAATTTATTTTAATGGGATTTGATCACTGCTTTTTGAATTACCTTATGTTTGAACGTTGGCACTTGAGTACAATATTCTGTGTGACAGAATGATGCATGCTTAACTTGTTAGAGTGAAAGCATTCATAGACTGAACTAGATATTTACATTACTACGTATTCCAGCTTGGACATGACTACTGTGTGCAAGAAGAATTTTTTCAGACGAATTAATTTTCAGTATTTTGTAAAACACAGATTCATTCACAGTGCCTTTTGTTTCTGAGACGATTCACACAGCTAGTCTGTCCTCTATAATTTAACAGTAAGATCAAGAGAGAACACGGTTATAGGCAAAAGTATCATTACATTAAGTAACATACAAAGGAGGAGAGAGAAAAAAGAAGACTTCGTTCCCCAAGCCCCAGCAGATTAAAAGATCGGCTCACCTTTTCAGATCTGCAGTGTTGTACACACACGGAGGTGGCAGATAAGGCAGGGATTTCCCAGCAGATACAGCAGTTCAGCGAGTGGGAGACAGAGAAAACTGACAATCTGCATGTGCTGGGGAATACAGCAACTTACTATCCCTGTAACTTAAGGAAAGGGGAGGAGACTGTCAGCCCAGCTCTGAAAAAAAAAAAAATGAAAACACATCAGACGAGAGAGGAAAGCCAAGCTGCTGGAATATTGATGAGTCTTGGCACAGTGAGAACAGGGTCATTTTCTTTGTTTTTCCTTTTAGACCACTTTCACGCTTTGTCAGTTCAGCTTCATTAGAAATGCAAAATCAGAACCCAGGAAGAACTGGAGGATCACACACACACGGAGCGGGGACGGCTTCTTCATTCCGTATTCCAGACTGGGAAACTGAAAAGCCTCCACATAATTACATAACACTGTTCCTGTGCTTTTCAGAATAAATGATAAAATACATGAGCATGCTAGCTTGTTCTAAAAAGAGGCATAGTGTGAGGCTATCATATATTTTCTGATCCTTAAAGACACTTATTCATGAACTCCCTCTTCCCAGGGTGGGGAACTAGACATATCTTTCAAAAGTGACTGGAGCATTGTCAAGAATTGAGAAAAACCTAATCAGCCATAATTCTTTGTATGTTTCTTGAAGATACACAAAATTTGTGATGAGAAAATTTGTAATTCAGCAATTTAAACTCACTGGATGCTAAGCCCCATTATCCAGCCCATTTCAATAGCAGGGAGTGAACGATGAAGAATAAAACATTGACTTTTGGAAAATAAGTGGCCTTCAGTTTTTTTAGTATTTAAAAGTTTGCACTATTGAAAAGATGCTTGGGGAGGAGAGCTGTGGGAAAAAATTCCCAAAGATTTTAACTTTTAGAAGAACATTTTCATTTTAGAGTCAGTTTAAGTTCTTAAATAACTATACTTCAGTGATTTTTTCATGAGATTTTAAGTGCATTTTCCTAAAAGATTAACAAATACTATGAATGGAAGTTTATATAAATGTATGATAAATGTAAAAGTTAAGAATTCTGCTGATGGATTATGTTGCTTTTAATGTTTTTCTTTTTCTCTACAAAGCCATTTCAAGTATACGGAAATAATCTTATGTACCAGGCACACAGAAAATAGTTAGGTAAGAAATAAAACTGAAAGCAGTATTACTTTCACACAGTCACAGTAATGGTTTTGCTAAAATGTTTGTTAATTTAAAACAGGCTTCACATAACGTGTAACATAGAGAAAAATAATTTTACATTTTAATGCAACCATGCTTGGGATTACTGTAGGTTCGTACTTGTACTTAGAACAGCAGAGTCTTGATCTTAGGTTTCTCGAGAGAGAAAGTAAACATCTGAATTACCTTATTTGTTATTCATTTATTTTAAAAAGCAAGAAAAATTTTTGGCTGCTTGTGTTGCAAAGACAGAAGTCATGTGCTGTATTTTCCTATACCTGTCATCTTAAAAGTCTATCTCATCAGTATTTTTTCTGGTTCAGTTTTTACATACTTTCACCTTTTTGCCTGCAGATGGGAATTGACCTCTTAGCTGACCTTTGGCCTTTAGCAATCTGCTTGCTTGATGTTTCCTTTTGGGGTATGGCATGCTTTCTCTGAAACCTCCCAGATAAGGACTTCATTCTGCCCTGTGTTCATATGAATGGTAATGTTACAGTTGCCTAATGGGAGCGGGGTCAGGCCCCAGGTGAGGTGATCCCAAAGTATGTCATCATTTAACACTTTAATTAATGGTAGAGTCTATGAGAAACAAGGATAATCCAATGAAAGAGAATTAGCTATTCCATGAGACAAAATGTAAATAGACAATAAGCAATCTTACAGTTTAGTTTAACTTCAGCAGCAATATTTTGATTAGCTCTTAGAGAGCAACAGACAGTGCTTACAAAAACAGAATACTAACTGAATACTTTTTGGCAACATGTTTAAAAAAATTATTATTTTTTTTCCTGTCTTCTTCCTTTCCTGACATCCTTTCCTTTTGTTAATTTACTTATCTTTGGTAGTGAAATAAGGGAACTTATAAAGAGTATATAAAGAACACTATCCTCCATATTGCAATAAACATGTATGTTAGGTATCCTTGGATAAGAATAAATGAGTCACAGTTAATAGTACAGTGTCTCCTGGCAATACATAGTTGCAATAAACCTACTTTTAAATATGCAATCAATTTAACAGATTTATTATACAATCTTTAATTACCAGGACTAGGATGAGATTTGCAATTTTTCTGGTTAAACACTTATATCTGTAATTTTCAGTAGTACTATTAGTTTCTAAGAATAACAACTTAAAACATAGAAGTTCCTAGAAATATTGTAGACTTTAGATCAAACCAGCCAACACCAAGAATATGGGAAAGCATTGGTACAGTTTATAGAGTGACAGAGCAGCAGTGATCTGTGCTACCACCAATTTCACATTGACATAATCATTTCTACACACTTAAGGTTTTTTTGTTTTTGTTTTTCATAACAGAAAACAAGGAATAATGTGAGGCCTTGAAAAGCTTGTCCGTGTTGGCATTTAACTCAGCATCCTTGTTTCTGCTTTGGGCTTCATTTCCTGCCCTTACTTGACAGTGCACCCAGTGGCTGACAAAGCAGGAGATGCATGGATAGGGTAAGGCTGGCTTTAACTCGAACCTTATCCTTACACGCAGCATGGATTCAGTCATCAGAATCCATGTATCATAGTAAACTCAAGCCCTGTTTTGGTTTGGCTAGCAGAATCAGTCAGTAAATGTACTTTGCACGTTGGTAAAGTGCCTTTTGTAAAATAAGTAAAGGTATCAGAGTGGGAGCCGCTGTTCAGACATAAAGTATTGTTATTTTCAGCTGACTAGAGCTATAAAGCAAAACCACAGGGAAGTCAAATGTAGCAAATGCAAAATGTGGAAGTGAAGCAACAGGTTGTACAACTATTTCATTTTCCAGAGAGTAATAAACCCAGTATGAGAGCTCTTTTATCCCAGCTGAGATAGGCTTTTTAACACTCCAGGTAACCAAGTTTTCATGTTAACAAACCAGCACTATCAGTTAATGCTGGCTGTATCTTCACTGTCACAAAGTTTTAGGTAGAAGCTCAGTGAAGTACTGCTACAACGTGATTGCAATCCATGTCACAACGGCAAAATTGGAGTGATATGCTTGTGAAAGAATATGTTTATTCATATTAAGTTGGTATGTCCCCAGTCTTCAATTGAGTTGAACAAAACAAGAATATATATTACTCCCTTGCAAGTTCCAACCCGTCTTAGAACAATTAGTTAGACCGTTAGACCCTGTTTTGCTAATGAAGAAACTGAGGCTCTGAGAGATCAAATTTATTCCTTAAAAGTTAGCAAATATTTGGCAGAGTTAAGACACAGCCTTAGGCTCCTGAATATTTCCACTGGACCATGGCATGTTTTTTTCCTGAGATACTAGATTGGCTCTTTCCTTTTTTGACCATGCTGAAATGATGATGAGAAATTGAGGTTTGGTGTTTGTTTGCTTTCGGATCTGTTTATCACAGCAGGATTTGAAAAATACCTCGGTTTTTGCCAGCTAAATATCAAAAATATACTTCATTTTTGGTTAAGATCTGGTGCAATGAAAGTTAACACTGTAATGTGTATGGTTATATGTGCTCTACACACATCAAAGAGAACATAGGCTATGTTTTGTTAGCAAAAGTGAAAAGAAAAAGATCTGTAGGTCCATAGCTGGCACTGAGACCCAATATTTGCAGGGTATGTACTCCAAAAGTATTACTCTGAATTGCTGTTAACTCTTTTTTTTCTGACCCAAACATCCATTAGTGCTTGGACTGTATGATCTGGTTTTGTCTTATCCTGAAGGAATCCAGATCACACCTTCTAAGACCACTCCAGGATAAAAATCAGAGCATGTCACTATTGGTCAATTTTAGTAGAAATTTTCCTCTCCTGGTTACTCTGAACTTGAGTTTATCTGTGCTGCATAACAAGTCATTGGCCAAAGCCAATTACCAATAAAAATGCTGTTGTAAAATGTTCTGTTGATGGTGCAGCTTAAATGATTATTATAAAATGCTACTCTTCTGATAAAAGAACATTTAAATGCAAGGTGTTTTTTCTGAGATTAGGCTGAATGATTAGTAGTAACGGGCACAGCAATCAGCAGGACTCAGACTTTCAGTAACCTGTATCTACATCTCCATTTTGTGTCCTACTACAGTCTTAACATTGCTGACTCAAGCCAGCCAACAAATTCTCTTGGTCATTTTTATTCCTACATTTTGAGGTCTTGTCCCATGAAAATAATTGTGATTTTTATGCTTTAGAGCTCTGTCAGTTTTCAGTCAGAAGTTGTGCACCAAAAACATGGCATTCCTTTCTGCTCGGTGACAATTCCCAGCAGAGAAACACGAGCCTACAGTATCTTCATTCAGCATCATCAGCTGCCTGGGCCTCACAGCATACTGTGTGTCTGACTGCAGCTGAACAGACAACCTTGTTTCCTCCTAGCACCAGGAGTCAGCTCACATGCTCACTCCTGGGAGAAAGGGGACGGGAAATGAAGTTAAATCAGCAGAGGATGTGGCTTATGAACTTCTCCCCTGAACGTCTTATCATGATTGTGAACGTACAATGCAGTAATTCTCGTCTCAGCAAAGGATAGGCAAGGCTGCCTAGGAAGGGATGGGAGATAGACAGGCATGTCATTGTAACAAATCTAATGGGATCGCATTGATAGCTGATTGAGTTTCAGATCCAAACTGCTTCACATTATGTCTTCACTGGCTTCCCCACAGCTAGTAGCAATGACTCAAATGGGCTCCAGGGGACAGACAGGTTCATTTGAAAAGCTGATACAACATTCTGGCTCCTTACAAAAGAGCATGGTATTGGAGCCAGAGACTTGCTTCCCCCTTTCTCTCAGGTCCCCTCTATTTCCTCTTCCTGATTTATTTATTTATTTATTTATTGTTTAGTTTTTAAACCTTTTTTCCAACCAGCTGTAAACTTTTCTAGCATGTGAATTGACCGAAATACTGAACATCCTGTGGGGAAGCCCTGGCTGGAAGCACGCACTGTCACGGATAAGCTGCTGCCTCCGATCCCTGCTGGTCACGGTAGCAACAGAGCGATGACGCCATATTTGTCCTATTTTGGGAAAATAGCACTGTTGGTAGGTGCCTCACTGGCTGAACAGTTTTCTGTCTTTATTCCCTACTGTACTCGCTGTTTAAAGAGCCAATTTCTTCGGTTCTGTGATGCTCTTTATACTGGATATTCTTTACACAGGGTAGAGGCTTGACGCTAGAGCAAGGAACTAGCCTGTACAACAGACATGGTCTGAAATTCCTTCCTTTTTAAATTCCTTTATTTTCTCAACACAAACTCCTTAAACAAAGCAAGGACAGATAGGTGAGAAACAAGACTGAAGAGCAACACTTATTTCTAAATTAAATATAGTATTATCTACATGAAACACATTGTATGAAACATTGTTTGTTTGTTTGTTTTTTGATATCTTTGCCCATCATTATTTTTATAATGAAACAATGGTTTATCAGCTATTTAATACATCCTAGTGTGTTGCTAGAATAGCAAGTATGATAAATACAAAGAAAACCACTCATTTGTGTGAAGTTCAGTTAAGGAAACTCATTTATTTGGAGCAGTAAGCTAACATGACTTTTAAAATACACATTTACTACTGTAGGATCATAATTACTGCAATCAAGACACATAAAAATCTTTTGTAAAAATAATTATAATTTAAAAGCACACAGCTCAAAGTTGCTGTTATCATAATGACTATAATAGCAACTGCTTAGCATTTGGACATTTTTTTGGCAGGAGGGCTTTGCATTGTTTATTGTGAGAAAGAAACAGGCTCTGAGAAAACATGCAAATTTTCAGCAAGGGAAAAAGCAGCACCAGGTTTAGAAAACTGAATGGCAGAAAGTCGTCTTTGCTTCTATCTTGCCGTATAATCAGTCCACACTGGTTGAGATGATGCAAAGTCAGTAAAGTCTTCTGGACAATCTTTGTTTCTTATACCATGGAAGATCTCACAAAATCTGTTTCATAGTACCCCTGGCATCCAGATATTCAGGCTGTGCAGTAGTCAGCATTTATTTTATTGCTGTGTTTTTCATTCTGAAATACCAATCTCTGCTGTGATCCAAGGCATACAGAGCTCACTGGTTATCTGCGATTTACTTGAAAGAAAATAGGAACAGTCCTTTATTATTTATTACTCATTGTTCTTCTTGAAATATTACCAAGTGCCTGTTATCAGATCTATAGAAGAAATAAGCCTATGAAGGTGTTAGATGGCAGGGAAAACAGGGATGTTACATAGATTTGCTACACAACATGTAACTTTGCTTTTTCATGCAGTCATTCACTCCATCCCTCTGCTCCTTTCTGAACTTCAGCCCCAGTTGAGGGCTGCCTTCTCTCTTGTCCTCTTCAGTAGAGCAACTACTCCCCATGTTTATGCATGTTCAGTACTCTGCTCCTTTCTGCTTCCATTAAAACTCTCTCCCCTCTTACTCCTTGGTCCACCAGCACTTTTCTTTAAGTCAGAGAAGGATGATTAAGGATAGGTCTTCTTTTCATTTGATTCAGTGAATTCAAGTTTTGAAGGAAGCTTGGATCTTGGCCTTTTTGTTTCTTCAACAGCTATTCCAAGTCATCACCTATTTTGTGCTCCTTCTGTGTGTAGACAGTAATTCTCTTTTCTCTTTAGTCACTCATATTCTCTTTTCCTCAAAGGCTTTCTTGCCTGGCTATTTTGTTCTTTACTTGTCTATCTTCTTTTTCTCCTTTCCCTTTTCCCTGTGTTCTGCTTATACGGACTCTCAGTTTTGTTAGGAAATGGAATTGAAGGTCTCATTCACACTGACTTGTGCTCATGGAGGAGATTTTATTACAAATGTACATCTGGGGTTGGTAGATCGGTGACGATGCACTCAAAGAGCAGCATGCTGAGAATTGGTTAGACAGAAATCTCTCCCTCCTCCAACTAAATAATCATAAAGGGTCTGCACAGTAGAAGAGATTTCCATTTGCAGCTGCAGGGACGTCAGTTCTTCTGCTCTAAACAGGGATGTCTCTTCCGCCTACATACTGAATGCAAAAAGGAAATTATTTTAATTAATTTGTTAAACCAAAGGGAATGTCAGTCTGATCAGCCAGATACCTTTCAAAACAAAAAAGTTTAGGCCAAAACAGGGGGAAATAGGAGACAATACTTTTGAAGTGTGCTTTATACAAGTCTTTCACATAGCTCCAAAAATGTCTGTATTTCTTCCAGTTACGTCTACCACCTAGTGTTAACTTCAAAATAGTGATGTATTGGGTGCTTTACTTAGCTGCTCTGTGAATGGCTCCCATTCACCACCCGTCCCAGCTCACTCCATATGCAGGCAAAACTCCCAGTGAAGACAATGGGAGTCCAGGTCTCTTGACTCACATTTTGCTCAGGCAAAACCTCCATTGTCCAGTGATTGCTTTGCTCAATGAGCAGTGATTCAGAAGTGCTGAATAGGAACCCAGTCAGCTGTGCTTTGATATTAATTTCCTGATGATTCATTAATTCCATAAAATCACTATTGAATTCTTTGTACAATTACCCAGCAATTTTGGTTTAGCCTATAACACTAAAAAGATATCATCTATGAGAATGTGTCACCTTGGGAAAAGCATCCCTAGAACACTATTTTATCTGAGATTCCTGCTAATCCCAGTAATTTGAAAATATTTCATTCTTTGATCAAGTTTCTGATATGTTATTATAGGCAGAATTCCAGTGATGCAGAGACTCAGAATGGGAGAATAAAGTAAGAGATGAATGAAATGAGTTGATAACATTCAGCAGATTTTGTCATGCTCTATGCAAACAGCTTAAATGAAGATGCACAAACTTTGTAAAATCATGAGCTCTTAAAGTCTTCAATAGGTCAGTAACTAATGAATCTCAGAATTCTTAGAACTGTTGAAATCTTGTTTGAACTTTATGAATTGTATTTTACTTTGATGGACCTATGTGAATACCATGAAAATAAAATATGTTTTGCCTCAGATTAAATTTTCCACATTCTGCATTTCCCTTATTTTATTAAAGATCTGTGAACAAATTCATTCTTATTTTTCTTCTGATACCTAAAGGTTTTTTAAACATCGTGCAAAAGAAATGTAAAATGTGACTAATTTCATTAATCTGACCAACATAAATGCCTGTCTAGATTGTGTTTTTAATGTTCATTATGTAAACATTTTGAAAAGAGGCTGTTTTTTAAACATTTGCAATGTACTACAAAGTTATACTCTAAACAGATATGAACCATAAGCCTTAGTAAATTTTATTTGCTTTACCAGAAACTGTAGGAGCCACCTGGAATAATAAGTCCCACCTTCTGCAAAAAAAAAAAAAAAACATCAAACACCACTCTGTTAGATGTGGGAACTGTATTCAAAATAATTTAGTACTCTGCATACCATAGAACTTCCCTTGGACTACATTAAAAATGTAGGTCTTTAGTACAAGTCCCTCAAAGCCTCAGAAATTACTAATAGTATAGTGTAGGGGACATGAAGCACATTGTGTATGTATCAGATGAATTTTGATTTCACTGGGATCCTGGTTCTTCCCTTTTTCGCATTAGGCATGATATAGAATCACAGAATCACAGAGTGGTTTGGATTGGAAGGGACATTTAAAGATCACCTAGTTTCAATCCCTCTGTCATCATACTCTTGTATAGGATTATTTTTAGATAGTGTAATCATATAGAATATTCATGCATTTTCATCCTTCTCTAAGCGGTTTCAGGGCACGATATATTTCTGGTTTCCTTTGCATCCTCATGCTCCTTAAAAATAAACATATACACATACATAAAACTTGTGTGTAAGTAATAGTACAAATGCATATAGTATATGTGTAAAGTAGAACCCTAGCAGCCATTTTGAAAATACTGTTTGCAACAGCATGCAAATACTGTTGTATATTATGGTACATCAGAGTATAGCAAAATGAGTATAAATTTTCAGTTATTTTTAAATATATATATTTTTTTATCTTTTAGAATAGAATAGTTCACTTGGAAGGGACCTTCAAAGATCATCTAGTAATCTAACTGCCTGACCACTTCAGGGCTAAGCATTTGCTTTAGACATTATAAACAGTAGTAATAATATTTTACTAACGTATTTCTAAAATTAAAAAAATAAAATAAATCGCTATTTATGACACTTCAGAATCTTTATTAGCAAAAAAGTGTGTACCCTTCACATCCATCCATAGTAAAGTTGTCTATAAAAGAGTCAGGAACATTTTTCCATGGCAGTTTATTCTTGAAAAAAAAGAGTAACAATCAATATATTTTAAGTCTCGTAACATATTAAAGTAAATATTATTGCCACAAAAGGAGCCCAACATGGGCAAATGTGTTTAGTTTAGCTTAGTTTAGTTTAGTTTTCATTGATATTTGTGGAAATAACTGTGAAAATTATATTGAAATCATAGTGTTTCCTGATTCGTTTTTTTTTTCAGATTTTAACCTTAAGCCTGTAGCAGGCTGAAATGTTTTGAGTAGAATAAAATAATGACTCTTAATAACTATAACTCTCAATAACTAGTAAAATAACTATAACTATATAGTATAAACTATAACTATATAGTATAGTTATATATATATATAGTTATATATATATATAGCTGTATATAAACTTTATAGTTATATAAAATAACTATAACTATATAGTAAGATAACTATAACTCTCAATACCTAGTAAAAAAGAAATGCGGCATAAAGATTCTGCACGAGCTCATTAAAATCAAATAGTAGTATGAAATCTCAATTTACTTTGTAATATTGAAAATGATGCTTCATATATGATATAACTTACCTTCTTCACATTGTAAATGTTGTATGAACCGAACACACAGGTGTAATTCTATCTGGATAATCACACTCAATCTGAAAACTCAACACATTATCTATATGTGCCACTATTTTGAAAAGTTTCTGAACAAGAAGACATGAAACATATCCAGCTGACGGTCTAACTATTGAAACTGTCTGAACAGATATTAGTCAACACTTATATGGTACAAACATTTCCTTTTTAAATGTAAAATGAGAGAAATTATTTTAGTAGCTTTCACCAGATGCCAAATTAATTGTGAGAGTTAGAAGTTTTTGAAATAATTTTAAAGTATCATAAAAGTAGCAGAAACTATCTGTTCTTCCAAGTACAGATGAATGAACATGTTCCTATACTGTAATCACGTGTACATACAGACTTAAGAGTTTATTAGTATTAACATAAGTCAGTATCTGACTGTGTTGAAGTTGGATGTTTTCCAAAGGTGTCATTGTAGAGAATCCTTTGCAACTTCAGTTTAGTCATTGATTTTTACCTTGTTCAGAAGATATTCTTCAATCTGAGATAACAAGTTAGGGTATCCACCACTTGATTTAGATATTTCTTTAAAAAAAGATCTTTTAAAAGGTTTTTTAAAAAGACTATTTCACAGCCATTCAATCACATTACTTACTAGGAACATTCCACAGAATTGAAGACTTTTCTGAATCTTATATTGGCTGTTTATGAGCCAACACAGTCTACAGTTTTGTATCAAGAGCTATATGTGGCTTTGGAATGAATCCTTGACCAGCAAGTGAGACTACAGGACTACAATCTGAGCTGTAGCAATATCTACAAATCATTTAGGAACTTTCCTATTTGAAAACTCCTTGTTCCTGTGTAACTTCAATCAGCTCCCAAAATGATCCAACAAATATCTGAGCCACGTAAAAATAAAAGTCAGGATGGTGCAGTGAGGGCATAGCAAGGTGGGCAGGGTCAAGGGAAGAGGACACTTTGGAAGTGGTGAGGTTTTTGGTGGTCCCACTCATCTTACAAAATAAAGTGGCATAGGGTATGTAAAATATTCCTAGGGATGCAAAGGAGCATTCTTAAGCATATGTTATAGTTAATGACAAACATAGCACTATTTTCCCATTGTTTATTCATTGTTTATTTGTGTGTCAATCCTTGGCTACAATACTAAATGCTTTCATGTCGAAGACTTAGTCTTAACAGTTCTCAAATGTCATTCATGTAATTTTTGGAATGCCTTTTGGATGAACGTCATTTTGGGAACAGCTTTGGTATCTTGCACAAAGCAAATTCAATATATTTTTCAGAAAGGCATAAACAGTTCATTAGATGTATAAGCCTATTCATTCATTATTTAATATCCTTAGTTAGTACAGTTTTTTATCATTAGAGATGTAACTACAATATTTCTAAATGCCAAGTGCTGTTTTTTTTGTTGTTGTTGTTGTTTGTTGTTGTTTTGTTTTGTTTTGTTTTTCAATAGTGAAGATAATGTATGCTTTTCTTATGATGATTACAGTAAATTTTAATGTCATAGATTTTGGTTTTAAAAATACAGTAAATGGAAGAAGAGTCAGATTCTCCTCTGTGAAACAATCGCACCAGCAGTCCAAAGGTGGTAAGAGCCCATGAGCGGCTATGGCAAACGGGCTGGTGCATGACAAACATCAGGCTGGAGGGCCGACAGGTCATTGCTGGTGGTGCATGTGTCTACCAGAAGCAGAGAAAAAGAGAAAGCAGTAGCAGCATGGGTGAGCACAATCCTGGTAGGCAGCTGAGAGTCAGACCTTCTTTGGAAAAGGGTTGTCACTGGGAATGCATGCTTTCCTGAACTTGGAAATGAACTGTTATCTCATATGCTCAGTACTCAGTGAAATAGGACCCGGAGTACATTTTTGAAGAAGTACCTGGCTATCATCTTTCTAGTCACCAATCTGTCTCTGCTCCATAAACTGGCTAAATGCTTAGGCCAAGAGGGCTCTTAATCTTTAAATGCCCCTCTGCCGTTAACAACATATCAAACATCTCTTGAGTGAGAGAAACACTCAGTAAAATCTGGATGCTGTTATAGAGGCAGTACAGATGTAGTGATTCTAAACACTAGGCTTTAATATTTAAATGAGCTATATGTGTTAATCTTAAAACTATTCTTTTCATGCTAAGATCTTTGAAGTTTTTCTCTGGACAGTAATGTATAAGTTCTACCACAGAGCAGAGAAAGCAGACATTTTTACTTGGAACTAATGAAAGCAGCCAGGCCAGAGCAGTTTGCATTCTGCCTACCTTGCTATCACAATAATGTCTTTCTCTTCCTTAACTTGATCACACAGAGAATGGCCTTTCCCAAACCAAGCAAAAAGACCCTTCACTATACAAATTACGCTTTCTTCTTCTCCAACAATCTAACATGAAAGAAAATTCCCTGGCTTTCTTCTGTACTCGTACATGTGAAAGTCAGTACATTCACTGACTTTCACAACACAGCAGTTCAGTGTAAACAGTGCAATTTATTAGAAAATATGCAAAGAGAAAAAAGTTTTTTATTGAAGGTGTTGGGACAGAAAAGTCTTAAAAGGAATCCTCAAAGAAAAAATTAATAATGACTACCATTGCATATTATTTTTCTAGTTATAAATTATAAGTTATTCTGTTAAACTTACTAAATCATGTTATTTGGAAAATATTTTTACATCATTTTTGGGCCACCAATATTTGGATAAGAGTCTTGCAGACAGGAAAACATTAACTTCCTTCTCGATTTAGGAATCGAGGAATCCTGCATTTTCTCATTGTGAATTCTACCAAGATTAAAATGGGAATGTTATAAGAAAAGTTGGATATAGCAATATTTACCAGAGGTACTCTCAGGAAATTTTTTTTGGGAAAATGTTCTGATTAGCTACAGCATCCCTTTTAAACCAAACATTCTTCTGGGTTCAGAACAGCTTCCAGACCTCTCTCCTGTAGCATGTTAATCCACTGCTGGCTGTATTACAGACATATGAAACGAGGGACAAATCTCTCAGCTACATTTTTGCAACGTCATTTATGTCAGTCTGCTTTTCTTCTTTATGCTTGCCTCTCCCTTTTGTTCACAAATATGCTAATGAGTGAAATCTTCTGGGTATGAGTGTACAGTGGCTTTGTCTAGTTAAAGTGGTTTTGTTTTCCTATTCTTTATTGTTTTCCTGATAAATCTGCACTTTGATCTTGAAGCTGCTTTCCTCCTGGCACAATTCTCATTCCGGTGGTGCCTGTGGATTCTTTGTGAATGAAGAGTGAAAAGCAGAGTGTCAAAGCATATGAGGATCTGAGAGTTCAGATTCATGTGAAGTATAAAAAAAATGTTATTTTGTTTTCAGAAAAATCTGCAATCTCTGGGCAAACTCAGAGAAAATGACATTTCACACAGCCGGCAGTAATAGTTATGAATTCCTTCCCATTGCTACTGTGAAGAAATTTCATACAAAACTTAGATATAATGTAACTGAAAGAGTGGATCAAACTGACTATGCCATTATTTCCCAATCATCATGATAACTTTTACCAAAATTCAAAAATAGAACAATGAAAACAACTTTAGTAAACTTTTTTTTCTCTCTTTTTTTTTTTTTTTCTCAGATCTGTTTCAAACTAAGGTTTTAATTAAGTTATAATTGGGAAAAGAAATAATTCAAATAATTAGAATTCCTTTTTCATAGATGGTTTATGTGAAATTCAATTCCTATAGTATGTACCTTCTCTGTAACCCGCTCAGCAGCAGGAAGTTGATGCCTGAAGGAGCTGGGACAGCTGTTTTCCTTAAGCACCACAATACAAAGGTCTCCTTCTGATACAATTCAATGACTGACAGTGATTCAAGATATACTATAGTGAGAAAACAAAAACTGGAAAGACGTTAAGAAAAAAAAATATATATTCTTAAGCTAGGTTTCTCTGCATATGATCTTTTTTAACTTAAAAAATACTCTCATCAGCTGTTGTGTATTTGGAAATGCCTAATTTTGAAGAATGCCAGTGGAACCCCTGCAATGATCTTTTTATTCAGAGCATATGCACAATAATAATAAATACGGCATGTACTGCTGGCATGATACATTCTTGACTCTTCTTATTTTTCATTCCATGTTTGTGTTTACAAAGGTTGATATGTTGGCACAGTGGGAATTGTATGTTTGCCCTCCAGCCATATGCAGTCCTGTGATACAGGCAGCCATGCTGGGAGCACCCTGGTACCCTGCCAAAACCCTGAACCCTGTGATCAAAAGCAATTATTTTCTTCATGGGCAAGACGTAATTCAATCTCTGCGCTTGTTCAGTTTGGGCTGAGGGTGATGAACAGTTTAGAAAACACCTTTTGTATTTTCCTGATGATTTGGTGACTCCATATGGTTAGTGGAGTAACCCTTGCAGGAATTTCTGTTCCACGTGCTTACCACTATGACTAATTTATCTGCAATTTCATGTGTTCAGAAATCGATGTTTCATAGAATACGAATTTGAATGTGTATATTGATAGGTTTGGTTTCTAACTATCAGGCCAGCTCACATTATGCAGCCTGCAGTTATAAGGTCCTGTGCGCCCACTGAGAGCACAAATTCAGTGATTTTAGGGGAAGTTTTCTTGTGCTTAAGCAGATATGCACAGAGAAGAAGAGGATGTTTTTAAAAGAAGAGAAAGAAATGTACATTCTTCTGTATATGGGTTTAATGTATGATGACAAATGTAGAAGAACCTCGGCAGTCTGAGCTTGATGTCTCATAGGGATGGCCTGATAATGGAGAGAGATCAAAGCATCTGTAAGAATCCAGATAGCATACAGCATTCCCAGCGAGGGCTGGGCCTTTTGTGTAGATTAAGCACAGAAAACAGAGAGTCAGTGCCCTGAAGGGCTTTCTATCTGAGTACAAAGAATGAGTAGGTTGTACCAAACATATCAATTTGCTGGAGAATTGGTCCTGCTGTCAGAGTCCTATGTAACATACTCATTTCTGTTATTGTTCTGAGCCTGGAGACTGGGAAGGAAGGAATATTAAAAGGAATGCAGGGATGGGAAACAGACAAAATCTTTATAGCTGGAAATTTTCCAAGAGTGTGGGGCCTCGTGGAGGCATTTGGTTGAAGATAAAAGTATCTTCCAATTAGTTACAGGAGTTTTAAGAGGAAAGTTTTCCAAAGCACGGTATCATCATAAAGGAATTGTAATCATGTTTAGGATTTTGGTGCTGAAAGGAAAAAAGAAGAGAGTGTAAGATTTTTACAACAAGAGGTAATATTTACGGTGTCATGATTTGGCATATTTCATTTCCTATAAATTATCCTGGGCCTGTAACACTTCGAACTGCTGAGACTTAGTTAGGAACTTGATGTATATGTAAGATTCCAACTAATTTCTGTGAATTTGACTAGGTTTGCCTGAAATGCTTTGCAGGTGCCTGCACAGTACATCTGCAGGCAGGACTACTGCAAAGGGTAAGCACTGCTAGGGGTGCACCAGAATGCATCCAGGGTATGAAGAGGACTCATAGCTGCTTGGGCTGGTACAGCTGCAGCTGGAAATGATGCCTGCCCTTTGTGCGCCCTAAAATACCTGCATTCTGCTGCTGTGTGTGGTAGGTATCTCCAGTGAAACTTGCAGGAAATGGGAGGGAAAAGCAACAGCAAAAGAGCAGAACAATCTCCTAGACCGCCCAGAAGTACGAATGACATTATTCAGCTCAGCTGCAAACCAATCCTGTGTGTATGTCTTCCAGGCAGGGTTCAACATTTTCATATTCTGACACTGAATAGCAAGCAGGAAGAATCTGTCTGGCATTTACGCTATCTGATAAGATCACATGATTGTGCAGAGAACACATTACTGCTGCGTCTCAAAATTAATTGTTTTTCTGGATTGTTCAAGTAACAAATAGAATAATGACTCCTCCCCCCTCTTTTGTGGAGTGACATATTTCAAAAAGTTTATTAATGCCTGTATAAGAGACCCAACAAGGCTGAAAAGAAATGGAGTGCTCTTTTTTTTTTTTTGAATTCTCTGAGATTTTGTTGTATTATTTGTGCTGTGTTCCAGTTGTGACAGTGAAAAAAATATACTTTTCTACAGTAACTAGTAGTAAAGATAACTTGCTTTCATTTTTATTTTTGTTCCTGCTGTGCTCTCACAGTAACTTTTGCATGACTTGATGGTGGTGACTCTAATGAATGTAAACTGTCCTCATCTCTGCTAAGCAATTATGGTTGAGTGTCACAATTCTTTTTTTCTTTCACACTGCAGTGACTTTCAGACAGCTGCAGAGCATTTTTTGGTTCCATTGATAGGTTTACACACTGTCTCCACCTGCATTAGCCTCTAGGTCTGACTGTAAAATGCTTAGATATGGCAATAAAGCAGGCAGGGCATGCAAAAGCCTTGGTATATAAACTCCGCTGACCTTTTTGGACAGTGCATCTTTGATCATTTTATCTTGCTTTTCTCAACAACTCTTTTTGTTAGAGTTGTTTTTTCTTGGCTCTTCTCTTGGCAGAACAGCTGCTTCTCCCTGGCCACTGGGTATGGCCTTATTTTATTTATTCTTGTCTTTAACTTTTGTAGGGCAGCCAGATACATGGGGATGGGTGTTATATAACAAATACAATTAATAAATAAAGCCCTATTTGCTGTCCACAGTGAAAGCTGTGGTCATGGAGAAAGCAGTTCATTACACAAAAATGCCCTGTTTGATCCTGTTGGGGCAAATGGCTAAAAAATAGGAGGGGTAGTTAGAACAGTTTGAAAGTTGAAAAGTGAAATTAACAGGAAGCCAGACAGTTTAGGGACAACTGGTCAACGTGTTGAATGATTTGGTTTGAAAAAAAGATTGAAGCATAAAATGTTCCTTTACACAAAACAAGCCACTGGATTTACATTTAAATTCTTAATCCTTCCAAATTTAAAATGGTTGAAATTCAGGTTGCTGCTGGCACTGGCCACTGAGAAGCAATGCCAGAGTCTCAGTGTGCCATGGAAAGTTGATTATGCGAAGCCAAAAGACTGATCAAGGATTCACGCACTGCAAGCAGTCATTGAGTTTACTTAAAACGCTAGGATAAATTTCATAGCCTTTAGAACTCTAAAACGGTTTTAAAGAGGAGGTCAGCGGGGTCTGGCTTTGCAGTAGGCTCTAGAGCTTGAGAAGATGATTTTGCTAGTATTGCCTGACTTTCCAAGCATTATAAAGACTTAAGACTATTTCTTCCCTACCTTTCACCTCTATAATACTCATCTTGCAAATTCCATTCCCTTTTCTCTTTTTGCCCTTTGGTTAGTCCCTTACTTCCCATGACATTACTTCTCCTCACTCCTTCTCCTTACTAGTCTCCCCATGAACTGCTTCTTTCTGTGCTACTCTCTAGTCATTGGAATCAGATACTCTTTGTGTTATTTTTCCTTTAGGAGCTGAGGAGTAATAAGTTGCCATTGATTGGAGAATGTCTCCCAAGCTGGACAGTAAAACAGAAGATATGCCAAACTATCTTGTTTGCATTTTGATTAAGAAAAGCCTGATGATCCATTTAAGAATACCATTAAAACAGAACCTTTGTTTTTCTTGGCCTGGTACTTGTAGTGGGTTTACGTGGCAAGGTTTTGGTAGCAGGGGGCCATACGGGTAGCTTCTGTGAGAAGAATCTAGAAGCTGCCCCATGTTAGGTAAGGGCCCCACTGCTGACCAGAGCCAAGCCAGTAAGTGATGTTGTTTGCGCCCCTGTGAGAGCATATTTTAAAAAAGGAAAAAAAACCACTGCTCCACACAGCAGCTGGGAGAGTGAGAGGAGTGAGGAACAGCCTTGCAGGCGCAAAGGTCAGTAAAGAAGGAGGGGGAGAGGTGCTCCAGGCGCCGGAGCAGAAGTCCCCTGTGGTCTGTGGTGAGGACCATGGTGAAGCAGGCTGTCCCCCTGCAGCCCATGGAGTACCACGGTGGAGCAGGATTCCACACTGCAGCCCGTGGAGGAGACCACAGTGGAGTAGGTGGACCTGCACCGATGGAAGCTGCGGCCTGTGGAAGACCCCTGCTGGAGCAGATTCTGGGCTGGACCTGTAGCCCGTGGAGAGGAGCCCACGCAGGAGCAGGTGACTGGGCAGGAGCTGCTGCCCGTGGGGGATCCAGGTTGGAGCAGTTTGCTCCTGAGGGATGGACCCCGTGGTACAGACCCATATCTGGGGCAGTTCTTGAAGAGCTGCTGCCTTTGGGAAGCCCACGCTGGATCAGTTCAGCAAGGACTGCATCCCATGGGAGGGACCCCACAGCACAGGGGACAAGAGTGACTGAGGAGAGGCAGAGAAGAAGCGCTATAGACTGACCATAACCCCCATTCCCCCCGTTCCCCTGTGCCGCTCGGGGGGAGGAGGTGGAAGAGGGTGGATGGGGGAGAAGGTGCTTCTGGTTTCTTTTCTTTGTTTCTCACTTCTCTAGCTTGTTAGTAATAGGTAATAAATCTTACTATCTCCCTACGCTGAGTCTGTTTTGCCCGTCACGATAATTACCGCGCAATCTGCTAGTCCTTATCTCAACCCTTGAGCCCTTTTCATTGTATTTTCTCCCCGGTCCTCTTTGAGGAGGGGGAGTGAGAGAGCGGTTGTGGTGGAGCTTGGCCACCCACCCGAGTAAAACCACCTCAGTACTGCAGTGTTTAGCACACATATGTATCTTCATCTCTGTTACTAGTAGCATATTTTCAAAGATATTTTAGTGTGTCCTTGCAGAAGGCCAATCACATTCAGAAAATGACAAGACAAGAGTCAACAAGAGTGCAGCTGATAGGCTGAGGGAAGTTATTTTTCCCCTCTATGTGGCACTTGTGAGACCTTATTTGGTTGAGAACATCAAGTCTTGGGCTTCCCAGTACAAGAAAGACATGGACATACTGTGAGTCCAGCTGAGAGCTATGAAGCTGTTAAGTATGCTGGAGCACATGACATACATGGAGAGAACAGGGGTTGTTCTGCCTTTAGAAGAAAATAAAAAGTGGTGAGATTTTATTGTTGTCTCCAAATACCCAGTGGGAGGGTGTAGAGAAGATGGATACAGACTCTTCTCAGAGGTGTACAGTAGAAGGACAGGAGTGCAATGGACATAAGCTGAAAGAAGGGAAATTTTGACTTGATATATTTTTCTGTACCGCAAAGTTGATTAGACTTTGGCACAGGGGACCAGAGTGGTGGTGGACTCTCCATCAGTGGAGATGTTCAAAACCTAACTGGAAAAGGCCCTGAGCAGCAAGACCCTAAATCACACATTTCTGTGAGTCTTTTGACGTAGTGTTGACATTGTACAGTGTCATTGTGTCTTGAGGATATTACTACGAAAAACATAGTAGGATGTGATTTGTGCAGAAGCATACTATGGATAAAGATTATAAGCCAGCTCCAGAGGAATAGGGACCAAAATTCTCTTGAGCTACTGAATTTATTTATATTTGCAGAAGTAAATGCAATGTTATTTAAGCTTGACCTGATATGTACATTACCATAAAATACACCCCATGTCTGCTTCCATGAATTTAAATGATGTGGTAACAAGATTTCATCATTGTTACATGGAGTCAGTATAACAAAAATACAGTCTTTAGATACTAGGAACATCACCCCCAAATTTGGATTTCTATTTTTGCCCAAATTTCAACTTTTAAAGCTACTATGACCATCTTGATTCTTTGCTCTGTTCTTCCATCTTAGGCACATCTGTCAGATCAAAACTATGAAATGATAACAACTCCTTTGGTTGGTTGGTAACTTCTTTCAATGTGTTAGATGCCTGGGTCTTTTTCAGCCATTTATGCATGTAGGTCGGAGTAATACATATAATTCATAAAAATCTGTATGGAGTTTGCATAGTTTATAAAAATTAATGTTAAAAAGTTGTACTGAGGCAGCTCTAAGTATATACAAAACTGATGCTCAGCACAATCAAGTTTCAACAGGATTTAATTAGAAAACTTTTGCCACTGTGTTTCCTTTGAGGTACTTGGAGAATATTAGTTTTCAGGAGATGGAATTAGAGACTGTTTTTTTTTTTTTGTCTTTGCATTTTTGTAAAGTTATATTTTATCATGGGACAGATTAGGAAAAGCCTGAACTTGTGAGTAAAAGAGCCAGAAAAAAAAATTGTGCCAGTTACAGGAATACTTTAGTGCTCAAATATCCTAGTTCACTGGTCTAGAAGGAATTCAAATTACTGGGCCAAATTTGGAGAAGATAAGAATGAGATAATTTACACCTACTTCTGCACTGCATAAACCCTCAGGACAAATTATTCCATTCACTCTGAGTTTCTAGCTCAGGGCAAGTATTAAATTCATCCTCTCTATTGCAATGCACACATCATTTTATAAGAAAGCACTGTCCCTAATTTAACTGCTTCAGCACCCTCTTGAAGTTTTCATCACAGTAAGTGTTGCCTTAGGATTATCTCTCATTGGTTTCTCTGTCAAACTTCCTGCCAGGTCAGTCACAGATTTTCCAGTTTCTCCATGTTGCTTTCCCGAGTGCTCTGTTCTCTCAGTTGCTTACATATCTTGTCATGTGTAACCACTAATAAGAACATAAAATTAACTGAGCTAAAGTCACTACTACATATATATAATTTATTATTTTTTTTTTTTTAAATTTTTTTTTTCCTGAGGACATAGGTACAAGGATGTTTGCCTTTGTGTTCCAGGTGGCCTGATGTGGGAGTTGGATAGTTGATCCAGAATACTTCTGGAATACAGGGTACATTGAGTTTGGACAGGTAACGAAGTTTTGGCTCAGAACCTTTGATACTGCAGATGTTGCTTGTCAGAGCCATAAGCTTTAAAATTCTGCATGAATTACAATTTGAGTGCCTAAAATTTCTTTTTGATCTTGCTTAAAATGAGGACTAAGGAGGGAAGAGGTTTAAATACATTTGGCTAGCCTTTGCTAATATTCGTAAGGCTAGAGGTTTTTTCCTGTAAACACACTTCAAGTAATGGGAGAAGAAAAACAAACAAACAAACAAAACAAAACAAAAAAAAAAAAACGGGGCTTATTTGATTATTATTTGAAATATTCCAACTCTGCTTTTTCTGAAAGGGTGAAATGAGAAACCATAGAAGCTGTGACTTTGGTATCTGCATAACAGGATTAAACCATTAGAAATAATTACATGCTATAATTTTACTTACACATTAATTGTTTCAGTCAAGGGATGTGTGTGAAAATGAAGGAAATACCATCACTAGAACTCAATTACTAGAAATCACGTTCTCAAAGAAGTTTAGGAAATCCTGAACAAATAATTATTCTACTTTTCCTTTGGTCTGAAGTTTTCCTCCATCAACATGAAAAACAGGTTCTTTTGTTTTGCATTTGTTAGCACTTGAATGTCTATAAAGACTCCTAAGAATAAGTAGGCAATGGGATAAATGTCTTAAAACCTGGAGAAATGTTTTTAGGGCTAACTAATGTTGCATATTAAGTTGCAAAATTGACGTAAAGTGAAGAAAGGGACACTATTTTGTACTTACTAGTCAGGGATTTGGGTATCCAAAATAGAGCAAGAGCCCAAAGAACAAGATGATAAGGTCATAGCTGTACACATGGAGTGGATGGAATCCAAAAAAAAAAAAAAAATCTGCTTAAATGTCTCTGTTCTTGCCCTGGGATAGAAAGTATTTCTAGACATAACAAACATTAAAATATCGTAGAAAATACAACACAGTGTGAATTTATTTAATAGAGGGAGATTTTATCTGTACAAAATTACCTGTATACACATTTAAAATATCTCCTTTCTGATTCTTACAGGATTCTGCAGTTGCCTTGTCTACTTAGAATGCTTGTTTACAATAGAATGCTTTACTCAGATATCTTTACTGACTCCAAGATACACCAAGGTAAACATTTTATATGTTATTTTTTCACATTTGTCTTTTGTGTGTGATGTAACACCAAAATAAAATAAAAAATGTGTTCACTGAAAATTTTACAGGTGGAGATTGAACACAACCTAACATTTTCTAATGACTAGGAAAATGCTCCAAACATTTGATTACCATGGTAAGGTAAAACTACAAATCCCTACTTACTCTTTTATACTGATAAGAGAAAGCAATGATTTGTGTGCCACTACTCAAATACATGAGTACACTTTGTGTTTTGATGTTAAGAGCAGTGAGTGAGCTAACATCTAGATCCCACAGTTTTGACTGCTCTAGCAGTTGGTTCAGCCTGTGCCCCCTTGCTCCCTATGTGCCCAGTCCTCGCCTCTGATCCCCATTGCACTCCTCAGTGTTTTCCACAATACCTGACTAGATGGAGAGATCGTTCTGAGATCGGATGGGGAAGCAACTTTTTCCCCTTCGTAATGTTAGTTTTAAGTCACTCCAGCTTCTTGTCCAAGATTGCTGACGTGTCAAAAATCAACCCCATTGCTGGTGCAAGGTAAGGAGTAGATATGGATTGGCAGGGACCATGGGAAGAACTGCTCTTCCCATGAGCAGTGTGCAGCTACTAGACACACTTAGATATACCATTGCACCATATCCTTAAGCTGAAGTTTCTTGATTTCTCCATGCCATTACTCAAGCTGCTGCCAAAAGTCTCAGTTGCCAATATGAACTTCAGCCAAGCTAAACAATTGGCCAGTTCTGGGGACTGATGTGGCTGGGAATTAAGTTTGTGACATCAACAACAAAATTACAAGTTTTCAGCTCAGCCACTTTCTTGACTTGGAAGTGGCTCCTCAGGCCATTGTGTTAGTGCCAGAATTAACATGTGTTCAAGGACCCTGAGCTCTGAATTGAGGTTTCACAGAGGTAACTGGCTGCAGCTTCCAGACAGGCAAGAGACTCCAGTCTGCTTTTTCCTTTGCATCTGCTGTCACCTGGATTGGGCACTGTCTCCTCCTCACACCAACTGCATCTAGGTATATAGCTCCCTCCTAATCATGAAATGAGGAATTTATCCACACCCTGGATTTTAGTTTTTAGACACTGAAGCATTAAGGAGCTCAAACCCATACTTGTTTTTTTTTTTGGCCATCAACCAATGGCCAAGACTAGAGGACAGCACAGAAAAGATTACAGAAAGTAGTCCAAAGCTTTAGTGACTCATTTCAGTGAGGGGAGACAGACTGGAATAGTTCTGTGTTACTGCTTTTCTCTGTAAAGAAGTTCAGGTAATTTGTGCCATGCCATCTCAGACCTTACATTATTTAAAGACGTTATCAGAGAATAGATCTTGAAGTATGTCTATGGTCTGGAGGAATGCTGATGCCATTATGTAGCATTATCTGATATCATATATCAGTAATATACACATATTTATACAAAATATAATATTATTTGTTTTTCCTTACTGAATGTATTACTTTTTCAACCAAATTTTTTCAAGGCATATTTTAAATGTTTGTGGAATAAATGAATTTTATGCATAAATCCTGAGTTTAGCCTCCTGTTTACAGAGACACTAATACGAAATTTACCATCTTAGTGATTGCTTTGAAATTTGTTGTTGTTGTTAATTTTATGTAATTAATTAACTTGCACCTGCGTTGCATTGAAATTAAACATTCTGAAAATATAGATATTAAAAGTTGGGATTTCCCTCTCATATCAGCGCCCTGTACTTTCCCCTTGGAAAGATCTCTTTTTGATGTACAGATGAAAGTTTTGCTGCTGTATTTGTCACTGATAGTTATTGATGTGAAATGATACAGGCATAACAACTATACAGAGACAGAAGTTTTAGAGTAACATCTTATGTCTGCCTCTTGCAATATCTTGGAATTAATTCTGCCACAGATACTTCCCACTTTCTGTTACTGTTTTGCCCTCTAAAGTGCTTTTTTCCCGGAGTAATGTCAAGTGTTACCTTACACATTTTTGTATTTTATGAGAGCTTCTTAAAGGCAGAAAGTACCTAGCATTATGCTGGAAAGACACAAGCCCTTTCTTTGAGAATGATGAAGTGTGTGTATTTGTGGTCACAGCTGTCCTACTAGTAGTAATATATTTTTGTTTAAGAAAGTGATGAACGTAAAGCATTTAAAGAATTTGATAGGGGCAACTATGAATGAGGCTGCATGTGCAAGCTGGGGAGAACAGCAAGAAATAATTCTAAAAGATGAGATTGCATGAGAGAGACTTTTGTCTAAATGAACCCATTACAAAAGAAGGTGGCAGAATAGAAGAGGTGTGCAAGGATGTGCCTTGGTCAACCATCCTTCTTTTGGGAGTGGGGAGGGATACTCCCAGGCAGAAAAAAAAAAAAAGGAACACTGCCTGTTCCCCACACATGGCCAAGGACAGGCAGAAGACTCAATGGACATGGCACAGGACTATGTCCCCCATGCCTTCAGCTGAGCTACAGAGAGCACAATTCATGCTGGCTGCAAGGTCTGCTCCACAAAGGATCCCCATTTTTATGGATTGAGAAATTCTCTACAGCATGGAAAGAGATGATGTGGATTTCATTTACTCCTCTTTAGTCTCACCTCTTATTGCTGCTTATTCATATATATTTCATATATTTCCATATACTGAACAGGCAGGCAGAAGGACCTAGCCAAGTTTCCTGTAGCGTATTACTTAATATTTTGTTTTAGCTACTTTCAAATGTTTTCTTCAAGAGACTGTGACAATAGTAAAGTTACTTCTCAGAAAGTTTTTTCACTATGCTATCCTTTCACCTCTCAACCACGCATTTCACCTAGGAATGCCTCTCCTTCATAATTCTGTGCCTTAAGTCTCTCCCTTATCATCATCTGGCATTACTTAGCCATCTTACATTAGGCTGTAGTTTTCATCCCTGCTCCCACACTAACATTTTTATTCTTCTGCTGAACTCTTTTAACTGGATTCCATTCCTTCCTTAGCTTGTAATTACAACTTATTTCAAAGACTGATGAATGAGACCTACTGAATAATACACTAACAAAACGGGTATTCTTAATAGATGTATAAGATACTTCTAGAAGTATCTTTGTGTTACTCCTGTGTTGGCACTTCTGCAAGCCAGTGAAGATTTCTTGAAAATGGTTATGAGAAGAAAAGTAGTTGCCATTTCTTGCTTTTCTGTTGGGCAGATTAAAATACTCCACTGTTTTCACATCCAAGAGATAACAAATTACAAATTCTCTGAGGGACATTTGGAGTTTGAATGCTTTCTCCACTGCCAGGCTGGTGCCAAAGTACTTCTACTCTACTCCCCTAAATATCTCTCTTTTTTGTATTCCATTCTCCAAACTTGCTCATGGGGGCAGCTGAAGTGTCCTGTTACAGCTTGAACACCCTGAGATTTTCACTGAATTTCTGAGTGTTCTCAGAAGGGTCCTGCCTTCTGGTTTTCAAAGGTTCTAGGAATGTGGTGCCATGGCCTAAAGCTGCATTCTTACTCAGATTTAATCTGCACCCTCTTCTTCTTCTTTTAGGATTTCTGTGAACATAGATTAATAAGGATATTGAGACTTCTTTGGAGGGTTTATCGTTTCTACCTAATCTGCTATGTTTTTATTATTATTATTATTATTATTATTATTATTATTATTATTATTATTATTATTATTATTATTATTATTATTATTATTTTATTGAGGAAAACAATCTTTACTGCTTCATGACCTGGAGTTGAATTAAAAACTTAAAGTTTAAATTCAACCTTAGAACTTTTATAAATATGGCTATGCTACTAACTGATTATTAAATGAATCAAAAACATATACACAGTTTGTTCTTCTAGGACTGAACACGGTATTTATGAATCATTCATATAATAGATTTGGGTTCCATTACTTTTAATTTAGGCTTTAGGACAGCATGGTCTCTCGCATATAACATTTCAGAAGTAGAATAAAATGCATTTCAGGCGTTTCCTCTGTCTAGAAGCATGCATGTAGTGTTGTCATGTCTTTGCTGTTGAGTGCAACTCATTACACTGAATAGTCATCCACGAGTCTGGTGCTTTACTATTTCTGTATCTGAATTTCCCCTCTGCAAAATACTTGTCCAGCTGACCAGAGTGTTTGTACAGGAGTCTTGTGAAACTAATACACTAAGAATTGTCAGTACTTATGTACTTGTATGATCCATGTAACCTGTAAAAAGAGTTATAGTGACTGGCCTTAAAATAAGATCTGGAAAGAAGTTTTTTCAGTCAACAGTATTGTAAGCATTGAAAAGAGCTCTGCAGAAGTGGGAAACAAGCTTATAGGGTAAAGTTCTGATTCTCTCTGCTAGCTTTTTCTCCTTGATCAGTCCTTTGCCTTTACTCGCTGAGTGAGAAAGGGGAATGGAATCTGGCCCTGCAGCAAATGAGCTGATGATTAAAATGTTTTATCTTCCTGCAGTTTAGTGCAAAATGTGTTTTCTTTGATTTCTTTCTCTTTCCTTTTCTTTCCTTTTCTTTCCTTTTCTTTTCTTTTTTCTTTTCTTTTCTTTTCTTTTTTCTTTTCTTTTCTTTTCTTTTCTTTTCTTTTCTTTTCTTTTCTTTTCTTTTCTTTTCTTTTCTTTTCTTTTCTTTTCTTTTCTTTTCTTTTCTTTTCTTTTCTTTTCTTTTCTTTTCTTTTCTTAACTAGTGGCAGTTTATTAATAGTTACCATAGCAGTCATCGTTGCCATAGTAATTGTAAACAAATGAACAATGTGACCAAAAGTTGGAAGTGGTAGAGCACACAAACAGCAGCCCTGTGGGCAGTTCCTGTCACTATGGGAGTGTGAAGGAAGCTTTTCTTAAAATAAATGAGTACTCACCATTCTTAAATGGCACATTATAATGAATAGGAATTTCCTTGGGCATTAAAAATAATGGGATTCAGTTACAGGTGATGAGTCTTACTTTAAATGTAGTACACTTAAAACAATAGTCACTGTGCACAAAACAAAAACAACAATAAACTAACAAAAAAAGCAGCAAAAACACACTTTCTGCTATTGTGATTTACTGGAATTACTGTTCAGGCCTGTTTGAAATATACCAATGCACAATGAAAAATAACAGTATTGAGAATCTGCTTCATTATTTTGTTCTTCATTTCTGCTGAGGGACAGAGTAGTATAGACACATATATTTTCATGAATGTTCCTCCATTTTTTGCTTGTCCTAGGGATTCTGAAGTTTGCACTCAGAAGCTATTTTATCAACATAAAAAAAAAAAAAAAGAAAAAAAAGATCTAGCATTTTCTTAGTAATGTAATTGAATTTCATGCTCAGGTTTTTACTATAATAAAGATGTGGTATGGTATAATACCTTAGTATGAATCAATCAGTGTTCAGTTGAACCTGAAATAAAAAAAATATCAGTTACTAGGGATCATAATGGCACCTGAAAACATTCAGACACCACGCATCCTCCCTCAGCTTCTTGGTTTGCTGGGGCAAGAAGTCAGCTTCATAGCTGGTCAGTTTGGAAAGCAACTGCAGAATTGAAGACATCTGTGAACCAGGCACATTTCCACCTTGTGTATTTTTGTGCTTCCTTTACCAGTAAAATGCAGACTTCATGGAAGTGCATTTCAAAAGGTGCAACAAGTGATTACAGTATGCCAGGAATAAGAACTGCCACTCTCAGATTTAACTCCATCAAAAAAGAGAACTTTATGTTATCTGTTCCACTATTCCAAATATTAATACAAATATCTTTTTTTTTTTCTTTTTTTTTCCCTGTTGCTGGAATTAAAACCTTATGTAGAAGATTATTAAGGAAATCAATCACAAGGCTGTCATTGCAGGGAAATCTGCATAGTACAGGAATGAAATTAAAATTGAAGAAGTCAGAACATAAACAGAAGACATGCTCTGACTTGCTAGTAGTTATGGTTCTACAAAGAGAAATCTGGAAGATTCAAACAAGAGCGAAAATTTCCATTAATCTTATTTTATCTGGGAGGCTGTTGGAACCTTAGTTCCAAACTTACTGAATTTAATTTTGAAACCAAGACCTAAGGAAAAATCCCAGTTATTTAAAAGAGATATCATAAAGGAAAACTCATCAGATTCAGTAGGGTGAACAGATATAGGTCCATAAAAGTAAACACAAAGTAAAAAGGATGAAACTTGTCTGTTTTTTCCAGCTTTATCAGTTGGTCCAATAAAGATCAATTTCCTCTTCCTACACACCTTTTTTGTCCATGCCTGCATCCATTTATATCCATGCTTCCAAGGCCTCGTACAAGAACATCAAATTCTATTAAACTGTTCCATCACAGAGGTGCCCAAAGCCCACATGTGACTTACACTTAAGATAATGCATAAAAATGTAATCTCTCACTATTTGAATAACTAATAGGCAGTAGATGTAAATAATTGATTCTGTATTGCTGGAGGATAAGAATTCTGCTAACATTTCTGTCAGTATTTTGCCTTTTCTAAAATGCTAGCGGAGCAAGGTTTATTGGAGGTCATCCCCACCCTTCTGTTGGTATGTGTTGCACCTCAGAGCACAGAAGGAAGTTACATACCTGTCTCATTTTCCTCTTTAATTCTGCCTACCTTTTATGGGTCTTCAGTCACGTTAAGAAGCTGCAGGCAACGAAGCTTCACTGGCTGAATTCCTGCAGTAGCTTTGTGTAATATGTGTTGGTTTGCCACAGGGGAGCTTGAACAGCATGTTGCTGTGCTGTATTTAATAGGTTTGTTTCCATCCTTTACTAGTACAATCTACTAGAAAACTATATGACAGGGAAGTGCTACATTCTGATGAAGCCTAGCATGAATCAATTATCACAAAATATGCAGAAGGTAAAATACTGAAGATAGTTTTTGGCAACTGTCATGAAGTATTGCTTACATGGATGTGCACATGATATATATGTTTACTTTGTACACCAGAAAAATTCTGAAACAAGACAGTAAAGAGAAGATTAATGTTAATTTAATTTTTCGCAGGTATATATACCAGACTTTCATGAAGCATGCTAAAAGCAGTTCTTTAGAATAGCTAGCCATCCAGAAATTATACACTGTGAGTTTCTGTATCAGACAGTAATAAAAACCATTCTAGTGAAGAAATGAGAAAAGTATGAGGAAAATCACTGTTTGAAATCTGTGAGTTTAAAGATTTTATGAATAATTGAGCAGTTAATACCAGAAACAAAACAAATCTGTTAATATCTTATCATTCACAGATACCTCTTGAATTGCACTTAACTGTCTTTATTGCTGTAGGTTGTTCACCTACCTAGTCAGAAATACTGCCTTCTCAAACGGGGGAAAAATATTTGTGATCTTTAGGAAGAACAAAGCATGAATTATTATGTAAATCAATACCTGCAATCTGAATCTGCAATTAAATTTGAATCTTGGAAGAGGTGTATGTTATTTATAGTTCCTCATTGAATTTAGAGAGAACAGTTTGTGTGCATTCAGGCAGAGGTACGTTCAGCAAATGTATCGAATGGTACAAAAAATGCTTAAGGCAAGGTTAGTGGTTTAAGGACCTGGAATGGAGAAAACCTAGTAATCGAATTACAATATTTTGATTTATATTTTGGTTTCAGGTGTGATCCTGAGGCAGCATACCTGCACAGTAGCCAACTGCTTGTAACTTGTAACAAAGTCACAGGGTAGTCTTCACAAAAAGCACTTGGATGTACGCAAGTCGATGGGGCCGGATGGGATCCACCCGAGGCTACTGCAAGAACTGGCGGAGGAGCTGGCCAAGCCGCTTTCCATCATTTACTGGCAGTCCTGGCTATCAGGAGAGGTCCCAGTCGACTGGCGGCTAGCAAATGTGACGCCCATCTACAAGAAGGGCCGGAGGGTAGACCCGGGGAACTATAGGCCTGTTAGTTTGACTTCAGTGCCAGGGAAGCTCATGGAGCAGATTATCTTGAATGTCATCACGCGGCACTTGAAGGGCAACCGGGCAATCAGGCCCAGTCAGCATGGGTTTATGAAAGGTAGGTCCTGCTTGACGAACCTGATCTCCTTCTATGACCAAGTGACGCGCTTGGTGGATGAGGGGAAGGCTGTGGATGTGATCTACCTTTACTTCAGTAAGGCTTTTGACACCGTTTCCCACAACATTCTCCTCAAGAAACTGGCTGCTCATGGCTTGGACTGGCATACGCTTTGTTGGGTTAAAAACTGGCTGGATGGCCGGACCCAAAGAGTTGTGAATGGAGCCAAATCCAGTTGGAGGCTGGTTACTAGTGGAGTCCACCAGGGCTCAGTGCTGGGGCCAGTCCTCTTTAATGTCTTTATCGATGACCTGGATGAGGGGATTGAGTGCATCCTCAGTAAGTTTGCAGATGACACCAAGTTAGGTGCATGTGTCGATCTGCTCGAGGGAAGGAAGGCTCTGCAGGAGGATCTGGATAGGCTGGACCAATGAGCTGAGGTCAACTGTATGAAGTTCAACAAGGCCAAGTGCCGGGTCCTGCATCTGGGGCGCAACAACCCCAAGCAGCGCTACAGGCTGGGAGATGAGTGGTTGGAAATCTGCCTGGCCGAGAAGGACCTGGGAATACTGGTTGATAGTCGGCTGAATATGAGCCAGCAGTGTGCTCAGGTGGCCAAGAAGGCCAACAGCATCCTGGCTTGTATAAGAAGCAGTGTGGCCAGCAGGGCTAGGGAGGTGATTGTCCCCCTGTACTCGGCTCTGGTGAGGCCACACCTCGAGTACTGTGTTCAGTTTTGGGCCCCTTGCTACAAGAAGGACATGGAGGTGCTTGAGAGAGTCCAGAGAAGGGCAACAAAGCTGGTGTGGGGTCTGGAGAACAAGTCGTACGAGTAGCGGCTAAGGGAGCTGGGGTTGTTTAGCCTGGAGAAGAGGAGGCTCAGGGGAGACCTCATTGCTCTCTATAGGTACCTTAAAGGAGGCTGTAGCGAGGTGGGGGTTGGTCTATTCTCCCACGTGCCTGGTGACAGGACAAGGGGGAATGGGCTAAAGTTGCGCCAGGGGAGGTTTAGGTTGGATATTAGGAAGAACTTCTTTACGGAAAGGGTTGTTAGGCATTGGAATGGACTGCCCAGGGAAGTGGTTGAGTCGCCATCCCTGGAGGTCTTTAAAAGACATTTAGATGTAGCCCTTAGTGATATAATTTAGTGGAGGTCTTGTTAGTGTTAGGACAGAGGTTGGACTAGATGATCTTGGAGGTCTCTTCCAACCTAGACGATTCTGTGATTCTGTGATTCTGTGAAAATTTATACCTTCCAGTTCTAGTAATGAGTATGGATTGGTTTCTGCTCTATTCACTAACTCCTTCATAGGCTGCATTTTCATGTGCACTGTCTATGGATTAGTATAGTCCTGGTGGAGAGAATTGGGCAAGAGAGTGGACAAAAAATAATTATGAATCAAGTGATTACTTCATTTCTTTTTTCCAAACATGTAAAAGCAAGACACCAATGAAAAGGAATGGAACAGAAAAGGAAGGGAAGGGAAGGGAAGGGAAGGGAAGGGAAGGGAAGGGAAGGGAAGGGAAGGGAAGGGAAGGGAAGGGAAGGGAAGGGAAGGGAAGGAAGGGAAGGGAAGGGAAGGGAAGGGAAGGGAAGGGAAGGGAAGGGAAGGGAAGGGAAGGGAAGGGAAGGGAAGGGAAGGGAAGGGAAGGGAAGGGAAGGGAAGGGAAGGGAAGGGAAGGGAAGGGAAGGGAAGGGAAGATACTACAGTTTTGCTCTATTCTCTGCTGTACAGATCAGTATGACTCATTTCTTGGTTAGAGCATGTAGTATTTTGTTCTGTAGGTCAGACATGAGAACACAAACAAATTGCTTCTGGTAAAAGCTAAGTTGGACTAAATAAAGAATTTTGATGTCTGAACAAGGAAAAAGACATAAAAGAGTTTTAATGGAATGTTGTGAGGACTGTTAAACCCACATCTACAGGAAGGCAACATTTTCCATGAAAATCCAGCAACTTTGTTAGGCTTTCATTTCCAATCCTTAAGGCAAAGAATAATATAGACGTACCATAAAAAAGTGTATGAGTATTACAAGAATCATCCAGATTATTGTAAATGTTTTCCTAAGATTTTACATTTTCAGGCATGTCTTTTCAGACTGTCTAATGTCTTTCATTACACTTCTGGAATCCCGTCTCCTACTAGAGTTTGAAGGAGTGCAGCCATAAGCTCAGTTTGTCAAATACTCACTTACTGTAATGCCACTTGGACTGATTATGATGTAAAAAAAGATATTAAATCAAATATATTTGTACATTTATCTGCTTCTCTGTAGAACCACAGAATCATCTAGGCTGGAAAAGACCTTCAAGATCAAATCCAACCATTAATCTGACCTACCAAATCCCATCACTAAGCCATGTCCCTAAGCTCCATGTTCACAAGTTTCTTAAATACTTCCAGGGATGGAGACTCTACCACATCCCTGGTCAGCTTGTTCCTATGACTAACCACCCTTTCCACGGTGAAATTCTTCCTGATATCCAACCTAGGGGATATTTATCCCCTAGAGCAAACTATGACCATTTCCTCACATGCTGTCACTTGTCAACTGGGAAAAGAGACCAGCACCCACCTCACTGCAACCTCCTTTCAGGTAGTTGCAGAGAACCATAAGGTCTTCCTTCAGCCTCCTCCAGACTAACCAGCCCCAGATCCCTAAGCCACATAAGTCATGTTTTCTACTCCCTTCACCAGCTTTATTGCTCTTCTCTACACAGGCATGGGCAACTCAATATCCTTCTTATGGTGAGGGGCCCAAAACTGAACACAGTAGCATGTCTAACTTAGCAAAAGTTCTGTGTGTAAGCTATTGCCCCAGAATGTAGATTTTACTCAACATTACTAACAATTAGCAATAATAAAAAAGAATACCGAGTTCTCATGTACTGCTTTCCATCTGTAGATCTGAAAGCACTTCACAGAGTAACTCATTATCTTATTCATTTTATAGATGGACAAACTGTACAGTACAAAAGGGAAGAGAAGGGTCTTGGGCCTGATTGTTTCTTAGCATTTTATGTTCTTTAGCATAGGTGGCTTGATTTATTTTATGTCGCTTAGACTGTTTTTGTTGTGTAAACTGAAGAACAAGCTTCAACTTAGCAAATAACATACCACAAATGGTATTTAACTGAGAAAAGAATTCTGGAAATGAGGCATTCCCCTTTTAAAGTGATAGCTTCAGTAAATAGAGAGTAACAGAAGCTATAAACTTACAATGCTGGTACATTCTCTTTGGTGCTAAAGTAAAAAGTTAAGTATATGGATAGGGTCAAGAATGAGCGGGATCGATATACGACATCTCCAGAGAGCTTAGCGCTCGGTTTTTTAACCTTTAAAGTGCATTTATCTGAGTTACACTGCAAACATTTTGGGAATCTCTGGACTCATAATGAATAGAAGATAAATCCCATGCAAAGATTTTGAATATGCAGTCTAACTAAAACAAATAAATAAATAAAATTTTGTTAAATTTTGGTTTGCCTGAATTTTAGCCATTTCATCAAAATAGTCAGAGAACTACCCAGATACAGAAGGGACCAAATGTCTGTGGCATTTTTAGTACATACAGCTGTTGTAACACAGAACTTAACAGATTCTTTGAATGAATCTTCTTGAGTTGTTCCTCACAAGAAAAGACACCCTGACAGCATTTCAGAGTTCTACAGACATTTAGGCAGTGAGTGTTTCATAGCTTTCACACTGTAAGGTTTTGCATGTCTAGGAGAAACTTAGTTCTGAAAGAGAAGCTATGGTTATAACAGAAATAAGAATAAAACTTAATATCCAAGAGGACCCTAATACATTTAGACTTTATCTCTGAAGTGTAAATTGTATTTATTTTTCATTTGCTCAGCAATTGCATAACAAGAAGTTACACCTTGCTCGAGTGTTCTATTTAGATTAGCACTAACATGACTCCTTATACTCTGATAGACAGAGACAATAGAGTTAGTGTTTATTTTGCTGGGCTGTCTTCTCTGTTTCTCATTCTTCTGTGTGTAGGTGAATGCAGGATTCCCATTTAAATTTACCAGTGTTGGTTGAAACACAGTAAAATTCTCTTACCTGCTGAGAATTTTTTCATCTCTTTCTATGACATGTGGACCAACCCCAACTACTTAAATCACTTAGGGTATATTTTGACCTAAGTTGCATGCATATGGATCTCCCATAAATAGGAGTGAGACACTTTCCCATAAAAGTATGTCCGGACACTTTCCAATGTCCTGTTAATCTTGCTAAATTCATAGATTTGGGTTTATTTTGGGTTTTAATTATTTATTTAATTTATTTATTTTTGGTTTGAAAAAGAGGATGAGAAAGATTATTCTTCAGTAAATGACTGATGAGAACTAGAACTTTAAAACTGGGTTTACAGGTTCAGAAATATATACTTCCTGTTCTTTTGTATGACTTGTTAAACTAAATATCTTTTCATGAAAATCCCTTTCACTCAAGCTGGTCAGCAACCAGAGTCATAGTGGAAAGGAATGACTTGTTCTACTAATGTAGCCGGGCTGTATATGTCAGGTCTATTGCACCTTATGTAGAGCAAACTTAAAAGCTCTTTGAGAGCAATGAGACAGGAAGTATAAGACAATTCTGGGGGCAGGAATCATAATCATAAGAGCTATGTTCTGATTCTGAATATTTCACAGAACTCTTGCATATTTTTTGAGATATGATACAGCTCAAAATTTTCAAAAGTGCCTATCCCTTGTATACATTTGTCCACGTGCAGTACCCATCATTTGAGACACTTGTTTTTTGATTTTCAAAAGGACTGAGTGTCTACAGTTGCCATTCAAACAAAGCAATGTGACAGAGGCTCAGCAACATGTTCTCACTATAAATATTTCAAGTGAGTTTTCTGGAAAATGAGCCATTCACAGCCGTTTGGGACAGTTTTGGAGATAGTCTTTCTGTGTCTTATTCTTCCGTAAAATAAAAATGAAAAGTCTTCTCATCTCAGCTCACAAATCTCTGAAAAGCATTTAGTTCTGTTTAAATAAGAAGTGACGCATAAATGTTTTATTCCAGATTGCAGAGACAGAAATCTCTTCCACATAGTTTATGCACATGAATTATTAACAAGTAATCCAAACTTCAGCTGAGGTACCTCTTAAGTTTTTCAGAGTGAAAGTAAGGAACACAGAACGGGGAAAGTGACAAACATTGTCTAAATATAAATATGTATATTTTTAGACTGAGTAACAATCTAACATTTTCTCACAAATCTGTTGAACAGATTGACAAAGTGCACAATTCTTGACAGACTATGTATATACATGATATACGGATATGACCTTCAAAATGAAGCACTCAAATATCTTTCAGTCTTAGCAGGTTGAATGACTGTATCCCTGTTCCAGGCTTTTTTTTTTTTTTTTTTTTTTTTTTTTTGATTTGTTTCTCACATCTATTTACACGCAAAACACTTCAAACATATTGGAAAGAAATATAGATTGGTGGTTCAAATACAATTGAATTCAGCTGTAGATAACAACAAAAGAATGACTGTGCACAAACTGAAGCAGTGCCAAGCCTCTATCACATGACAGTATCAAATTTCTGAAGACAAATAACCAAGAATCTTAAAATCTGAAAGCTCAGTAAAGTTTCAATATTTGCTTATTTTAGTCGGAGTTTGTAAATACTAATGCTTTATTCTTCTTGCTTTGAAAGTGAATTAGCAGCAAGAACAATAACTTTTCTTTTTTTTTTTTTTTTAAAAAAGGACAACAGTGATTACCTGATAACACAGGTTAAAGTATCACTTTACAGCTGCTCAGCCCTTCCTCACTGGAGAAAATGCTTTAAGCGTTACACAGACTAAACAAACCATCTCAGTCTTTAAGAAGATGTCTCAAATTATTATGGTAGGTTCAATCTTTGTGTGCCACAGCTTGAAAAAAATTGTTGCTGCTGTTGCTACACCAGCATTTCAGCTTGTAATATTTTCTCTGTGCAAAGCATTATCTTACATGTTGTCTCAATAATGTTTCTGATATCTCACTGATGTCTCTGACGTCTTACTGATGTTTCACTGCACAATAGCAGCTGCTGGTACTGGACTGCAATATGAAATCAAGCCCTTGTGTTCATCTGAATCATGAAACTATTTAAAGCACTATTAACATTAGGGTTATTACCTTTTGTCTTTGTCAAGGCTAAAAGAAAAAAAAAAGGAACAAAAAAACAGGAAAAAGATAAAAAAGAAAAGAAAATTCATCCTGGTACTATCTATTGAGGTAACCATAAAATTTTATCCCACCCTTCAGTGTGTTGCTGCATATTATGAAATAACTACTGCATGCTTCTTCAAGGGGCTGGGAGCTAAGGAGCAGGGTCTTAATTTCAGCAGTGGGTGAGTTGGTTCAAATAAATTATACAGATTCCAATGTGTTTGGGGAAGATTTTGAAGTTAAAAAGCTGAGTATTCTTGAGCTTACATATTACCCACAGAACTGAAAATTTACTGCCTATCATGTCAAATCTTTATAGATTTCAAGCCAAGTTTAATTCTTTTAAGAATTCCATGAAAATATTATTGTAAGGTATTTTGTAACACTTAAAAGTTTAAAAGTTACATTTGCAACTGGAATTTAACTTTTACAATGTTAGCTTGAGATACAATTTGGCTTTAGCATTTTTTTCTCAGCATTAAATTTTATGTTTATCTATATATGTATATAGATGAAAAGCTTTAATGAACCTAAGTGCTTTTAGGAGCATTAGAAGCTATTCTGTGGCTGGCAACATGAAGAGTTTTAGGACTGCATTTCACAGGATGGAAACACAACTGTTTGATGTTCTGAAAGGAGAAGAACTTAAACTCGCTATGCATGGTTGAATACTCAGCATCCCAGATAACTACTCACACATAAACAAGAGTTGACTATATGGCTGCCACAGTTCTTGCATTTTTTTCTGACCTGTAACATAAGAAATGATACTTTTGTCATGGGCAACTGCACTGCAAGACAGATCCCAAAACATTTGGTGAGCTACATACATTAAATTCACTTACAAGTGACAATTAGAAGATAAAAGCTAGACTATACCAGAGTAACATCCAGATCCAGTCAGTTATAGTGGAATCTTCATTCACTGCCAGCCCTCAGCTTTGTCCCACAGCCATCAAGACAGATATATTTTAAACTACAAATTGAAGCCATGTGGTGACTTTTGGGAGGTAAGACAGATTTTTCAGAATGGAATTTGTCAGAATATTTCGGCCTGTTTTTGCAAGAAGTGCTAAGAGGGCAGATTCTCAAAAGCCCTGGGCTTCCTATTTTAAAGACATCACCAATATGACTGTGATTCACTTATTGCAACTTTTGAAAACACTTTCTTGCACTATCATCCCATCATCCCATTTCTAGAATGTCTTCTAAACCTTAGAGAAAATAATAAGCTTAAGCCATTAACATAATAAAAATACCAAAAGAAAAATTTCTGTGAGAAAGCCCAAATGTTCTGAGTATAAATCTAATTCTCTGTAAAAATAAGCAGTTGGGAACTAAAATAAATAGTTCATTTTTAAAAATAACTTTATTTCATGAAAGTGCGTGCTTAGAGTCCCAATTGCTGTTTGATTTTGTACCAGCAATTTAAAGTACAATTAGCAGTAAAATAGCCAGTTGTTAAGGCCACCAATAAATTAAAGCTAGAAAACAATGGTGACTTGCGCTTAGTATGCAGATCATATAAACCTAAACTGAAAAGATGAGCATTAGGATTCTGGACACCTGGTCTACTCTGGCGGTGAATAAAGAACAGGGTTGAATGTTGGACTTCAGTCACACAATTCTAATAGTTAATCCTCTTTGTAATGGTCCATTTACATGTTAGAAGATCTAAAAGACAGGAAGTACAGTGTCTGGCTTTGAATCTGTCTTAGGGTTTTCTGTTAACCTTCCTAAGGAAGGAATCTCCATTTATTACCCTTGATTTTGTAGCTTTCTGTGTGAGGTTTTCATAAATTACACAGCAATATAGCAATCTAAAAGCATGAATACAGTTTGTACTCTGTATATTTTCTACAGCTGAAAGTAAGACTTAATAATGTATATTAAATGCCAAATATTGATTATTTCACAAGTGTAACAGCATCATCATCTCAGGCCATCTCATAAATGATATGCTGCAGGCCTTAATATATTTATTCTGTTTTTAAAATTGTGATGAATATCACTGAACTACTTGTAAAACACCTTGAAACTTTGCTGACAGTTGCTGTGGGTCCAACAAGGGGCAGTAATTTGCTAAGGTAATAGAAACCCTCCTTGCCACAGCGGGTCTGCACTCCTGAATGGAGTCTGTGAACAAAAATGTACCGCTAGCCAGACGTGGGACACCACATTGATTTTGGTGCTAAAATAGGTGTCAGGAATGTGATTTGCTTTTGGAGACATTGCTCAGAAATCCAGAAGCAGACAGACAGGCCTAGACTAGAAAGCCCTGCTTTCTCTGTAAAAGATAAAATAAATGCATGTAAAATATTTCTTGCTCTTGAAGGAATCATCTAGACTAGAAGAACAGTTCTGCATTAAGCATGGAAAATTTAAACAAAGGGTCCTCCAAATCATATCATGACTAATTTGAAGGTATTATAACTAGAGCTTATTTAGCACCAGTGTAACTGCATTAACACATTTTTCTCTAGAGAGGTGATCTTCTGTTAGCAATTCGTCAGGATGAAAACTGTCTCCACACAGAGCAGCTCCGAAGCAGAGCAGGAGGCTTGTGGTAGCACTTTGGTAGTCCGCCTCCAGGCTTCACGGAAACCTGTACCCTCACATTGGAGGAACCCTTCCTACAGTTCCATGTGGCATTTTGGAATGGTTTGGGGTTGTTTAAAGTGGTGTATTTTGTTTGTTTGATTGTTCCCTCAAATCCCTACCCTGTAACTAAGTTGCCCATGGCCATGATGTTGCCACCACACCAGGAACCTTCCAGATGGGCAGGTGCTGGGCATGACAACAGCCAATCAAGAGTTGCTACAGGAATTTGATCCAATCAGAACCAGACATTCTCCACTCAGTCTGTGCTTGCTGGGGCACTTGGTGAGGCTCCGAGAAGCTTCGTCAATGCCTGAAGACTGAAATGGCAGCAGGGGTTCCTGTAGTTTTGTGCCCACCTGGCTGGGATGACTGTGGTGGCCTTTCTGGACTTCTCTTCTGGATCCGCTGTGCCCTGCTGAAGGACAGGGATGAGATGGGAGAAACCATTATGCTGACCTGCCCACCTTCACTCCCAGGCTGTACCATGGCAGCTGCGGAACGGGCAATTTGTGGCAGTTGTTAACGTTCAACATGCCTGTGACTAAATAAATGTGCTGTGGTATCTGAGCCCAGTTAGTGTCCATGATGCCAGTTGTCACAAATAACAGTTTGGGCTCAAACAGATTGAACCGACTAATGCTTTTGTTTCAGTGGTCGTTAACTTTCTGTCAAAGTGTTCTGAGTCCTGCTAAGTTACCCTCAGTGACAGCAAGTTCTTTTGTCAGGAAAACAATTTAGTTACTTAGATCAACGTGGCTTTGCATCTCTGTTGGGTCTTTCATGTGATTTCTGTCCTTTCCAACACAGTCATATATGAAGATGGGAATTTGCATCTAGTTCATTAGTGAAAAAAAGATAAATAGATAAAAAAAGGTATACTAGATGCCCAGTAGTTGCTAACAACTCTTATCTAGGAAGCTTCAGGCTTCCCTCAAGTTGATAGGTGTGCTAGCAACCACCCTCTCAGGCTAAGTATGGAAGCAAATTTATTGTTATCTGACTGATAGCTGAAACAGTGAGACATCACCCAAATACAAACTTGGAAATGATTTGGCTTCATCTGTGAATAACTAGCTACCCCAATTAGGAAAGGAAAGTTAGCCAGAAAGTTTTGAATAATAAATGCTGGTAACACAACCATCTTTCTGCAACTAACAGTGGCTCTGTTATCTGCTTGTTTATTTCTTATTAGATCTGACAGTTTTTTGTTTGTTTTGTTTTGTTTTGTTTTTCTTTTTAATTCTTGCATGCAGGGAGCAGCATGTGACAGGAAACTGAAAACCAGTTGGGCTCCTTGTATTTGCTTCTGATGGTGCAGAACTGGCTAGCTGAAATCAAGCTCACAAGACCCAGAATGGCAGTGACTGTGATCTCAGGAGACTGGTTCCTGCAGTGAAAGTGCTGCAGGCCACGGACCTTCTCAGAGAAGTGATGTGAGCAAGCTCAAAAGATCCAAGAGAACAGGTGGGAGCAAGGGTGTGTGTGTATCGGAAGCATCTAAAGAGCAGAGGGATGATGGAAACGGAAAACTAGGAAATATATACATAGGGTCATACAAGCAAGCAGAAAGTGTAAGAGCTTGTTTTCTGCATGCTACCTAGAAAGACAGAATTGTGAGCAAGAAATTGCTTGGCACAGTTTGATCTTACTGTGCTCAAATAATTGCAGACTTTTAATAAGTTCTGTTTAAAAACAACAACAACAACAAAAACACAATGATAATTAGGAGAAGTATCTCATTCCATCATGGTTTTTATGTTCAATAGGAATTCAAAAGAACCTGTACAGTGTTTATTCTGGCCACAATGGAAAATAATATTTTCTCTTTTAACAGAGAATGTATAGTGCACATGAATACTTCTCTCAGTTTCACAAGAAAGAAAAAAATAAATAAATTAAGAATTGATACTTGTTACTATTGCACCTGGGTTGGTGTGATCCGAGACATGAGCACAGACTAGCAGAAGAACCTATTGAGAGCAGCCCTGTAGAGAAGGACTTGAGGGCTCTGGTGGACAAAAAGCTCGACATGAGCCAGCAGTGTGTGCCTGCAGCCCAGAAGGCCAACTGCATCCTGGGCTGCACCAACAGAGGGGTGGGCAGCAGGTGGAGGGAGGGGATTGTGCCCCTCTGCTCTGCCCTTGTGAGGCCCCACCTGGAGTGCTGTGTCCAGGGCTGGGGCCCCCAGCACAAGAAGGATGTGGGGCTGTTAGAGCGAGTCCAGAGGAGGGCCACAAAGATGCTCAGAGGGCTAGAGTACCTCTCATGTGAAGAAGAGAGGTGGGGATGTTCAGGCTATAGAAGAGAACGCTCTGGGGAAACCTCGTTGTGGGCTTTCAATACTTAAAGGGGTCTTATAAAAAGATTGGAGAAGGACTCTTTACTCAGGTAGATAATGACAGGACAAGGGTGAATGGTTTTAAACTAAAAGAGGGGAGATTTAGGCTTTCCTTAGGAGGAAATTCTTCACTGTGAGTGTGGTAGTGAGGCACTGGCACCAGCTGCCCAGAGAAGCTGTGGATGCCCCATCCCTGGAGGTGTTCCAGACCGGGTTGGACGAGGCCCTGGGCAACCTGATCTAGTGGGTGGCATCCCTGCCTATGGCAGGGGAGTTGGAACTAGATGGTCTTAAATGTCCTTTCCAACCCAAGCCATTCTGTGATTCTACGATATTTTTTGTCTTCCTGTAACATTCATTTCTTAGAGATATGCAGAACCAAGGTAATGAAAGTAACAGAAGTTTTAACAGTAATGCCATATATTTGGGAATTTTCTTGTTTTGTTTAGTGTTTTTAAAATTTATCCACTGCATTTATCACTGTTTAAAGGTGGAAAAAATGCTCAAAGCTGTGAAAAACAAAATTACTCTTTAACATTTTTCCAAGTAGAGTTTGTCTAAATCTGTTAAGTGACAAATAATCACAATCAAACAGTTTAAATGAGACTTAAAATGTAAGTAAACAAATGGATAGATGGGTGAAAAACAGAAAATAGGGTGTTATCTGAAAAAGTAATTTCAGGTGAGGCATGTCCAACTCAGCCAAGAATTTCAGGTATTTTGAAAAAAAAAAAAGATTTTTAGGAGTATATTCCATATTTCTTTTATTGTTTTTAAACACTCAACCTTCTAAACTTAAGGGGAAAAAAAGATAAAACATCTGAAAGCAAGGAGCAGCATTTTATTTTTGTCAAAAAATCATTTTGATCTGTCCAAAATGGTCTTTTTTCTGTTTGTCCAGTGAACAAAAGTTCTCCACTCAGTTCCACAGATTTACCTTTGCCATACTGGTGTAGAGCTTTGGCAGGTTAGTGAAGGAAAAAAAAAAATCATGAATGAAAACAGTTTGGCTAAGATTTTCAAAATCAGTCAATATTATCTTTACCTTACTTTGCTTCCACTGTTGTCATCGAAAGCATTACAGATCAGTCTGTGGAATCCTCCATTTATGCAAGTACAAAAAATACTGTCATTGATGGCTATCGTTGTCATTGATGGCTATCGTTGTCCGTTGGGGGACTCCATGCCACTGCTAGCTTCTATAAACTCAATATTTAGAGATGAACAAATTTTATTAATGACAAAGAAAAGGAGAGGTAACATCTCACATAGCTAGACTGGTTTTCCATATCATATGGAAGGTCAGCTATTGGAGGAAAATTGGAGGAAGGTCTGCTTTTAAGGAAGTCTAAACATAAAATTCTTGCTGTCTCAGTATGCTATGTAAACTGTTTTAAGCTAGTTTTCTTTTGTAGTAATACAAGGCTTTTGAGTATATACACTACAGCCCTCTACATCATTCAAAGCAATTAATAAGGTATTTCTAGTTCACTATCCTTTAGGAGTAATGTCATCAGTTTACCTCTGTCCATTCTCTACGGTTCTTGTCTTTGCATTTCAGGCATGTATAATTTATATCTCCCTGTTTGTCTGCATTGACTTACATTGTCCCTTTACAAAGGCTGATAATTCTGACTTCTGTGAATTTGACTTTTTCATAAAAGATCACAGCTGGTGGTTGTTTTTCTTTGTTTGTTTGTTTTTTGTGCTTATATATGCTCAGCCTAAACTAATTCATGTGGAGTTACTTTTCACCTATCAGATAATCCTGAGACGCATTTCCTTGAACTTGCAGGACATTGGTTGTAACTTGTGTAAACTTGTAGGAAAACACACAACCCTGTAGGAGTAATGTAACAATAATTACAGGTAGGGCTGGTAGCACTTTCTTCTATGAATGCTGGCTGGCATTTTTAGTAAGAGTTTATCTTCAATTGTTTATAACTTTATTAAGCTTTTACTTACTTTTTCAGATGGAATGTCTGTCATAAACTGAATACTTGGAGGAATGTTTTTTGTATGTAATGCTTCCATGCAGATGTTAAGAAGCCTTTTCACTTTCAAATTAAAAGAAAAAAAAAAGATATCTATCAACCTTCTCTTTGAAAAGCCATACCAGCTCTTTACTATGGTATTTGCAGTTTGGCAGAGTGTGCTTATAGCTATTCCTGTGGAGTTCCACCCACACATAGCCAAGTTGCACTTTGAATTATCTCACTTGGAACACGCTCCAAGACTTGTTAGGAGTTCAGCACCTTAATCTGAAGATTGATGGAGACAGCTTCTCTCAGTTCTTGATCCTGGCCAGCCTGTGCACGTCACTCTCAAAACACAGCTGTGCATGCTGCACAGCCCAGGCACAAAACCTCTCTTTGGCATAGTTACTTCCAGCTGCTAGTGGGCCAGCTCAGTGGCAGACTCACAAACGCCAGGAGCAGCAGGGCATCTCCTGCACTTGGATGTGCAGGCGGCGCAAGGGCAGAGGACACCTGGCTGGCGTGCAGAGGGGAGGCAGTGAAACAGGGGCAATATGGGGAGCTGAGTGTTAGCTTGCCAGGGCAGGTGGGCAAGGGGAGCAGAACAGTGAATTTGGAGGGGAGGAAGCATTATGGGCAGGGAACTGATTACAAACGAGACTGAAAAATTGCTAAAGTAAACAGGTACAAGCAAGATTTAGGCTGCAATTCCTTAGGAAAGTGAGCGATTCGAGACGGAGATTGTCTGTGCCACATCCTATAATCCCCACTCCCTTCCTGCTTCTCCACCTTCCCCCCTATTGCATTAGACACATCCTATCCCTTGCCTTGACACTGCCTTAGCTGCCTTAATTCTCTGCGTTCAGCGCAAACCTAACCAGCTTTTTCTACTGAGTGTGTCTTAATGTTGGCAGACTAAAGTGACTGTTCAAGTGGTCCAACAAGTGCCAATTCCAATGTGAGGTAAATGGAAGGAGGATTTAGCCCAGGATGAGAATAAAGTGCAGGCATTGTAGAAGTCTTTCTTTTGGTAGCAGTTCAATGCATTTCACAGACTGCACTCTGTGTGAGAGTGAATAGGTGAGTCTAAATATGGCTGATCAAAGGTACGGGTAACGATGGCAGCACAGGCTGCAGGCCAAAGGAGAGAAATCTGACAAGGTTTAGTATGAAAGCAAGATGGATTTTCCTGGAAAAAAAAGACATGATAAGGTCTGAAAAGGCAATGGGATTTCACTGATACATAGTGAGGAATTTTGCTGGTAATGATAAAGTGGGCGTTAAACAAAGAGGATGAATTTGCTTCCTTCTTGCTTTTATTCTACATGCTTAGCAACTATAAGTCAAAACACAGAGAAAAAACACAGGGAGAACAAAAGATTACCCCATTCAATTTGTGGTAGTTTGAGTAGGCAAAGGGAGTAGCATCCAATTAACATCTTTTACCATAATGCAGTATGGAGAGTACAGAAGTGGAAAATAATGCATTAAGGAATATCCAGATTGTCTGTTTTTGACTGTTCCTCTCTCAACAATGTCTGGTAAAGTAGCACTTGGTCTTGGTTCCTCAGGGCATTGTTACGCATACCTCCCCCTTCATTTCACAAATGTTTTAAAATCTAATTAACATATATGAACAACTTAGATACTATATACATAAATACCAGTGAAAATCTTACAAGGAAGTTGTGTTCTTTGTTGCCAAACAGGATTTGAATAATATGCACTAAGTTCCAGGACTACTACTAAATGAGCAACATTCCCACTACTCATTGAATAAGCAGAAAAAATATTTTGTGATACCTAAAGAATGAGAGACAATACTTATATGTTTATTATCATAGAATCATAGAATGGCTCAGGTTGGAAGGGACCTTAAAGATTGTCTAACTCCAATCCCCCCTGCCATAGGCAGGGGATGCCACCCACTATATCAGGTTGGCCAAGGCCCCATCCAGCCTGGTCTTGAGCACCTTCAGGGATGGGGCATCCACAGCTTCTCTGGGCAGCCGGTGCCAGTGCCTCACCACACTCACAGTGAAGAATTTCCTCCTAAGGAAAGCCTAAATCTCCCCTCTTTTAGTTTATGACCTTTCATCCTTGTCCTATCACTATCTACCTGAGTAAAGAGTCCTTCTCCAATCTTTTTATAAGATCCCTTTAAGTATTGAAAGCCCACAACGAGGTTTCCCCAGAGCCTTTTCTTCCATAGGCTGAACAACCCCAGCTCTCTCAGCCTTTCTTCACATGAGAGGTACTCTAGCCCTCTGAGCATCTTTGTGGCCCTCCTCTGGACCCGCTCTAACAGCCCCACATCCTTCTCGTGCTGGGGGCCCCAGCCCTGGACGCGGCACTCATGTCAAGCTTTTTGTCCACCAGAGCCCCAAAGTCCTTCTCTGCAGGGCTGCTCTCAATGGGTTCTTCTGCCGGTCTGTGCTCATGTCTGGGATTGCCCTGACCCAGGTGCTGCACCTTGACCTTGGACTTGTTGAACCTCATGCAGTTCACATGGGCTCATTATACGTTATTGTATGTTAGCTTATTACAAAGAAAATTGTTACCATTGGTATAATTGAGGTAGAAGATAGAAAAAAAATACAAAGTTTGTCATTGTCAGTAATATTATGGTGTTAGGGACTGGCTGATTTAGCATTACTCCCACTTATAAACACTGCCCTGCAATTTAGGCATTGCCATGAGACACTGGTGATCTGAGATTATGGCTCACTTACAGACTTGCTGTATGACACCAGTTAGCTCACATAGACTCTGTGGTCTTAGTTTTCATCTAGTCTCCCATACTGTTTCTTTTCACCTTTAAATAATAATTTAAGACCATAAACTAAAGGCAAGAATCTCTATAATGCCTGTATGCACTGTGAGAGTTTGGGAGGCATGGGATGTTAATTAAAATCCTACAGAAACATTTGAATGGCCTTGAGACCTGAGTAATGGAATTGTGACAGTGTGAAGTATAAGGCCGTATATTTCCAGATAATTGAAAACATTTCTAGAAGTTTAACAGATGAAAAAAAATCTGTTTCCAACAGAGGAGAAAGGGTTTATTGTGCTCTTTAGACAAATGTGTCAAATAGCCTTTTTTAGCCATATCTTGCTTTGTACACTCATAACTTATTTCCTATCTGTTACCAAATTTGACTGTTTTGACACTTTTTCTCATTCCTCTGTTCCCTACATATGTACTGCTCTACTTTGTGTGTATTGAATTATGTTTACATGTGTTTCAATGTGTTTGTATATGGGATCTATAATAATGTATGTGTGTGATGTGCTGAATCACTTCCACAGTGGATTAGCTTTTGTTTCCCTAAATATATCTTGTATTGTTAATTTCAGTTCATACATTTGTTTTGTCACTGTCCAGGACCATTGTTTCCTTTGCTGCCTTTCATATTTGCATTTTTCCAAAAATACTCTATGCTAGTTGGTTCTCTCTCTGTAAATTAGTAACATTTGGTAAGAGTCACGGTATGTCTCTCTTTACGTGAGACTGGATCAGGCATTTGGATTTCAATATAGTATTTCAGTGTAGGGGCTGCTTTCTGTTCTGTCTTTGGATGCAAAGTAGCCACATTGCCATTGTTCAGTAAAAACACTCATAGAGAAAGTAATGGGATTAGTATATTGTACAGTTGCTGATGCATTTTTCATTGGCACAAATCAAATATGCAGAACTTCTGTTGTCTAGATACAGGCATTATTTTCATTATGTTATTTCAGTTTCATGTGATTAAACAGAAAGGAAGTCAACTGAAATATAAGTTACTGAATTAGCCAAAACCCCCTCAGAAATAAACTTAAAACTATGCTGTTCAGTTGTGTTTTATATCCCTGTTTTTCACTCTACGGTTTTGTAAAAGACAAGTACTCTCATTACCATAGCAACCAGAGAAGCATGTGATACTGTATGTATGAAACACCTTTTAAGAAAAGTACACAGCACCATGGGAACTGAGCTGCCGACTCTTGGAGGCAGCAAATGCTTGTAATAAAAGCAATTCAAAACATCATTCAAACAAATGATGAAAGTCTCACACTAATGATGCAAGACAAAGAAAGACTGAGGATCTGTGCTTCTGTAGGGCCCTTCAGATATTTCCTCTTACTGCATGCAGGCTGGAAGTTTTATGCATTTTTATCAGGAGATGGAGTACTATGCTCCCTTTACACTGGAAAATATTCTTCTAAACACAGCACTAATCCGGGAGGTGTGACTGTATTCCTTCTACAATACCTAAAGCCTCTAAAGCCTCACAGTCTTCTGTTTCCAGTGTTGTGCTCTTTAATTTATCTCTGTTGAATATCTTTGATTCAGGCACTGTTTAGTATGTTGTTGCAGATAACTTTATGTGTATAAAGATGCATCTCAATTTTATTCCATTGAGTATGTAGATGAATGGATCAAGTATCCCAGAAGTCTTTTTAGAAAAAGGTGGGCATGTCAGCCATATACATGGGAGCTTTCCACATCTTCTTACTTAGGATTGATTTTTAATTCTCCCTTCTTTAATTATAGCACTTCTTTTGCCTTGTGCTCAGTTGTGTAGCCAAAGTACGTTGCAAAAATTGACAAAACAAGAAGCAGATACAGCCAGTCAACACCCCTCTGTGTACTGCAGACTTTTTTATTTCTGAGTTGTGCTGACAGGCATAAATTTGCGTTCCCATAGCAAGTTAGGTTTGACACCTGGAATTTCGGTGGAGGCAACCACTGTCTGGACCCCTGATTTTTCCTGTGTTGGTGTCATGAATTGACATAAGCCTCCCAAATATATCCTGTGTTTTTACAGACCAGGAGTTGAGATTGGTGTAAGTTACACAGATAACACAGCATCCAGCATCTGATCTAAATCAAGACCAGCACACTGCAGTGCAGTTTCATGTCTGCCAAACTGCACCCAATCACTTCGACCATTCTTTGTTCCTGAACAGTAGCAATCACCACGTCAGAGCATGAGAGTGATAATTCTGGGCCACAACAAAGGTGTTCATCAAACCCCAGACTCTTGTCTCCCGCCATGGTCATAAATGAAAGCCAGGAAGGTAGGAAGAGCGGGAAGATGTGCCTGCTGCCAGCATTCGGTTCTTTTCAGCTATTACTTGCCCTGCCTGTTGTAGCATTCTGAGTACAGTTGAAGCAACATAGTAGTGTACAAGAATTCTGTTGCTAAAGTGTTTCTTTTCCTCAGAAATGTGCTTAGTGAGTAAAGTCACACTTGTGGTCTAATAGTGAGTGGATTCATTCACCAAAAGAAGGGGGGAAGTTCTAACTAGTAGAATATGAACTTCAATTGTACTTGTTCAATCTGTAAATGCACACCAGAGCTACCTTTATAAACAAGCAAAGTTACCAGAATGAGTAGTCTCACTAAAGCTGTTGACTTCACAGGAACTGTAGTTCAACTTCCAAAAAAAAAAAAAAAATCTATTTATTTCCTTTTTAGATAAATTACTTAAATTACCTCCTTTCATTTCCAGCCTTGTTGTCCGGCATTCTGTAAGACCTTTTGAACCATGTAGCACACAAAGGTAATATTGTAGCATCCCAGTTACCTGTAAATAAATCTTACATCTATTATTCAATCCTTCTAGCCTCCTGAAGGTGGCTTAGGGAGTGTTGTTCATCAGGGGACTGCCTGCATTGATGCTGAGACAAGGAATAGGGAAACAGTGTCACTCCAAGGACAGAAACACTACCAACACACTGCAACTGGTGCTGTTACGGTGATCCTCCTGGATTAAACTTTAAACGAGCACTGCTATCCTCTTCAATTACTGTTGACTAGAAGTGGCTACAGTCTGTTCTTATGTCTGGAGGAGAACAAAATTGTATTTTATTAGGACCTGCTTAGTAGCGGGTATGTGATTTTCCCCTTTTCTTAGGCAACTGGTGAATGTGATTCTCAAAAAAACAATTGAGCATATACAGTAACTGTCATGTGCAAATTAGAGACCCCCAAAACAAGGGAGAGAGCATAAACCTTCAAATCAGATGAAAGATGAAACATTTCTAGGGTACTCGTAAGTGTTTTACCATAAGAGAACATCACTCTGTGTGAGAAAGGAAATACACAAGGAAAGGAAACGAGGAAGAAAAGGATATACAAAAAAAAAAAAAAATCTCAACTCTGCATTAAGCAGATTGCTGCATCATAAATGTACCACTACTCTAAATTAGAAAAAAATAGGTTATATCATATCCAACCAGAATTTAAATGTCAACACAAAAAAGTTGTCTGGATGTTATCTACAGAATGTATTTATACTAAGGATACTTTACAAATATTTTTTTAAAATACAAATTGTATTTCTGTCTATTTTAGCAGGGTTGTAAGTGGCAGAATGGCATGGACTTTCTCTAGTTATTGCCAATCTGGAAAGTTGTGTATGTCTATATATGCCTGCATCTGTATGTATGTTATACAATTGTTATTAACAAAGATGTCTCACATTTCTGTTAAAACTTTGTAATATCTTATTTTCCCTAACTTTTAAGTGTCTTGGGCCAGAGTTTCTTGTGGGAGTGTCAGCTAACTTGTTTCCAAAATGACACTAGAAGTAAATACCTTTTCCTCACATCATGTGAGAAAAATTCAAAAACTTAGCTGTCATGTTTCGGGAACATGCCATTTGTTGCAGCAAGATATCTGCAAGGACATCCTGCATGAAAATACTGTGAACTTGTAAAAGCTAAGATTGCAGAGGAAATTTCCTTATTCTTCCATGTTTGATCTCACAATGTTGATCAGGATTTCATGGTTGCTTTCTGAATACAGAATTACTGCATAAACTATTTGCTTGTCATTTAGGCATTGTCTGCAAGTATTTAAGGACCCTTGTCATCGACAAGAACACAAGAATACACACTCATGAAATAAACAGACCTCTTTTCATGCTTCTGTACCTTTATGTGTGCTTTTGCACTCATATAGAATGAGGAGCTAAATTTTGACTACCCACTGGTGTCTGTAGAAAAAGTAATAGTTGATATAATATTTGAAATCTCAATTTTTTCTGTAGCATCTGGTTGAATGTCTATTAATTATTCTTTCAAAATGTAGTAGCAGAGTAGATCTGAGAATAGCAGTTTTTCAGAAAGGCAACAAGTGAGTAACTTTTAGAAAATGATCTCTTCTGAGCAGTTTCCAAATCAGTTTCAGATTCCAGGATTGGCATCTAAAGGAGATTTTAGTCTGAGCAGGTAAAACACAATATGAGTTATTCTAAACTAAATTTCTTGGTGCCATGATGAAATGTGAAACATTTCTTACAATAGTAATTAGAAGCAGTAATGAATCTCAGTTTCTTAGAATTCTTTCTGTGCATCCAGTGTATATCAATGACTATATCTTCATCAGAATAGCTATTTTGAGAACTAAAGAAGTAATTCAACTCTCTTAGTTGGAACTGTGTTGTCTCTTGGACTTGGATTTCTTTCTCACTCTCCTGTACGGGGAAAACAAACAAACAAACAAACAAACAAAAAAAAAAAAAACAATGGAAGAAACCATTATTCCTAACACTGGATTCAATGGGATTTGCACAGTGAGATAGAGAAGGGCATTCGGCCTTCAACCTTAAGATGTGTTTTGTTTTACATAGATCACTTAATTTACTTGGTGTTTTATGAAGTAATTTTAATGCCTTATAAAACAACTTGAGAAGCACTAAATAAAATTGTATTGTAAAAGCAGCTCATCTTGTACTGTAATTTATATCTGTATGAAACCTGAGTATTCAGTGTTTTGGGCCATTGCATAAACTTAAAAAACTGTGAATTGAGATCACCACAAAGTTTCTGTTATCGCAGACATTTACTGTCCATGGTGAAATTTAAGCCTGAGGATTTTCATAGTTGATCTGCTGGGAATTTTTCCTGATTTTCAGTTTTGTTATAGTTGTACAAGTTTAATTATGAAAATGAATCTTGCAGAGCATCAGGAAACCACACCAAGAAACCTCACTTCCTTTAAAGATATTGCAAGAGAGCTTTCCAAGTATGTGGGGAAACACGAGGGTGGTTATTTCAGGTGCCTACCTGGCATGTTTGGTGGGCACGGTGTGGTGTAGAGGAATGGGAAAGGAAAATAGAAAGAGGAGCATTGCTAAGTTTTGGGTGATGTGTTGCTTTAGAAGGAAAGTCAAGAAGTATCAGATGGATATAAAGATGAAGCTTTTTGAGTAATATTTGTGTATTTGTTACATTTTGTTTGGGCTCTGTAACATGACAGTTTTGAGTTGGAGCTGAATATGAAGGTGTGAATGATGTACCATATGATATTTTCATTACAAAAATGAAAACATAAACACAACTTCAATTATTTCTTTTTTTCTGCAACACTTCAACTCTTTTTTTATTTTTTATTTTTTTTAATGTCTGATAGTAATAATAGGTATGTCTCTAAGATTTGGGATTTATAATGCATAGGTACATAGAAAAATGAGTCCATCCAACATCGGATGCTACTGCTCAATCTGATGGCTGTAGCATGAATGTATAGAGAAGAACATTCTCTTTCTCCTCATAGTAACTTCCATATTTCAACTTCTATTTTGGTTGTATTATTTGGGTCATGCATTCTAAACATCTGATAATCTCATTGCTCTGTTAGAGTCTGCCCAGTGGGTCTATGTCTCTCCTGAAGGGCATCGCCTCAAACTGGGTACCCTGTTCCGCATACCCTGTGGTTTTATCAGTGGTCATTAAACTAGACTGATTACTTCACTTATCTCATGGTCTGTATTCTGTGAAGACTTAACCTGATCTTTCTTTGCTTTTCTTGTAACAGCAAGCCATTCCTGGGTCATGATCAGCTTGTGATTTACCCCAGCCCCTCCTTAGTCAGCTGTTCCAAGTTCAGTATTTTACAGTTAGTTCATTACTCTTGCTTATATACAGTACTTTTATGCATGGTTGTTGAGCATCATTCACATCATAGCACCACTCAATACATCTTTCCATTTTGGCAGCTAAATGCAAATAACTACTTGCTGGGTATGATTTTCCAACAAATTATGTACCCGTTCTATATTAGTAAAGCAATCACAAAGTTTCCCTAAGCTGTTTGTAAGGGTGTCATATGGGACAGTTGCCAAAAGCCTTAGTGTCTGGAAACATGACGTGTGCTGCTACCTCAGTTACTAGTTATGTTACTTTATTATAGAAGACATAATTTATTCTTGAAAAGGTATTCACGAGTCATTTATTTGTGAAAGTGATTTTTACAGTGATTGAAAATTCAATTCCTTTCTTCTTCCTCCCCCATTAAAATTGGATATTGCTTTTTTCATTTGTAGGGTCTTCTTATATCTATTTTCTTTCACAGGTACTCAGAGTACTGCTTATGCTCTGAGATTACATCATACATTTTCCTAAATCAGTTGTGATAGTGGTAGGAAAATTATTTAAACTGGTCTCATTTATATCGTATTTAAAAATTCTCTAGCTCTTTCTTTCCTTATTTTAAGCTAGTATAATATGTTTTCTCACTTGTGTTAGCTTCCTGTTTACAAATAATCTTTTTAGGGAACTCTGATGCCATGTGACTTTTCATATTTCCTTTGGAACAAAGCTTTGGTTTTCTTGCCCTTCTTATTAATACTAAAATAATTACTACTTATATGTTTTGTTTTGTTTTGTTTTCATTTTACTCTTGGTCTTCTTTGCTAGTTACAGCTGTTTGTACCTTGGCCTTTCTGATTTTTGTATTGTCTTAAAAGTACTTGTCCCTAGTAGTCTAACCTAATTTCCACTTTCTCTATGCTCTCTTCCTGTGTTTGGGACTAATAGCAAGCTCATGACTTAGCCAGATTGGTCTCTTTCTACGTTTTCCATCCTTCCTCTGCACTGGGCCAGTTTGTACTTGTGCCTTAATACCATTTCTTTGAGGAATTGCCAGGTCTTTCAAACTCCCTTTCCCCATGAACTTGCCTTCCATAAATTCTTAACTGACATTTCTCTGAGTTTACTGGAACCAACCTTCCTGAAGTTTATTGTTTTTATTTTGTTTTTCTCTCTTTGGTTTCACTGCTCTTTACTCTTATTCTATTAACAGTTTTGGCTATTATAAATAGCTCTGATATCCCAGAGAAGCAGTGGTAGGCTTCTACATTTTTAGAAGTGCACGGTATGACATCCAGCATCCAAGATTTGTCAAAGAACACTCCCAATTCTCTTATAGTACTGCATGGTCACTTCAGTTTTACTTGAAGAGGCCATGTCATGGGAAAGTGTTTAATACATCTTTTTAGCTTCTTTTATTTGTGTTTACAAGGTTACAGCCAGCACCATGTGACAAGCCAGCTCTCTGTGGATGACTGCAAACAATAGTTTGAGAACTACTGATTTGGAGTACTGCAGTTGCCTTGTTGGAGCAGGTCCTTGATCCATTCAAAACAAGATGGAAAAAAACCCTTAATGACTTAGAATGCAATGCACACATCTGAAGATTACTTGGGATAGAGTTCAAGAAAGAATTACAGCGAGAATGTAGTTGCAGAAAATATTCTTAAGATTGATTCAGTCCTTAAAGTTAAACCGCTTCCTTTTACAGCCAAACACAAATTTTATAACCAAAAGAAAATTAGCTTTCCCACCGACAGCAGTTATATTATTAGAATAGACGTTTCTTTTCTCAGCTTTCAAACTTTTCTTAGAGTTAGCTTTGTTTCATTTTCTCTCCAAGCACATGACTTCTCTGAAAATCCTTTTCTCCTCAAAGAAGTCTCCCACATCAAACCTTCTGTTTCTTTTTAACAGGTTAATCCATTTTGACTGAGTTAGAATTTCAGAAAAACGTGTAACTTTGCCTGTCCTGATTAACTAATCATTTATCTCTTTCAACTACGTGCTCATCTTTCTTATTTCTGAAGAAAACTTGTTACATTTTAGGTTAGAGAATTAATCTGTTTTTTCAAAGTGCAGTGCTTTTCAATACTGAACTCTTGAATAAAAGGTGATGCACATACAACAGTGATCTTTTTAAAGAGATTCTTGAACATACACATGGATTTGAATTTTAAACATCACCAGCATTTTAGAAGTATTTGGCCTTTTCTTAGTGATCGTTTTTTAAACTCATAACTCCTTTGTAGTGTTGATCTTTTCTGAAAAACTTCCATTATTTTCTGTAAAGTAGGAAAGTCCTATCAAATTTCTTTTCAGTGTACTGTAAATTTCTACTGCTTTTGTGCAAAACCTCAATGTTTCTGCAGTAGAATCAAGTGCTTTACACACATGCTGGTAAGGTCCATGCTGATTTCTGTTAGTGGACTTAATGCTGCAGCAGTCACTCTTCTTAATATTTTGGGGGAAGGGGGAGGAGCAGAAATAACAAGAGGTACTGAAGTGATTAATTAACAGGATTAAGGGGATTACATTCGTTAATGTATGCGGAGTGGCTGAAGATGAAAAAGAACCATAAAATTACTATGCAAATATATTGCTACCAGAAGTTAAAAGTTGGTCAGAAATGCAAACATATGAAGTAGGTGTCTGGCAAATGGGAATCTAGAGCTGTCTAATGCAGGGCAGTCTTCTAACCTTCAAGCTGCTGCTGCGTGGGTGCATATCACTGTCAAGCCTCTCAGAACTACTAATAAAAGAATCTAGCCAAAAATTTATAGTTAAACAAAGCACATGTATACTTGTCTACGTCGGCTGCATTAGGATGGAAAACCCTCATTTTGTAAAAAAATGCATTTTATTTAAGGTTTGGCCAGCAGTTTGTGTGTACGCTCCCACAAATCAGAATCTGTGGTTCAGGTTTTTCCTTAGAAAGGACCCCAGTATGCTTCTGTGTATAAGGCAGCAAGTCGTCAGCTCTTTGTGGGCTGAATAACTCCACATCCAGTATAGACATGCCTTCACCCTTGTTCCTTTTAACAATTCTGCCATTATAGCCCCACAATGCCCAATGCCAACCTCTTGGGCACACTCTTCAAGCTCTGCTGGCTGAGGTGTGGCTGACCAGAAGTTCCCCTTAGAGGTCTTGAATAAAAAGTGCATTTCTGCCAGCCCAAGTGCTTAAAGGGGAGCAAGTGCTGCTATCCCCCTATGCTGGTAGATCAAAGAGTTGTGCAGAAAGGGCAGTGACCATGCATGTCACACTTCCTGGGAAATGCAGGGAAAGAAATACCTACAGTCAGTTTTTGATGGACTTTCAGGCACCAGGGCAGAGGGTGGCATGAAGGCAGTGCCAAATCCCTGCCAGAGATACTGGAGCGGTTGTTCTGTAGAACAGGAAGTGTTTCAGCGAGCAGTGGAACGAGTCAAGCCTGGTTTCCGGTATGTGCTGGCTTAATAACCGTTTAAGTGAATCATGCTGAGGTTATGTTTTTAGCTCAGCCCTTATCAGACATCAGAAAATGAAAGAAAAATAGTAGGAATGTCTGCGGTGTGAGAAAAGGTTCAATTGAAATTTGTGTTGTACGAGATACTAGAGATTCTAAAGAGAGGGGAATCCTTGGCTCACAAAGAGACTTGTGTGAGGACTGTGTGGTCTCTTACAAGCCTTGTTGCCTCAAGAAATCAGGCTAAAAAACCTGGAGCAGCTGCTGAGACTGGCTGTTTCTGCAGGGAGCCTCATACCATTCTTTCAAGGGGAGCAAACACTGCACAGTTGCAGCTGTGCAAGATACCTTGTTTCTGAGCTTCGTAGAGAAGAGGTGAAAGAAGAAAAAAGCCCTCCTAATGAGGAAAGGGTCAAGGTCTACATGGATTTCATTCAGTCTTAAAGTTATTTAAACTATTAAAAATAGACTTCAGGAGAGGTAGATCTAGTTCCAGGAAACAAACTAAAGTGAGCAACATGAAGACAACTCTGGTAAATGCAATTTTTCTTTCTCATGAAGCATGTTCCTTTTATCCTTTGTCCTTCCACGAGACCAAGCTTGAAAATGACGCCCTTCCTTACTTGTGCATATACAACAAGTAATACAGGACTGGAAATGCTGTTTGTTTTGCAGACATTCACTCCTTTTGCAAATCAGACATCCAAGTCCTTTGCCACATAATTAATGCCAAATTCCAGTCGATGGTATATCTACTAACAATGGTAGTTGGTAACCAAGCAGTGGCGACATAGAGCAAAGCAGTGCTGTCATTCTCTAGTTTTCTGCTGTCCTAGCACTGATTGAGATAGCACATTTGAGTTGTTTAAGGATATATATAGGATAAGGATATATTTAAGGATATATATATATATATATACATATATATATATATATATATTTTTTTTCCCCCCTGTAGAGGACCACGCATTGTCCAGCCACCAGCACCCTGTGTCTGTGTGGTATCCATACCCATTGGATGTGCATGGAGAGGCAGATAAAGAAAATGGAGGTGATTTCCCACTTTTCTTCTGGCCTAGGGCAGGACTTACTTTTTCTGGCAATTTTTCACCTTCAGCATCAAGTTCAGGTAGCTTCTAATGGTAAAACATTTAGAAAAGTCATAACATGTGCCTAAATTGGAGGCAAAATAATTGTGAATGTGAACTGGAGAAGAGGGATAGGGGTTCCCGAACACAAAATTTGCCAGATTGGTGGATTGGGCTTCTGACTGAAGAATGTGCCTATTGCTGTGTTTAGTGTGTTCAGAAAAACACAACCTCAACCTTGTTTTTCTGTAAGTAGGTCAGTACACTACCTCAGATTCCCTGTTCTCGATCATTATAGAAACAACCTGGCAGGGCCCTGAATTTTGGCTAACTTATTAGTCCTGTAGTGTGACAGTAGATAGTTGTCTGAAGGTTCTGTCAAAAAAAGAGATAGTTCAATGAACACCCAAATTTGAATACTGAAATTATTTATCCATAGTGGATTGCCTGTTTCTCTTTAATTCTGATTTGTTGTTTCATTTTGATTTGTTTTGTTTGTTGTTGTTGTTTTTTTTTAATTTTATTTCTTTTAATGCCTTTTGTTAATTCAGGTTCACAGAATACTGTTCACATCCTGGAGCAAAAGATAGAGACAGACTCTACCCTACAAGACTGGAGAGGTATTTGTGTGATTCATCACCGAGTTGCAGTTGCATCTGTAAACTCCTAAATGTGCTTACACAGTAGAGAACTTGAGCAAGACATGGTGGTCTGTAGTGAAGGCTACATGCTTACAGTGCAAGAACTAAGGCATGCGGCCAGAAAAAAAAAAAAAAGGGATGACTGTAGCACTGCTATGTTTCATACTGTCTTGACACCTGAACAGCTTTTGAGCTTGGGTAACTTTGAGGATGCTATGCTCTAAGCTAGCAGCAATTATGTGGAGGCACAGGCATGTCAGAAAAGCAACTTGTGGTCTTTTGTGCCTTCAGTCCTGTGTTTGATCACTAAATGAGACCATTTCTTTAAGGCAGACTAAGGGAACACTTTCACATCAAGACATGTAGTCTTCAAGAATTTTCAAGCGCCTGATAACAAAAGAGGGGGAAACAATCCCCACCCCCCCCAAACCAGTTCTCTTTTTGAACTTGTGAAACTCTAAATATTAATTACAAAGGCCTCTAATATAATGTTTTCCTGTGGGATGAAAGATACTGCATAAATGAAAATGTTGCTGTTTAACAGAAATCGGTTTCTTTGTAAAAGCTTGTTAGATCCAGATTCCACATTTTAGTTTGAGATAGCTCTTTTGAGCTAATTTTGAGGATATATTTTTACCTTATTTTCTTGGAATTAAAAAAAATATATATATATCTTAATCCAAAATAGTAAAAATCAGTCATAGACACTGCAGCTTCTAGTCAGGTATTTAGTAATGCAAGCTTAAGTAATCTGCAGGTACAACATCCTACATGTTCTTTTCTTCGAAAAAATTAATTACAAATTATTTGTCTCCTGCCTTTGTGCGGGGACTAATACTTGACAGCACCATGAGCCTATGTCACTTGTCAGTGTTCATGTAAAATAAGATGAAAACCCAGTTTTAAAAACTTGGAAAAGTCGTCTCCTGTGGAAGAAAGACATTTCTTCCTTATCTTCACAATTCACTCCATGTTTTTCAAAAAGAAGGGCAGGAATTGTGAATTATTTTTATACTTTCTGTCCTACTCCCTGGGAACTTCGACGAAATTGCGGTGTCACTTTTCTTTAATAGTGCTTGAGCACCGCCTTCTGGTAAAAGCTAGCATTGCTCAAGGGTTAGAGGAAGAGAGGAGATCTCGTTTATTACTTTTAAGTCTGTTTGGATTTATTGCTCTGTGATATTATCAGTTTTTGCGCTGTAGCAAGGTAAATATCTTCAAGACATTTCTTGACATTAATAATAATAATATTAATAATAATATAATAGCCATTATTATAATAATAATATAATAGCCATTATTACGCAATTACACTTATTATCTTACAAATTAATAACAGCACTACCTTAATACCAGTAAGGCTCACTTACAAACCAGAAGTCCACTGTATATTGTATAAATTCAGTCCCCAAAGATGATTGACAGAAATCTAACAATATAAAATAAGTGACATAAGATAGTTGCCATCCACTGAGTACAATGGAACATTGGCACACTGGTTGTAAGCATGATAAACCAAAGTGAATTACCATGTTTTTAAAGGCAGTCTAGTATCTACTGTTGTAGAGTGTTGCTTATAAGCATTAGGGACATTGCAGGAGAAAGTAGTTCATGGAGTACTGAGGTCAGCATCTCAGTAAAAAGAGGAAATAGTAGGTCAGGTTGGTGGGCCCTGAAGATAGGGAAAGATGAAAACTTGTATTTTCAAGAGAAAAGGAAAAAAGTCAGTGAAAAATTGTTGAGAAGATGGTATCATGATCAAAATAACAAAGTGATTTTTTTTTTTCTTCTTCACGCATTGTGACCAGGACAACACATCATCTATCAAAGGCAAAAAAGCCCAAACGGAAATATAAGAAAACTTGAAGAGTTTTGCTGTGCAAGTGAATGGGGAACTCTGCTTTTCAGAAAGAAATATAAAAACAAAATCGATGGCAATCAAGTATAGCCTCAGTGTAAGACTGGAACCTCCCTGAACAAGGGAATGCCCAGTTTGTGTAAACTGGGCAATCCAGGTGTGCTGCACTTGCAGCTTGCTGGAGGCTAGAGAGGGAAGGATGGATGAGCTTTGCAACCTCTTCTCTTGTTGCATCCCAGTAGAGGGGTAAAATGACTGTTATACTGCTTCAGCCTATAGCTCTGCTTGCAGGTGGTAATTGCTCACAGGAGAAGGCTGTACTGGTCCTAAGTTTTCTGGATGATATGGGAAGTAATTTCACAAGCACTAGAACCTACTGTTTCTATACCGCCAAATATCCCACATGGCAAAAAAAAAAAAAAAAAAAAAAAAAAAAAAAGTGCCAGGTTAGGCAAGGAGACTACAAATGAGATAAAGGCAGGCCCGTGTGTTTCTGTGATACATTTTCTGAGAAGTATCTGGCACACTCAGGACAAGACAAAATAATAGTAGTTATTATTAATGTCTTAAAAATGCTGTGCTCTGCATGGCATGTCTTTGAACTGTGAGCAAGAAGAGTAACACTGGCAAGACAAAACAGACTTTAGGAATTTCAGCAAACAGCTGCACGACAGGGAGTAGTTTTAAAAGGCACCAGCCATGAAAGAATTGGGCAACTTGTCAGACTGCTTCAAGATTGTGCTGATAGATAGCATTTTTATTAGAAAGCTTCCCGCCCCCCCCCCCCCTTTTTTTTTTTTCAGATTCACTCACAAAAACCAGATGTTTTAAAGTATTGGGTGTTGTTTGTTCAGTTAATGTTTTGCAGACAGTAATAACTTTTCAGCTTTTGAAAAAATATATCAGAGAAAGTAGAAGACCCTCCTTATCCAAGTGTCCCACTAGGGAAACATGCCAGAAAGCTTCTAGCTCAGTTCTTTTTGTAAGTGAATCAGTCACCAGAATTTTCTGTAGTTTGCCACATTGTGCTTTATAAACAGTGCAAGATGGTGAGATTCCTGTTGAGAGGAATTTATGACCTGAATTAAAGCACGGAATTATTGAATAGTTGAGGTTGGAAGGGCCCTCTAGAGATTGTCTCGTGTACCCTCCCTGTTTAGACGAGGGTCAGCTATGGCAGGCTGCCCAGCAGTGTGTCCATTCAAGTTTTGAGTGTCACAAAGGAAGGAGGCTCCACAGCCTCTCTGGGCAACTTGTTTTGGTGTTCGATCACACTTAGAATAAAAAAGTTTTTTCTTCTGTATAAGCAGTGTTTCCTCCATTTCAATTTATGCTTATTGCCTGTTGTCCTGTCATGGGACACCTAATGAGAAGAATTTGGCTCCATCTTCTTTTTTCCCCTCCCCCTCAGGTATTTATGCACTTTGCTCTGAGATCCCCTTGAGCTTTGAACTCTCCTCTGGGCTGAACAGTCCCAGCTCCCTCAGCCTCTCCTTGTATTCAGCCATTCCAATCCCTAAATCATCTTTGTGGCACTTTGTTGGACTTGCTCCAGTATTCATCTCAGTATTGACCAATAGGGTCAAGTATTGACCAGTAGGATCACTAGGGTCAAATGACCAGCTTCCAGCTGGACTTTGGGCCACTGATGACATCCCTTTGAGTCTGGCAGTTCAGCCAATTTTTAGTACATCTCTCTGTCTACTTGTCTAGTCTGTACTTCATCAGTTTGTCTATGAGGATGTTTACAGAGACTGTGTCAAAAGCCTTACTGAAACTGAGGTAAACAACACCCACTGCTCTCCCCTCCTCCACCAGTCCCACCAACTGAGTAGTAAACAATCGAACATACGAAGTGACTAATCCGTGAGATGATTGCAGTCATGGCATGTTTTGGATTACCAAAATGATGATATTGTCTGACTGTCTGTTATAGGTTTAGAACCTGTTTGATATGAGAATGTGTGAGCAGATGAGAAATGGTATCAATGCTACTGGTACAGATCTTGAACAATCACTATAGTGAAGACAGGCTCAGATTCTAGGGTACTTGAGCATCTTTTGTAATTCTTTCATGAAAATGGCACCAGGTGCTTGTATTCTTTTTTAAAAAAATGAGTGTCAAGTGTCATCTTTTTTAGACATTTTTAAATACTTTATTTCAGTTTTCTAAAAGTTTTAGAAAATGACATCCAGGTAGCCATGTTTGTCATGTCCAGGTTTACCCAGGAGAAATAACTTTTTCTCCTCACCACAAGCAGTTTAGTGTATCTACTCCACTCTGACTCTACTCCACTCAGACAGATTTTCTGTCTGCCTCTGGTGTTTTGATAAAAAAGAGTTGGCTTTTATTGGAATCTGTCACTGCACATCTGTTATGACCTGAATTTTTAGAATTCATTAAAAACTTTGTTTCTAAGAGGAAGTTTTGTGGGTTTTTTTTGTTTTGTTTTTTTGTTTTCTGATTGCATCTTTCCTTAAAAACATTTGCAACAGTCTTAGTTATACTTACTATAATGGGAACTGTTTTCAAAAAAATCTTACCAGTTTATAAGACGATATTGTAAAGGACCAAAGGCTTCACATTCATGGTGAGATATGCAGCTTGTTTAAAGTTTCCAAATTCCAGCAACTTATAAATAACTCTTTGTTTCCTGTCTCAATTTTCAAACCATTGAAGTGTCAGTTTTAGGTAAATATAATTGATTATATCAACAAGGTTACTTTCAGAATAAATTCCAATCTTTTCATCTGACATCAGAAATGTGATATGAAGTCAACATTTGAGCAATACAGTAACTCGGTGTGAGACCTGTAATCCTGGCTACCTGTAATTTGTGAAAACATTTCATGGAAAAAAATGTCCATTTAAATAGAATGAAAGAACCTACCTGTTTCCTTGAAAATGTGTTCTTCAGTCTGGCTTCAGAAAAATGGCTAATCCTAAATTACTGTTCAGTAAGACAGTATTTTTGATTTATCTCTGTTTAAAAGACAAAACCATGATGTTGTTTTGTTTACCAGTGATTCACTAGAGTATATATGTAAAACTTCCCAATTGTTATTATATCACTTCTTTCGTTCAAGTTGATACTGCTGGTAATGTAAATTATCCATGTTTTCTATAAGAAACTATTTGTTCAGACTAATTTGTTACGTAAATGATTACTACAGGTAGTATTTTCTTCTGACCTCCATTTTCAACAGTTCAGAATTGTTTTAGTAGTAGACTTCATCATTTAAACAGATTTCTTATTTCTTGCTACATTTCTGCCGTAATTTTCTAGATGTAACTGAATTTTAAGTTATATGAAGAAGGGTGGAAGTGGAAGTCTTGGTGTGTTATTTTAGAAAATGCTTATTGAACTCTCTACTAGTCAGAGGTACAGTTTTCCTAAGAAATATGGTGGTGGTATTGCTGTCTCTCAGCAGAAATCTTGCTGTGCCTGGATAATTCTGTTTGCAAAAGCAGTAGTCTGGTGCAATATGGTGCAGCACTTCCAATGGGAATGACTTAAATGAGTCATGAATACGGGCAATTAGATCTTCTCCTTACCTGCTGCTTTTCTTCATTAGGACAATTTATACTTTACCATGTGGCTAACCCATCTGACTTCCTGGAGGAAGGAAATATGCTCCTGTATCTCTTTCTATTCCCAGAACTGAAGTGAAGCACAAGATTTACACTTTTTTACAGTTTGATTGCTACCTTGCCAATTTCCTTTGAAATTTCATTGCAGTGAAGAGAGTGTTTGTTTGGTCCTGTTATATCCCGTGTGCCTTGGGTGTCATTGCTGCATAATTTTACATTCTCGTGGGCCAAGTTATAGGAACCTTGTGTCTTACTTACCTTATCTTCATGTATAGATGTATGTTGTCTGGGATGACAAGTCATATCAGGAACACACTGAGGCCACATGAGGAACGCCACTCTTTGTGACCATCTAAATTTCTGCTCCAGAAGCATATGATCTTCTGGTCATTCGGCAATGACAGCTTTGTGGTCCCATGTTGTGTTGGGATTTTATACATTTTTCCTTTTGATCCCTGCTTTGATCATAGTGAGCCTTCTCTTTCTTAGCCTTTGTTTAAACTGGAAGTTGACAAAGCAGACTTGATTTGTACAGTCCTTCGTTTAACAATGCTAAGAATGGATAAGAGTTATCACTTTAGCTACTACACTCCATGTTGCTTCTATGACTGACTGGAAGGGACTTTTATCAGAAGGATGCCATCTAGCTGTACACTTTGCCTCTCTGCAGTTTTGCAGGATAATGGATTCTCTCTTGTTTTGCAAGAGTAGTAGTTGTTAGACCTGTGCTCCACACCTCCCTATAGGCCAAGTGAAAGGTTTGTGCTGCAGGATGAAAGCTCTGTGTCAAAGTAGATTTGAAACCCTGAATCCTGTCTCAAGTATTGTAATCCAGCATGGGAAGCATGATTATAGCTGTAGTTCGTTTTTCTATTAGAAAGGTGTTTGGAAAGTTTGATATTCCTGGCCTGATTTCCAGCAGTATGCAGAAATAATTTGACAATAAGTGTGTCAATTTATTTCAGCTGTGTTTGAAGTTGCAAGATGATTTTTTTTCAATCTTTGTTCAGAATATTTTTTCCTAATCAAATTTTTTTTTTTTTTTTTTTTTTTTTTTTTTTTTTTTAGGATAGGTATAAAAAGATTGGCGATGCATTTACGATTGTCAGAATTAAAAAAAAAAAAAAAAGACCAAATTCAAAATTTCATGAGATGGAATTTCTGAGCTTTGTTAAGTTTTTAAGTTTTTCAGTTAAATGACCTCTGTATTTTGTAAAGATGAAGACTTTGACAAGCAGCAAAATGAATCAAAGTAGAAACAGGCTGAAACAGGTGCTGACCAAACTTGATTTTGGTATCTTTACCTGAGAATACCTGGTAACATAGAAAGTAATGAGTAATTCATACACTGCATTGTAAAGTATACAGTGGTAATAACTTAATACCACAGTTCCTTAAAGCTGAAAATTTCAGCAGCTACATTCAAACTGAAGGAGCAGATATCAACCATTTTTCCTTCTAAAAGATAGATGTGACACATAAGCTCTGAAAATCAATGACAGAAAATGTTTTTACAAATGATCATAGTTGGTGATTAGTGATCATTCCCAACAAAAGATGCAACTGTCTTTGGAACTGATGATGACTTGGAACCGATGTCCTTCTAGGACAAGAGGGAATGGCCTCAAGTTGTCCCAGGGAGGTTTAGGTTGGAAATGAGGAGACATTTCTTCTCAGAAAGAGTAGTTAGACATTGCAATAGGTTACCCGGGGAGGTGGTGGAGTCACCATCCCAGGGGGTGTTTAAGGGAAAGTTGGATGTGGTGCTCAGGGACATGGTTTAGTGGGTGATACTGGTGGTAGGGGGATGGTTGGACCAGATGATCTTGGAGGTCTTTTCCAACCCTAATGATTCTATGGTTAATTCACAGCAGGCTTTCTACAGAATGTCAGCAAACACGTATAAACACTTCCTCTAATTTCAGATCAATTTGTGTTCAAACTATTCCACAAGACATGAGATACCACAAAAATTATAATTATTAAGTTGGAGCCACTTACTTTCTCTCCAGAGTTACCAAACATGCAAGAAATTCTGACTATAAGAAATCACAAGAAAATATTGTGTGGATTACTGCATTGTTCTTGACTTTGTTTCCTTTAAGCAAAAATATTGTTTTCTTTGGGACACATTAAGCCTCGCTTTTAAAGAATACTGAATAGCTTCATAATATATATATATATATTATTAAAGCAAACCATTTGTCTCTTCTACATTTGGCAATTTCTTTTGCTTAAAATTCTCCAAATTTGTTAATATGTATCCTGAGAGTTATTTTGAGATGCATGTATGGTTAACTATTTTTACGTTTGTCCTCTTTCATCTTCAAAGATGACCTTAGTCCTGTTGAGCTGATCCCTATTCTATAAACTGCATGACCAAATATTTTATGAAAATCTGAAAACAGGATCTTCATATTATACTAGGTCAGGTCAAAAGTCTGCCTAGCCCAGAATCCTGTCTTTGACAGAGGCCAAAACCAGGAGTTTAGGGGAAGACTTCACAAGCAAAACAGGAATACAGTGGTATTTCCTTTGGTGTACCCTTCTAGCTTCAGGCACTATGTGGCTTTTGAATGGAAGTTACAAATGTTTCTTTGTGTTTAGGGGCTTTTATTTATTATTTTCTTCCCTTACTTAGTCTAATTGCTTTTAAAATTTAATTTGTAGTGTATGTCCAGAAAATCTGTGACAATCAGTTCCACAATACAATTTCTCATTGTATGACAAAATATTTTCTCTGTTTAAAAGACGTCTGCCTGATACTTCATGTGATCCCTTGCTAGTTTTTTCTTTGTAATACAAGAAATTTTGAATAGCTGTTCCATGTTCACCTTTAATAGAGCATTCATGATTTCATAGCCCTTAATCATAATTCTTGTACTAGCTGTCACTTTAACAAGTTTCTTTGCCTATTTAATCTCTTACTTCTGTGGAAGATATCTGATCCTCTGTGTTGGATGTGCCAGAATTGTCTATGTAATTTCCAAAGAACTTCAAAAAAATAAATTTACCTAACAATTACTATATTCATAAATTATATAATTTTGTTTTACAAGCTCTTTGCTACTTGGCCACTCGTTCAAAGTGGATGCAAAATCAGTGTAAATCTGTTTGTTTGCTTGCTTGCTTGCTTATTTTGTAGGTGCAACAGGTTCGTTTTCGAAGTGGTGCTTTTGAAAGCACCAGCGACACCTAGAGATAATGTACAGTACTAGACGAACTGTTTGATTTTAAGCCCCGTGCTCTGGTTGTGACACTATTACAGTAACTTTTCACATTCTCAATCTTATAAAGTGATTTTATTAAATCATTGTCCCAGCAAAATGAGTGAAATGAGATAGTGTAAAGAGAAGAAAATAAAAAAAAAAAAGAAAAAAAAACACAACTGTATTACATTTAACTTGCATATAGTCTGAGTCTAAGCATTTTATCATTTACACTTGATCTGTAATCTTACTTTCATTCATGTTTCCCTTCAAAATACAGAAAAGTGGATTTTTATACACTTCTGTAATTCTGGTTAGACATAGAAACCCACAAAGAGGAAATTATTAACTGTTAGTAACTGTAAAGTTATACAGGCAGCTTAAATAGGTGTTTTAAAATTTCAGCATTCATTTAACTCTGCACTTAACTGATACCTTTATTAAAAGCTTTTTGTTGCAAGAAGAGCAGAGCTAGATTAATATTAAATATTTTGAAAATGTCTCTCCTTTTGCATATTTTACACAATTACCATTTCTTTGTGGATTCTCAGTATGTGACAAATGTCTTGGCTTCACAGATCGTCAGTGCTGTTATCTGGTTCTCATTAAAGTAAGTGTTATATGCTTAGTGTTGGGAACATTAATTTGTCATGCTGAAAGATCCCAAAACTTTGTCTCATGACAGTCTGCCTCAGTGAGACAATGCATTGGGAATTTGTCATCTGCATGTTTCTTGAGACAGAAGCTATAGTGCTTCACTTGCTTTGCTGCCAAGGTTTCACTGAATTTTGTCACTCTTCTTTTGAATCACTTCAACATTGACTACCATAACACTTTGCATCAACAAATAACTTGGCAAATTAGGTGTTGTGCTGAAAAAGTGTTTTCGTTTGAGATGATCAAATCTGCTGATAGGTGATTTCATTGGTGCCCTCTAGTGTTTAAATGGAAAAAGTGTTTAAGAAATATTTTTTGTGTACTTTCATGAAAAGTACTACTCAGGTTCTCTTCGTGTGGAAACCGTATCTTCCACCGTCCTTGCCACCTTTATACTTCTTTTGCCTTCTTTATACTTTTTCTGTTTTCAGTATATTCTCTTCGTCAGTGAGACATGGACTGTGAGCAGTATTCAGGATTCGTTCACAAAAGGGACTTACAAAGAAGCATAAGAACTTGTGTTTTCTTTTTCTTTTCCTCATAATTCAGAGTATTGTTTTGTGTTCTGATTTTCACCAAATTAATGCTTTCAGTAAACGATCTGTATGTTCTAGGATTTTTTTTCCCTGAATGCAAAAAACTCTTTTAAGACAATATTTGTAAGTATCTATAGAGACTTGTTGTTGTTGTTGTTAAGCTTTTCCTATCTTTTGTTTGTCCTTTCATCATCCAGATATGTATTTGGTATTTTTGCAGATCCTTTGCAGCCAGACAGATTTGCTCTTGCCTGTTGTGAATAATAATGCTTTGTTACTTCACTATGTAATTCCCTTCCCAAAACATTGACAAATAAACTGAGTATTTGAGGTTCCAATACTGCACTCTGTGGGACATCCTTGGCAGCTTTTCTACAAGTATTCCTAACCTTTTGCTTGTATCTTTTAACCAATTGCTAGTTTTAGAAGCATAGGAACTGATTACTAATTACTAATCTGAATCATAGAATCATAGAATATCCCGAGTTGGAAGGGACCCATAGGGATTGAGTATCATTTTAGAAGGATAGGAACTGCTGTTTTATGGACAGAAATACAATATTCATGTCAAAAACCTTACAGCTTTTCCCATATCCATAATTAATGTTTGGCTGTCCAGAACTTAAAAAAAATAAAATAAAAAGGCAGTTATATTAAATAACAAAAAAGAGTGAGTGACTGTATGGATTACAGAGACTGGAGAATAATAATGACAGTACAACATTTCAGTGTGAGAGAGAATTAGAGCAGGCTAAAATATGTGTTTGTTCTTAGGCAAATGTCCCATCAGTTTTAATGGATTTGCATGTATTGTGACCCCAGCTCAGGAAGACCAAAAACAAAAACTGGTCAGAAGGCTGGAAGGAAAAATAACGTGACACAGCATTCCAGTGTGCTTATGAAGAGACCACACACACACACCCCTTACCATGGTTATGGCTCATTCTTCTGCCAATAAAGCACGCAGTGGAAATTTCCACTGCAAGTTACAGCACATTTCCACCCTTTAACCCTACACATACTGAAGTTTTGCAATTCTTTATGATGATTGAAATGTATAACCTTTACTTTGCTAAAGATAACTAATCTTTTTTAATCTAACCTAATCTCACCTTTCTTGTTTAATCAAAAAAAAATAATGCTTTTTTACAACTTTAGTGAGAAATACATAGATACAATAATTTGAATCATGAGGTGTGTTCATACCAAAACCATGAATGTATGTTTTAAATCATTTATGTATGTGAGCATTTTTATTGCTAAAAAGAGCATAAAAGGTGGGTAAAGAAGAGGTAAAAAGAAATGAACAGGAAGAGAAAAGAACAGAAAGCATTTCTAGGAAAATGTTTCTTAAGGCAAGATTTTGGGAAAGAAGAGTTCAAAAGAACTGGAAATGAGGCTGGTAAGGAAAACCAGAGTGTCCTGGAGTTGCTAAGAAGAAAAAACAATATATGATGGATGTGTGAGACAAAGGAAAAGGAAGGAATATGTGTTTCCAAGATACAATGAGCAGGTGATAAAACCTCCTGTTATTCCTTCACCTTTATTCATCTTTTTCTCAATTGTTTTGCTAACAAAACTCCTGGGCTGGCTAGGCTCACCTCCCAGAACAATCTGAAGAGCTCTCATGGGGTGATCTGTATCTGCACTGTCACTTCTTTTGCTGCCTTCCTTTATTGTGCTGCATGAGCATAAAGCATGGCAAGGAAAAAGGGAGAAGGTGGAAAGGATGTCAATGCAATGCCTTACTGGTCCCAGATGAGTATTTTTCCTTTGAGTCTTTGATAGCAGCAGTAACAGTTCAGATCTGAGGTATGAAAATGTAACAAAGCTTTGGAAGCTGCATGCTTCTCATACGTAACCAATCTGCCTTCCTTTCATCTGAACATTACTGATAGCATTATGTGTCTGCACAGTGTTATGTATTCAGTGCTCAGTTTTTGGAAACATCTGTAGTTTTGCAGGAAATATGATCTAAATTTTGATTGACCTTTCTAATCCTGCAGTTACACTTTAGCTTTTCTAATTTTGTGCAGACTGGGAAATTTTATTCTTTCCTCCTTATCTCACATATTTAAGCTATTTCTTGTGGCTTCTACTCCTTTAACATCCCTTTTTCTTACCACATTCAGTTGTTTAGCTTTAGAGCAAGCCTTAATAATGCTCTGCAGTAACTACTTCAACATCTTTTTCTTGAACTGATTCTTCAAAAATGTGGTCACTGAAAGCCATGTTCCAGTCCACCTATTTGATCATGATCTTTCCATCTTTATAAAATCTCCATCTGCCATCTCATTAGAGTCGAGCTCCTTGGCCCTTCATAACTTCTTACAATTCATCGTTTTTTCCAGCATGGAGAGGTTTCCCTATTTCCCCATGTCTGGAACAACCTTTACACATGAAGAATAGCATGACCCGTGCATGTATTTGCCTCTCAAACCTTGCAAAGAATCTAAACCAAGGCACATTGTTCTTTCCTTTTGGGGATATTGAGGATAAGCAGGCTATCTATGTAGCTTTGTTACTATCAGGTTGCAACAGAGTTGAAAGTCTCTGTTGCTATTTGCAGCTTTTTTCATTAACAGCCAGATGGCATAATACCAAAACTGGAATCTGATGCTGTGGCTGGAACCTGACTCCTGCTGATTAGCTTTCCCATGCTCAGCAATTGAACTGATGTTTTTCACTAGATGGTCTGATTTGTAGGATGTAAGATGAGAAAGAGTCCATTGTGGTAATATAGTTTGATCTTCATGTTTGGCTGTCTTAAATAGCATATTGCTTGTGTAGATCCATTTTATAAAGTGACCCCATTCTGCAGCAGTGACCCATCTTTTTCATTGCTTACCAGTCCTCCAGACTGTCATCTACAAGTTTTATCAATGGTGATTTTATCTTTTCTTCCAGATAAATGATAAAAACGATTAACAGTATTTAGGAAAAGAAACGGTCTTGTATGTGTTGTATATCACATCGTTCACATTAACCAGTTCTTTATCATTGCAATTCTCCTAGTATTGTGTTAGTCAAAACACCTGTGCAGTGTAGAGTCAGCCTTACTGAAATGTCAGAAGCAATACTCTAATCTAGGAGTCTTAGCAAAAAAAATATTTGGTTGTGTTATAAGTCTTTGTTTCCATTCAGTTTCTATTAATTCACTGTATTTTGGTGTGTTTTATGAAATTAAGGCCTGTATCAGTGATAGATTTTTTTGGAATCTCTCCCATGTTTATAAATATGCAATTATCTTGTCTGCTCACCTTTTAAATACATGTTCAGCAACAGATTTTTTCCAGTTTTCAGGCAGTTTTACAGTGTTCCAGCAGTTACTGAAAATCATCAGTTATGGTTCAGGTAATTCTGAACTCCCTAGCATACTAAAACTTCTAATGCCAATTACATTGACCTGTTGACCTAAAAATATATTTGTACTTTTCTATTTTTTTAAATTACTTGCTTTGTTTTGGAATGGAAATTGTGACATTATCTTCCTAGAATATTATATCACCTGCTTTTTTTTTCCTTGGTAGATAGAGACCAGAAATAATAACTGTATACTGCTACATTTTGCTAATATTCTACTTTGTCTGAGTGGTTATGATCTAAATATGATACTGAGAACTTGTTAACTGTTTCTACCACATGGAAAATCTCATTATTGTCCCTGTTGCTATTGACTATATATTTCTCCTTAGAGCTGTTGATTTATTTGCCAGTGTCCTACAATTTCCACATTTTTTTAAAAAAAATCTTGCCAACAGTTTCTTTCTTTCATGTGTAGACTTTTAAATATAGATACAGACAAATATATATATATCTCCTTGCTTCAGTCACAGTTTTCCAAAAATTTTGTTTCTCAAATTTTTCTTGATTGTTTTTTCTTCTACTTCGAGTAAGATACCCTTAAAATGTTTTCTACTACCATCTACATTTTTTTCACAGACAGCTTTTGATTCACTGATATTTAGCAACATAAAATTGTCCTTCTTAGAAATCTTGATATATAAATACATGGATGTGTATTAGTAGCTTGAGTTTCTTCTGCTTGCATATAAAAATATGCTCAAATCAGAGTTCCTCACCACTTAATTACTGCTGACTTTTCTGTGTCCAGGTCTTCTTTATCTGTGCAGCGTCTTTAGAGTTGCACAACTGAGACTTATAATTACTGTTATGGATAATTATTCTTACCATCACTATTTCATTAGTGATACTTGGAAACAGAAAAAGTTGGAAAAATAAATACAGATAACTTCAGTTCCCAATAGGGATGGGTATACTCCATTCACTGCATTTAGCTGTAACTGCATTACCATTAACGGCATCAGTTTTCTAGCCTGTGTGTTACAGACTGGTTCTTGCAGTGATGACTATTATGTTCACTAGTGTGTTACGTATCAAACCCCATGCAATATTTTGTTTTGTTTATCCTTTAGGATGTTGATTTTTAAGCATTGAGGAAACTCTTTTTTATGACTTCTCAGTGACCGGGAAACAGATAATAGGATTTTTGGCATAGACTGAGACTCCTGGTTTTTGCCCGCTTGATTCTTCCTAAGTAGTTGAGACTGTGTGTGAAGTGGAAAGTTACAGGTATGCTTGGGAGTAAACCTTCCAAATTACTGGCTGAGGTCAGGCAAACTGTGAGCAGTATCCTAACAGTTCTTTCAAATGAGAGCAAACAAAGTTTCAGACCTTGTAAAATATTTAAAGCTGTGTGAAACTCAGCAGTTTTTGTTGGCAAGAGTTCTAACTTTGTTCTGGCTAAAGTTTGCATAAGGTTTGCATCCACTTAGAATTCAAACAGAAATATAAGAGGAAACTCAGCTAAATGATTGTGGTTTTGATAGAAACCTCAAAGCAAGTATTCTTGATGACATTCACTAAAAATTCAATTTTGGCATAAAACTTATTCACACTCTGGTCCCAGTTTGTTTAGAGTTGTGTTTTCTCTTTCAGAAGTGTAAGAACAAAATTTGAGTTATAAGGAAAACAAATGAATCCTACTGATATGTATTAATTTAGAAATCTCCAGCAACTCTGAAAGTATTGTTCTTCTTCTTTTGAAAAGTGGTATTTTCTGTTCACTGTCATGGTACCATTGTGGAGATTCCTTGATCCCATATCAGGTCTCAGCTTTATCTGAGAGAACAGAACTACAGTACTAAGTTGTTTTAAGCATAAATTCATCTGCCTGTGCAAAAGACTAGAGAAAAGAATGCCAGCTTTCTTTAATTCCTCAATACAACAACTTTGAAATGGAGAAGACGTTAAATTGGAGTATGTGTCTTTAGATTTCAGACCAAAGACTTTCATTTATTACAGTAAACATGGCACATAAAAAAAAAAAAAAAAAAAAAAAAAAAAAAAAAAAAACAGAATTCAGCAATCTTCTGGACAGTAGAATCCGTCATTTCAAACTGATCCATGAACAACAGAGGGAATGCAAAGAAATAATTTGTAAATGGGATAAAAAGTACAGCAAACCCAAAGAGAAATAAAAGTAATTTCAGCATTTTGTCAGTGCTTGGAGTAGTGTAAGGATCTTTGTCATGTTCTTTCTGGTATTCTCAAATACAAATTGGCATCTGCTGGCGATGAAACTGGGGGAATTTAGAGACATATATTGCATTCAGCTTCTTTCTATATACACTAAAACACATTATTGCAAGTCAAGCTTCTTTGAGTTCAGTAAACCAAAGTCTTATAAAAGCGATGTGTTTCAGAATGTGAGAGTAATCATTATCAGCTTCATAATGACAGATGGAGGAGGAACACAGGATACCTACCCTATATGCTTCAGTTGATGTCACTGTCAAAATCACCTCTGACTTCAGTGGAACCATAAGATATATCTTTAAACTAAACACTAAGTATAACCATTATCTTGGCATCTTTCACCCCAACTTTCCCCTGTTCAGATTTTTTATAACATGATCCTATCCATTCATTTTGAACAATCCACAGTCAGATACAAAATCTTGTGCATATAGATCTAAATGTTTACTTCTCCCTTTTAACAGGAGGAAACTTAAAGGAGTAGCACTTACAGAGTAGTCGTGGTACCTTTTTATCAGTTTGGAGGTCTCTAAGTGCTGGGAAGGATATCAATATCTCTTGGGTTTTGTGATGAAGTTGTTTTAAAGGCTTATTAGAAAAGCTGCCATGTAGAAATATAGTTGCAAAATGCCCCGTGCAGTACAGCAGATAAATTGGTGATTATTAAAGAAAATTTTCATGTAAATTAGTCCTTTAGGCTAAAACAGCGTTCCATCTATGAACAATGTCATCCTCAACTTCGGGAAGGAAAGCTGAATGGGAAAGCCAGGATGTTCTTCATATAAGAACACGCTATTCCTTGACATCAATTAAAACATGTATGATGTGTTTTAGTGAAACCCAGTAATACTTAATCCTTTCTGAAAGCTGTTAACATTAAACCAGGTCCTGTCTGAACAGTTAAACATACAGTCAGCTCCTCACTTCACCCATGATTTTTTTGCCCAGCTTACGTTCCCCAACTAATCTTGAATTTCTCTCAAAATGTTAAAAGATAAAAGATACGTGTGGAATAACACCTGCTTAGAAGAACACTTGGAAATTTATTTATTTATTTTTTTTGGTTCAGAGTTATTTAGCAGCTTGTTTTGATTTTCAGAACAAAAATATCTAATTTTAAGAGACAAGATTATGGTCAGATGAACAATAAAAATCATTCAGAGTAAATAAGTACAACGGTTGTTATTAATCCCATAATATTTACTAGAGTCTATTTTATTTTTAAAGATTTTAAAAACAAAAATTGTAATTAGGCATGGATGTTGCTAATTTAAGTGTATATATTAAAATTGTATATAATTCATTATATTATATTGGCATGATTTTATTGAGATTTGATCTATTAGAAAAGAGGAAAAAAACTGAAAAAATGACAGAAACATAAGAGTAATTTCTGAATTATGCAATTATAAATTAAAAGTCATTTTGGAAAGTTAGTGAACCAGAAGCAGTAAAAAAAAAATCTTAAAACTCTTACAATATTCACAGCATTTGCAGATAAAATTCTGTAAAATGGCACAATATGCATTGTGCCAAAATTCAAGAAGTGCGAGTTCATCTGGAGGTGCTCATTTAGGAGGTATGTACTAAGAAGCTGTGATTCTGATGCAGTTTGCTTAAACCTTTATTTCTGATGCCTCTTAGATTTATTAGAAACTGTTTTTACACATACCAAGTGCTGAGTTTCTTGTAAATATGACCTTTTATTATCTGCTTTTCTCCTTTGTGAGCTCTAAAGTACAAAGGTAGTGAAGAACATTTTTACAAAACCATGTTGAGATTTCTGTGTTTTAATAATTATTCTAGAAAGGTTCTCCCTTCCCATCCCCATAAATGTGCAGCTGATTTTCATTGCATTCTTGATCTTGCTTTTATCAGCTTCTCCCAATTAGATCTGTTGTTCACGGTCGTTTTGTGCTCGGTTGTACCCTCAGTACAACCAGCAGTTCAGCAGTTCAGCAGTTGTTCTAGCAACCATGTTTGCATCCTGCAGTCCTTTGTTTCACCTATTGCAATTCTTTTGTTTGCTGTTCAGTGACCTTGGACTTGCTGTAGTCAGAGGCTCTGTTTTACACTGCCCTAGTCTTCTCTGTTTCATTCGCTATGCTGTAATGGCTGCCTGAATACTCTTAATTTTCTCTTCTCTTTTCCACTCCCTCAGTCTACCTGAAATCAACCTTTCCTCCACCTGTTTAAGTCTCTTTTCTTCTCTTTTCCTGACTTCAGTGAGTGGTTCATTTTCCATACTACTGCAGCTGATTTAAGTTGTTTTCACCCCAAGTGTCATCTTTCTGCTCATTTGTGTATGTGGGTAAGTAAAATTATACCAGTACAAGCAGTTAAGGTGAGTGATCTTCACGTAGGGCTAGGAAAGAAGAAAAAAACTTTCCTTTAAGCAGAGATCAAACTGTTCAAATATTGCTTGAATTGGACTCGTAATCCTTTTGTTTAAAAACAGCTAAATATACAGCTGATATTCATATGGTATAGACAAAGAAAAATACATCATGACTATCATTGGACCCAATAATGTTTTTTGATATTTGTGCCAAGGACACACTGTACAAAATGAAAACTGAACATACTTATGACAGCTGGCAGCATTAATCATGAGCTGAAGGTGAGACTTCTCTGACATACGTGTATTGTGTATTGACGTAAGTGGAGAAATCTAGTTAAGGACTGAAAGATTGAAGACTACCTGCTTATCTAGATGCCTTTTATGAATACACTACAAGGCAACAATTCATCACCAAATAAAACCTAGGCAGTTAATCTTTTTTCATATGTATTAACGCTTATTGATATATAGTAGTGCTTTCAATAACTGAGTTTCCTTAGGGGTAATGGGTTGCAGCTTTTGACATTAAAACATTGGACATAAAATGAACTTTAAACTGATTCAAGCAAACTAAAGCAAAATGATTAAAATGTGCATGAAACAACAAAGTGTTAAACAGAATCTCTGAAAACTGTTGTTGTCTCCAAAGCTAGTAAGCATTACATGTATATGCTTGGCTACATTATATATAAAGGGAGGCTTACTGCCATAAGGGTGGCTTACATTCATACTGTCCCAGGAATATCATCTTCTGGAAGAAAGCCCTTATGATGGGAAACCAGTTGGGGCTGATACTCCCAGACGGGTTTTAGCACAGTAATTGTGATTTTAAGACATGGGTCTGCCAAACTGGACTGAACAACAGGAAGCACTGTTCAGGCACAAACATATACTTCAAGATGAATACTTCACAGTACCACTGAATGTTTATGTTGTTATTAAAATTTCATGTAAAAATGAATCTAATTAAAGAGCAGACAGGAAATATCCATGCTAACAAAGATAACTTCAACTTTCAATTTTAAATACCTAATATTGCAAACTGTAGAAGATAAAAACAAACAACTTGACCACATTGTATAACCAGCCATTACATTTTTAGAAATTCTTTCCTTAAATTTCCTATGTGAATGTGATGATGTAAATTTACCTTTATTTCAGATTCTTCCCTGCTTATGAAGATGTAGCCGTTCTTGCTTCTTTGTATCTTTTATTTTCAAATATCCTCATGAAAGAATTGGGGTGAATTAAAGCAGTAGAATAAAAAGCTTTCGGAAAGTGTTGAAGGAAAACACAATCCTGCAAAACCAAAGTAGAAAAAATGCATATATCAGAGGTACAAGTAAGAAGATGTTTAGTAAACAATTATTCATGTGTGTTATTACCTTTAACTTCCTACATATGTGAATTTAATTTGGTATTATAATAAAGAAGGAAGAAGCTCAGTTTCTAGCTGGGTAACAGATGTGACTTCACTAGTTTCCAGGGGAATTCTCTTAGCAAGATACAGCATATGTAAGGTATGAAAATTTGAAAACTTGGCTGAATAGAAAAATGTAAACCATTACTGTCTTTCTTGCACAATGTCCAGAAAATAAGCAATACACGTTGAAAGCTTAGATTAAAATTCTCAACTAGTAATGGGCATTTGACAGAAACTGATTTATGTCCAGTGACTCAGGATCTCAGGGTTTGTCTTTTTTTGAAGCTTTTTAATCAATTAGAGATGTTAATTTTTTCTTATGTCATTATTCTTTATATTGCTATTGGCAATAAACTCTCTTGCAGCTTAGTCACAAATGGCAGCAGAAAATTAGATTCTTGAACCACATTTCAAGGTGAACTTTGGAAGCTCAAATAGTCAAAAAAAAGCTGGTGTTATAATGTCAATTACTTCATATCATCCTAGATTTTGGCTTTACAAACCAGCTATAATAGGGCTGTATTTCAACAAAGAACTTAAGAATCTGTTTAGCTGTAATTCAAGTAAATTATATTTAAGCATGAGCTTATGCTGTATATATATATATTTATGTATTTAAAAGTCTTGTCACATAGGGGTAATTTGTTGAACAAGAACTAAATCAGCATTCTTTCCTAATGTTAATAAAACAGTTTTCCAAGTTTGCTTTTAAATGATATTTTTCTGACTTACATTTTGCAAATTACTTTATGATGGGTTAGTTTCTCTAGCAGTCTCCTAACAATAAGAATTGGAATCTGATTTCTTTACTTGCACTGGATAGTATCTTTTCTATGTTATCTAATTTACATATTAGAAATGTAAAACAAAAGGTCCACCTAGAAATATTTATTGTGATTTAAGAGTGCTGTATATTTATCCAAATGCATTCTGTTTGTGTTTCAAAAAACACTATTATACGTGCAAAACAATATGCAATACAAACCTGTTGCATATAGAGTGAACATAATTTTTTTTTGCTATATTAGAAATAAAATGAGAATGTCCACAGGAGTATAAAATTTATGGCATCTGAACTGAGTATGGCATTTGAATTTAGTAATGTAGCCTACTTTGATCTTTCATTTCTGTGATCTCTGTTTAGAAGGCATTTCATGAGGACATTGACAAATCTTGTTTAGAGCTATGATTCTTTATAATGTTAATAGATCATGTGAAGTAATATATTTAATGGTGAAAATGTGGGAGTAAGCATTAAATGAGGGGAGTAAGCCTCAAATATTTAGTCCTGTAAGGTGTCCTGTGCTGGTGTTATTCATGTAAGAAAGGTTTCTGATATTGCAAACCTTAAACCTAAATTAAAGAAAAGAATAAAATACCAGTAAATGAGAAAAATCTGTTCATTCCACACTGTGTTTATAGTTTTAATTAGTAGCATTAGCATTGACATTTATAACATATCAGACTACATTTTAGACTGTATAAATAAAATATTTTCATCTAGTTTAGATTTCGCTAGATGGTAGATGTGCAGATTATTCTGCACCTGTCTGGAAAAAAACTTCAGAAAGTTGATATGGAGCCAAAATATGCATGGAGACAAGTAAATTGCCAATTGTAACATTTTTTGCCAGCAGCTTCCTTAGTCAAGCAAATCAAGTGCCATTCTATCAGCACTAAAATCAGACAGCTTGAGACTCTGCTGCCATTTTAAAATTTTCCCTAAGCAAAGATACTGTAGTGGAAAATCCCCAGCTTAGAGGTGGAGATAGAGAAAAAGTAATCATTTACCTGTCACCATGTGTGCCTCTAACCAGCACCTGCTTTCCACATACATCAGCTCCCTGTTAAAAAAATCAAGTCTGGAAAAGGATCAGAAATAGCAGGTTAGAAATGAGACTGTTTTTCATAAAATCTAATATCCAGAGCACAACCACATAATAGCCATGAATAAACAAGCTTTAGCTAATTTTTCTGCAAGGAGGGCAATGGTGAGGTTACTGTGTGTTCACCTTACATTCTGCTCTGTGATTTCAAGCCAAAGATCTCTTTTCTTGAATGCCATCTGACTTCACTGGGTTTATCTTCACTGCAGAGTTCGTTGGAATCATAATGCCAGTGTTGTTCCTTCCTTAAATCCATTCACCCACAAATCCTAACTCTTCTGTCAGCTCAAGTTGATCGTTGACTGCGGGGTGAACTGGCTAGGAGCTCAAATCAGCACAGCTCTCCAACAGCTAATATAACCATTTTGTGGAAGAGTTACTGATTTATTTCATTTACTGATGCCAAGCTTCCATCAGTAAATGGCACATCAAATCTTCCACAGTTCACTGGTAACAATTGTGTTGAGTGGTTTGGTTAGCTGTGGCACTGAGAACTCGGGGATTTGTTTCTGGAAGGGTAATTTGTATACAAGGCAAGGTAGCACCAGCACAGACAAAGCAGCTTGTGGCTTCCAACAACAGTTGCAGCCAAACTGAGATCTGGCAGCTTAACTGATGGGAGCCATCAGTCTTCTGAGCTGCAGGGCCACCAGGAATCACTGCCTCAGTGTCACAGTCATTATATGTTGCTGAGTGGAACTGGTTTATTTGTTTCTTAGCTGCATCAGTCCACAGGCCACTATATTAACACAAACTATCATCGTCTCAAATCTGCATTAATGCATGAACTCTAGACAGTGGTTGCTGCCTTCATTTACTAATTGGTGTCTTCCAAAATCTGGGCAGCTAGAAGGTGGTGTTAACCACTGCAGGTAAATCCACCTGAAGTTATCTGGAGCACTTCTAAGATAAAGCCATTTAGCCTTACTGATTAGTATGACTGCTTAATTATGTAATGGCCGAGTATAAATAAATGAGCCCGAGAGGATACACACCTTTCACTTTCTCATGATATATTTTACACAGTAGATGCAGTAGTCAGTCAGTGAAGACTGTTACTTTGTACCAAGTGTTTCCCAAGTTTCTCAGGCACAACCTAGGGGGAAATAATACAGAAAAAGAAACTTTGTAGAAGTCATATAAAAAAGATCGGTTTTAGAAATCCTTTGTCAGTTTAACTGTACACAATAGAGGGGCATAAATTTGAATTACTTTTAGAACCCCTAGTGCTTTCTATATTATTCACAAGTATTTGCTTTGATGCTGTTATGGGAAATGTGTTAAGGCAGGTTGAAAAATATTAGAAGCACTGTACTTGAGAAGCTTGAGCACAAAAATAATAAAATTTGAACAGAACTAATGATAGATTTTCTTTAGCTTTTAACATTTAGTCAGAACTGGGTACTTTTCAAATGCACTTCTATAGTTTAAGCAAAAGTTAAAGCTTTGATGTAGAAATTAGCAGCTACCATAATTTTATGGCTATCATACAGCATGGCTGGCTATATTATTATAATTATTTTATAAGTGTTATGGTTCTCTGAAACTAACACTTTCCACCCTTTCTTAATGTGGCAGCTTGACTGTGAAATTACGTAAAGAGGTACATAAGTAAAGATTGCATTTTAAGCTAGATATTTCAAATATATGTGTGGTGGATTCTTTTGTGTTTACTTTATATACATCCCCTCAGTTTATTTCTTCTTTGCAGAAATGTCTATGAAAATACTGTTTGTAATTGTGAATAGCATTATCAGACTGGTTCTACTTGGCCATGGCCTTTGTTCTTGTAGTTCCAGAGACACATGAAGACTTCAGTAGGCAGAATGAAGTGCTAAAGCAGATAACATCTTTCCAAATAATTGAAAGGAGGAAAAAGTCCTTAAAATTTGATCAGAACATTAAGCAGTTGTACGAGGCTAAGATTACACATGGGAGTGCCAAGCACACACAACTTGCTGTGTCTTCTTCACCATGGTATGCCGGTAACCCTGTGGTAAGCACGTTAGAATTGCACAAAACAGGTCAGGTTAGGTAAAACTAGTGTAGTTGCTTAAACTTTAATAGTTGATTTAGGAATAATATTAAGTAGGTCAAACTCCTGAATTGCAACTATGAATTTATGAAGTTGACTATTTATTTAGACTCTCTACATACTGGCCATTTGATATTCAAGCTGACTTTATCAGTGAACTTGAATAAAGTAATAGTTAGCACCTTTTGATCTCTGCAGGAAGACAAGCAATCAGCTAATCAATTTAGAGTCTCTGTGGTGAAATGACTCTAAAAAACTGAAATATTTATATAACATTTATTTTAAGAAAAATTGTCTTTCATGTTGCAGAATTCCATCTGGGATTTGCAGATAGGGATCTTAATGTTTTGGAGTGTCAGATCCTTCAGCATAGTGTTATTGCAATTAAATATTTTTTCCCTTGTATGAGGGAGGTCCTTCAAGCTTCCCAGAGTAATATACGTTTATCGCACAGGAAATGAAATAGACTTTCTCATCAGCTTCAGGAAGAAATGCCTTGCACCATTTAAAAACCACTTTATTTAATAGTGTTAATATGCTCCAAAAGATTTGTTGCCTAAATTTCCTGGCTGGAAAAAATACCTGTTTTCACAGGTTTGACCAATAAAACAGCTAGGTTAAATGGGGTACCATTCAGTTCTATAGAGACAATCCATTGATCCATTGCAAAATAACTTTTGTTTGTGAGCATTTTGTCAACAGATTTGTTTATGTGTTTGAACATGAAAAACTGTCATAGGACTTAGAATGAGTCTGCTGTGTAAATTATGTTGTGCCTTCTAACTATTAACCACATTATTTTTTTTTCCAGTATTTGAGGAAGCACAAATAATTTATTGTCCCTAGTATTCTGTATTCTGCCACAGTATAATCCTATCAACTGTCATGTATTTCCTTACTTCTCTGTTTTTCATTTTAAAACACAAATAACTTATAAAATGAAAACATGGTGTTACAGATGCCTGGGTCCCAGGGCAGTAGAGGCTCACAAATCAATACATTAAGTCAGTAGCAGCTAGAAAGAGAACTGAGACTGCAAATTCCTAGTTCTTAGCAATAGAAAATTAGCAAAAAGAACTTTGTTGAAAAAGATGGGTTTTGAGGTACATGTGTAGGGAGATCATGTATCCAAAGTTATGCAATAATCATCTGCTTATTGTGAAAGAGTGGATCATCCTGAACTCAAACAAGACTTAAAATAAGCAGAAGAATGTAAATCTGGCATCAGTTACCCTCTGTCATTCAGGCATTTGTGTTTGAAAAATGAGCAGTAGCCCAGAATGAGACAGAAAAATATTGAAGAACTCATAATGGCCCTCTTTATGACTGCAATCTTCCGGAATATACGGAGACTGAAAATACTGATTTGAATAAGTAATACATATTCACATTCATTAAGAGCTCCAGAATGAAAGTCAGTTTCATAGGGAAAGTGTGAAACATTTCTGAAAAATTTATGGTTGAAAATTAGGATGCACAATCAGCCTTCTAACTAAACTTGGGCAATATTCACAAGTAACAGTGACTCCCATTAGAAAGAAAGAAAAAGAAAAGAGAAAAATATCTAAAAGCAATTGGGCATGTCTCTGATAGGTGTTACAGAAGAAACTAAATGGGCAGACAACAGGTAGAACCTGATAAATCTGATTAAATATTTGAAACAATAAAATAGATCAGAAAACATGAATACAGTAAAGGCACCACAAATGTAAACCTGGTGAAACAGTAATAGTAGAACAGGTGTATATGAAATCTGTTCTGATCTTCTACATAAAAATAATTAAAGGAAAAAAATTGAGGGAATTCTTTAATGACTGAGATTTTTTAAATATATATATATGAACCTGGACTGTGGAATTTTATCAGACAACCTAAATAGTGATATTTTCCAGTTAAGTGAGAAATTGTGGTGCCCATTGAAGTCAGAGACTTTTCACTGACATCAGGTACACTTGGATTGGTCACTAACACTTGAAAATGCCAAATAAAATGGATGATATGTGTTAGTGAATGACAGAGCATAAAGAGTTCAGTCTGGTAACAATCTTTTTAGTGAATGAAGCATATTTTTGTATTCGTCATAACATATATGTAGAGTGAACATTTTATAAAAAGAAGTTTTTCTAATGATTAATGGTTTGATTAATATCATAATGATTTGCAAGTGTTGATTAATCCACTACTCATGTGGTTGTGGAGACAACTAAATGACCTTTCCTTTTTATATAAAGAAATAGTGATGAAACAGGACACTGATTCAATCCTGAAAGCCAAGAACAAATGTAAGAGAGGATCGGAACGTAAATTTTTTTTGATTCTATGCAGACATGTCTCTCCACAGGAATTAGCAAACAAAGCATCCCTCTATTCTCTCTTCCACTTGCTCCCTTTCCTTCCCCTTCCGTACCTTGTCAGTTTTTACCCAGGAAAAACAACTGTTGGGTTAAATGAGAACATAGACTACACAAAGGCTCAGTAAGAAGGGGAAGATGTGGCTCTACAACATAATGTAGCTGCCAGGAAGAGCACACCTTACTTGCTGTCCTGTACAAACAGCTTCCATTCAGCTTTATTGCTTATTCTTCACAAGAAAATTTAAGAAGCCATTTTTTACATCACCCAGCGATGTCCTTTTTTTGTATTGAAAAGCTGTGTGAAGAGAAACATTACCTAAAACTGCTAGTACCATTGTGTAGAAACAAGGTCATGGTTTCATTCCTCATCATTTAAGACAACAATGCCCCACTCTGGGTACAGTGAATTTGAAACAGCACTTGGAAAGGCTGTGAAGGGGCAAAGGAAGTCAAATAATTTCTGGCAAGTAAAATGGTATGAATGACACAAAGCATGATTCTGCAGTTTCAGGTTATCATTTAAAAGTCACATCCTGGTAAGCAATCAACCCACAATGGTTGAAGCTCCTCTACTGTATTGTAAAATAATTGGGATATCTTTGGCTACACCTAAATTGATATATTAGATTACTTCCAAGGACTGTCCCAAAGGATTAAGGCTCTTCCAATTACCTTAGTCACATCCACACAACACACAGCCTTGAATGCCCTTGGGTGCCATCTTTCATCCAAAAGCTCTTGCACCACCTCAGCAAGGCGCTTGTCATACTCATATTGATCCTACTTCATGTGTACCATTGGAAAGGTGATCCACCTTGTTATCATATATAGACGATGGTTACTCTATTATCTGTCAGATTGATAGACTGCTAAAAGCACAAGGTCTGGCTCATCCAGGAAATCAGTCTTCTACGTTCTGCTGCCATCCCAATCTTGTCTGTCCTGGCAATCTACGTAGGGTAGGACACAGCATCAGGAGAGAAAACCTGTGTCACCAAGATCACACGCACTGTTGGTGAGACCCAAAAAGTGTTACTGTCATAAAGGACAAAGGATCTTTGTTTTCTTCCCATCAGTGGTTACTGCAAGAGCAGGACAGAACCCTAAAGCATGCATAACAGGTTCCAAAGATGAACATCACCTATTCTCTCCTTTGAAATTGGCCTCAGAGCAAGATAAAATGATGTTGGTAAGCAGCTCAGTTAGGGGAAAACATAGTGCAACCATTCTCTAAGGAAAATTGAAAAAAAAAAAAAATCCATCAACCTACAACATTTTGCCAAACCCCAGAGTATGAGGGCTCTAAGACGCCACTGTGAGAACATATTGCTTATTGATGGCAGCCAGAAAGCACCCCCCAGGCAGTGGATGCATGGCGATATTAGCATCCTTCTTTTGCCACGGTCCACCTGTCATGGAGAGCAGCAGATGGAAGCCAGGCTGCAGGGGCTGCAGGAAGGGCCATACTGGGATCTGGTGTCTTCTCAACAGAGTGCTCTGAGCAGTGCTTCTGCTTCAGAGGTGGTGCCCAGGTGGGACATATAGAATTCACCTAGTAGAAAATCTAGTGGGGAACCTGTGTTGCCAGTGGAGACATGCCAAAAAGTACAACTGTAAATTAGCCAGGTGGACTACCATGGATCATACCGGATACTGTAGAGAAATCTCTGAGATGCAGCCTAAAAAATAGGGATACTTTCACCTGAAGATGTTCAAATAAATGTGTAAGAGGACTTAAACTCCTACTGACTGCCAGCTTCTCATTACCTCATCCCTTTATTATTTTATTCCTTTTAAATTGTCTTATTTCTCCTGGTATTTATCCTTTTTAACTGCTTTCTCTATGTTATTCCTTCTTTCAACGTAACTTTAAATAAGGACAGATAGTTAGACTTTTTTTTTTGTAAGTATGGTTGGTCTTTCACATAGAAGTAATTGCTGCATATTAAGAATTCATGTGACGGATGTTATAAACGGTGTGGATATAGATTGTGCATTATCATGAGTGTGTATATAGTTCATTTATTTATATAAATAGAAAAGGATCCGAACAGATTTTTTCAGTTTTTAGAGGATATATAACACATTCAGCTCTGGATCACTAAGATTTTTTTAAAGCTCTATTTCTATATGCCTAACCTATTAGCTGGTTTTCTTTTACTGGGTCCACCAGTCTATCATCTAGATAAACAAATCCTTTTCAAATTTCTGAAGCCTCTGTCCAATTATACTCATCTTTTACCTTTTTTGACGTAAACTCTCAGTACAAATCTGCTGGATACTCAGCAGAAGTTCATGTCATTTATTTAGGTATTAGATCTTGATTTAGGACTGCACCTTCAAGAGTATCTTTTAGATTTATTTTATGAAGTTTAAATGAAAATGAAGAGCTTTCTGTAGTGTTTAAGGAGTGCAGATTACCAACTGCTATAAACACAAGAGATCTTTCTTCTTATATTTCTTATACATGTAAATACTTGATTGGGATAAGCATAATTTCATTTCCAATTCCTGAAAGTGAAATACAAGCCAAATATAAAACAATTTATTGTAGAATCAAGTAAGTGTGTCTGAATTCAATACTAAGGAATTCCTGAGAAGGCTTAAAGATTAAATTACCAATAAATATCTTTTCCTGATAGGCCTACCTTAGGATTTTGTATAAAAACTCAGTATAAACAACAAGACTTAACACTAGATACAGTGGCTAAATATTTCTGCAAAGAGCAGTTCTAATCAGTGCCTCAGAGAGTAAGGCTAGGATTTCAAAGGAGCCCAGCAGAGTTAAGTGCTCATGACCTGTTGGATTTCAAAGCTCCTTAAATCCCTTCAAGATTCCTTAAAGGAACATGAGTACCTCCTGAAAAGTAGAAACAGTAGGCCCCTTTGTTGCAGTAGAAATAATAGTCTGGTTCCAAGCAAAGTTACAAACACAAAATATTAATAGTACATCAGCAGTAAGTTCCATGTTAAAATTGCAAGAGTAATGAATTTAATGTTTTTAATGTTTTACTGGGGAGCTAAGAAATCACCTGAAGGCAACAAAGAGCTCTCCTGGGTACTCTTAAGAATATCTAAATCAAAATAAAATTCACAAAATTACATGAAAATCAAATAAATCCTTCTTGGCATTTCAGCATCAAGGCCAAGAGAGATTATAAAATACAGAAAAAAACCCTGCACAAATATTTTTTCTGTCCTTATCAAAGCTTCTAAACTTGAATTTGAAAAAAAAATAAAATCAGAAAACAGCCAAACAAACACAATTTTAAAGGAAAGATTTGATAGAGTTTTCAAGCCTTTTGTTCCTTGTTCTGAAATTCTGCTTTTGCTTGGTTTTATGGGATAAACCCTGATCTCCTGTGAATGGCACTTGGCTGTAGTGCTGAATATTGCCTTGAAAACACTCTATGAACTTCTGACATTCAGCAATACACTTCTATCACATCATAAATGAAGACCATCTTTCCGGATCTACTCTTTTCCTTCCTCTTTTGATCTACAGAGGCATGAAAATGTCTTTAAAAGCAAAAATCAGATATTAAAGAGAAAGTATCCTGAGAATACTAGTTAAAATCTCAGAATATATGAACAGTCACTTTTTTAGCCAGTGGAAGCTGGTAATAATAGTTTGACTTCCCTAGCTCACACCAATTTGAAGAATGATATGAACCATCCTAGTTTATTGTCTGGCCATGAAATTGCCTGTTCTTTTTCTTGTGCTCCTGACTATCTGGTAGTGTGTTTGGGGTCAAAAAATCATATCATTTATATTCATAGGCAGTTCCATTTCAATGGCAAGAAGACAGTGGTTGATGAAATTACATCATAAGTGAAATAGGCAATTTTGAATTAGAATGCTTTTTAAAGAGAATTCTGAAAGAGAATGCTTCTCTTGCCATTGAAATATTTTGGATCATTAACGTGGATAGGAAAGGAAATAGAGAATGTAGGTTTTATTTGTATGAACTACCACTCTCTAGAGATATCCAAGCAAGCAAGGACACTTGTGTAATAAAAGCAGTTCAGCTATATCATAGATCTTTGCTATTGTTGCCATCTTACTGCAATATATCGATATATTGGCATTACACTGAAACACTCAGGGTAGACACTCTCATAACATGTTTGCAAAGACAGTGGTTGGCTCTTTGCCTTGAAAAAGATGAATCTTGCACTGAGTGTCAAAGGCAAATGAAGATTACTAAAACAGCAACAAGAATTAATTTTTGTTACCTAAGAAATCCTTAACACAAAATAGGATGTTGAAAAGGTAGTCAGTAGAAGAAAAAAAAGATTCTCCTTCTATAGCTGTGAAAGCAGTCACACAGGTGTGGCATGAAGAGCAGTACAAAGAAGAATAGTACTTTTGAAATACCAATGTCTAGCAGCTAACTGGAAAGTGAATATAATTTAGGTTTTTAATATGCTGAAGAAGGTGGTTTGGTTTATTACATGTCTGAGCATTATAAAGTATTGTACATTCCATCATATAGCTATTTCTGCTTCAGGTACTGTTACTTCACTCCTGTTGCCTTTGGTTAGTATTTCCTTTGACTGCCTTGAGGTATTTTCCAGCTTTTGATTAATACTATGACAGACTGTGAGATACTGAATCCCTCTTTTTCTGTCATTCATTACAGTGTTCTGCTGATAAATATTTTCACAGGCTCACCCTTGTACAACATACTGCTGTGTGGCATGTGTGATATTAGTTTTGTATGGCCTTCCAGACTAACAGTTTTGACTGTTATTATTATGAAGCTGTGAACAGATGGCACATGCTTATAGCAGGTGCACACTCCCAGATCAAGCTCTTGACTTAGCTTGGGCTTGTATAATGTTGTGTCCAGATGTGAAGTGAATTACTCAGGCTTACTTGCTTTGAAGGATTTCAGCCCTTGAGTTTGCAGGAGTACATGTCCACTTTAATGTCTGAGCAGGAGAGGTGAAAAAGGACAGAGCAGGATATTCTACTCTCCATGAGAAACCAGAGTTGTTAGCCCTTTTCCTTATAGGTGAATCCCTTTTGAGAAGAAATGTTTGTGCAGATGGTTTTGTCAGTTGTTTTATCTCTCCCACCTATTTCCAGCCCTCCTTTTTATTTGATCTAAGTATAGTCAGAGCATGCTCAGGTCTGTATTAAAAGTCACCTGATTAATGAAAATAGAAGCTGAAATAATGGCAAAATCATAGAATCAGAGAATCTGTGTTTTGATAGCAAACAGAAATGCCATATGTTGAAAGATGTGTGACTAACATGTTACAGTTCTTTACATCCTGCAGGGAAAGCTACACAGCTTTCCAAATTAAAAAATAATACACATCTAAATAAATAAATAAATAAAGCCCCGTGTTTCATAAAATGTTGTTTTACACAAGTCAAAATACAGGACTTTAAAGAAAACAGATCCTGTTTTAAGCCTTTTAATTTAGACACATATGAGATCAATTGTTTGTTACTCTGTCTATGAAAGTAGCTTGAGTGGACTTCAGAGGAAGATGGAGTCCCATAATATCTCAATGGGAAGTTTCTTCCCACGTTTTGTAAATGCATGGGTGGTGTAATGTCTTGGGTCATGAGAATTTATCCTTTACTCATTTATCGGTCTATATGATATGTTCCTCCTATATTTTGTACCTTTTAAAAATCTTACTACTATCTATCACATAGCTGAAACAAACAGGTCCAGGAGGTACCTGAAGCGCCTTGATGATAACTTCTTGGCCATAGTGGTGGCCGCCTTGGCCATAGACACCATGAAGTAGTCACGTTTAAAATCTTTGGTGATAGGAGGAAAACTGCCACCGAAACTTCAACACTGGATTTGGGAAGAGCAGAACTCAGACTGCTCAGGGAACTAGTTAGTGAGGTCCCCTGGGACCTCAAGGAGGGGCAGAAAGCTGGTCTGCCTGAGCAAGTATCTTCTTCAAGAACTTTGTCAGAAAAAGAAAGTGTACAGTCTCTGGAAGCACAGCAAGCAACATGGGAGGACAACAGGGATGCTGCTTTCCTCTGTAGGGAGAGAATTTGTGCGGCCAAGGCTCAATTAGAGTTGAAGCTGACCAGCAGTGTTGGGGACAATTTTTTGAAGTATGTTAACAGAAAAAGGAGGACCAGAGCAAACATTGGTCTGATATTTGATGAGGACAGTCACCTCACAAATAGGGACGTAGACAAAGCAGCGATGTTTAATGCATTTTTTGCCTCTGTCTTCAACACAAGAGATGGGCTCTGGGACCCCAGCTGCCCTGAGTTGGAAGAATGTGACTGTGGGAATGATAAACTCTCAGTCAACATGACATTTTAGGATGTGGGTCAGAGGACACAAGTCTCTAGGTACTAGCAATATCTAACTGGTGATGTTTAGGTAAGTAGCCAGTCCTGGCTTATTTCGCTTCATGTTAAACTTCGAAATATACTCCCAGTTAACTCTGAACTTGTGCAGGATCTGCTGCTCCACCTGGATGCATACAAGACTATGGGACCTGATGGGATTCATCCCAGAGAGCTGGCTGATGTCATTACAGGACCTCTTTCAATTATTTTTCAGTGGTCCTGGGAATCTGGAGAGGTCCCAGTTGGCTGGAAGCTGCCAGATTCTACACCTGGGAAGGGGAAACCCTGATTATAGGTACTTTCTGGGGGACAAAATGCTGGAGGTCAGCCCTGCAGAAAGGGATCTGGGGGTTCTGGTCAACAGCAAGTTGAACATGAACCAGCAGTGTGATCTGGCAGCCAGGAGGGCCAACTGCACCCTGGGATGCATCAGGCACAGCATTGCTAGATGGTCAAGGGAAGGGATTGTCCCCCAGTGAGGCTGATGCAGCCTCACATCCAGTATTGTACACAGTTTTGGGTGTCACAGTATAAGAAAGAAATAAAACTGTTAGAGAGTGTCCAAAGGAGGGCTACAAAGATGGTAAAGGGTCTAGAGGGCAAGATTTATAAGGAGTGTCTGAGGTCCCTGTTTTTTTTCATCTCAGAGCAGAGCAGGCTGAGGGGAGGCCTCATGGCGGCCTGCAGCTCCCTCACGAGGGGAGCGGAGGGGCAGGCGCTGAGCTCTGCTCTCTGGGGACAGTGACAGGACCCGAGGGAATGGCATGGAGCTGGGACAGGGGAGGGTCAGGCTGGGTGTTAGGGAAAGGTTCTGCACCCAGAGGGTGGTCGGGCACTGAGACAGGCTCCCCAGGGCAGTGGTCACAGCGCCGAGCTGCTGGAGTTCAAGAAGCATTTGGACAACACTCTCGGAAATATGGCCTGATGTTTGGGTGGTCCTTTGGGGACTGAGGAGTTGGACTCAATGATCCTTGTGGGTCCTTTCAATCTCAGGATATTCTATGATTCTGTGATTCTATGATCTTGCTAAAATTGTCTTGTGGCAGAGAGTTCTGTGTTCTATGTCTCCATTGTGTATATATCATCTTTCTCAGTTTTAAGATTTTTATTGTGCAGTTTCAGGATGAGCAGCTATTACCTATGCTGAGTCTTGGTGCAGGATCTCTCAGTATTATACTCTCCGTATTACACAGAGAGGTAGCTATTTATTTAACTCAGGAAATTTTCTCATTTGGTTGAGTAGTCTAGTGATTGAACTGCTTTAATGTAGTTGCACAATAGGCTGTAACACTGGCCAAATCTCATTTCTTATTAGTTTTACACAAATAATCTCCATCATTGTTTTCAATGAAGTTATGTACTGAGTACCAAAAGCATGTAAATGACATGTTTTGACAGTATGAGAACAGATTTTTTTATAGGTCAAACACAAAGAGAGATGTCTGTCATTACATTTCTGTGAGGGGTGAAGGGGGGAGGGAACACAAACAGTTACTTATTTAACTATTCTTCAGTAACTCCGCTTTTTATTGTTTGCATTTCTCTGGCAACTTCTGTCCAGTCATACTGAGGAGCTCTGCAATTTTTATTAATGAATTAAGACTTCCTGGACCATAGTCAAGTCTCTCATTATCCACTATTCTTATTATCATTCCCATTTAACAAAAAAAGGAAATTGATAAAACATCTGTGATTAGCAGATCACAGAAAACTACTTGCCTTTCCATGTCCAACTTGTTCTGCCTCGTTTTCTTTCAGAAGAACATAAATTCTTCTCTTTTTCTCCCTGATTTTCTTTTACTTGCTGATGTCTTGCACAAACTACCAAACAGTCTTTCATCCCTGCATTTGCCATCAGTCCCAGTGACTCACTTTAGGCTTCCTGAATTTGCACTTACTGTAACTTTGAGCAGTGTCTTTTGTTTCCAGCCCTTGCTTTTGTGTTAGGCTGCCTGGCCCTCTGATTTTCCTGAAAATAATAATAACAATAATAAATACACATTGTAACTTGATTCCTGTTTGTGTTGTCTATACTGAAAAATAAGCCAAATAAGTTAACAGTTTTCACTGTAGCAGTGTTAATGATGGTAATTTTAAAATACTGTATGACAAGCTATCAGACAAAAATATATGCATGCAGAACTACTTCTGTTAGGGTCATGTTTAATATAAAACACAAGAACTGGCAATTGTGTGATTAACTACTTGATCATCTTTGCAGTAGTAAAAATGAAGGCGAAGTTGTATAAAGATGTTGACGCTGTAACTAAAACTAATCATATTACTTACTGGCTGGGAGATAATGTTAGAACAGTAGCTTCTGTGGAGTTTGATGAAGTTTTCCTGCCCATTAAAAACTGTGTTTATTAGGAAGAAGTTCAGGGCTTCAAATGCAGCCTTAACATGTCTCCATGTCAGCAAGGTCCACCAGCCTTTGTGTGAAGTAGGAAGCCATCTCTTTTCTCGCCTTCGTGTTGAACATTAAGAAACCCTTCCGAGACAGGAAGAGGAGCTGGGCTTAAAACTTGCAAGTCCTTGCATGATGGGGTCTGTACAGGAAGAAAGCTTTCGTATGTTTAGTGCCTGCCAATGTGGTCAGCACTAGCTAAAACTCAGTTTCCCTGCTCCAGGAACCTGCTTATTCATTCACTGTAGATGCTGCCTTAACATAAACACATTCTTAACATAAAACACATGTGGTGGGAGACTGGGGGGTATGACTTCAGTACTAATCAGAGATGTGTGAAATATGACGGATTCCACAGGGCTTGTTCAGGCTCTTTTTAAAATTGCACTTGAAGTAGCCCATGTGTTGGTTTGAATATCAGCTTCAAGTGAAATCCAAAAGGTTCAGACTCCTAATGATAAGGAAATTTGAATTCCTTATAAGGAAATCTAGTCCATGGGATAAGCCTGGGGAATTTACTGCCACAGGAAGTCATCAAAAAACAGTGCCCGGATTGCGCGTGTGTGTTTTATTTTTAAAAGACTAGGCAATTAGAGTCTCTTTAAGCAAGGTAAAAAAGGGATATAAATAAAACCTCATGTCTCACATCATGAAGCAGTCTGGTTATCTGCTCTAAGGAAGTAGAGTTTAATAAGATTAACAGAGTTTAATAAGGGTTTGAACTAGGTCTTGTTGAAATCAAAAATATTTCCCTGACTTTAATAGAGCTGATATGGTTCTGACTCTAAGATGTCTCAGGTCTGAGTCTAAATCTCTGTAAAGCATCAGATGTTGACCATGGCTACCTAAGTTGTTTTCTTGTGCTGTGCTGCTGATAGAGGATTCCTGTGCTTTTGAAAAATACCTGAAGAAATGTCTTTGAAGAGGGAAATGTTTTACCTCCGCCTTAAAGAAATACTATTTCTTTTACAATTTGTAGTATCATAGAATTAAGTTTTTTTGTTTTTGTTTTTGTTTTTTATACTCAGATTTTGAAACATAGCATTAAGTTTGTTCAAGGGCAATACTTATGGTTGATTTAATCATAAGTTTGACTTGGCTGCGCCAGTAGAAATGGACCTTATGGCTTAATCTTTTTCCTGTACATGAAAAAATGAGAACTCAGCTGAAGAATGCTGCCCTCCCACCAGATGAGCAGTACCACTTTTAGCATATTTGAATAGCTAAAGCAATACAACTTTTGTACTTAGAAAAGAACTAAGGATTTTTGCTCTGAATGTTTCCAGAAGTAAAAGAAGTAAGAAGGGATTGTTCTGCATCTGCTAAAACCTAAAGAGCCCTGACAGTTGGAGCAGCTTGTGCTATTCATTGATTTACAGATTTTTAGGTTATATTGCTAACAGGAATCATTCTGAACATTTCATGACCTCCTGTATAGTGAAGGCAAAGAATTTCAGTTATTCCTGCCCTGTGATCCAGGAAGTTACCTTGCACTTGCAAAGAACCAGAAGTGCATAAAAATGCAGTACCACAGCACCATGAAACAACTGAATAATTCTTATACTTCAGTCATTTAATTTGAAAATGTTTGAAAGAGAAACCAATTGATAATAAAACCTAGTTTCACCTGAAGTCTGAAGTAATCATCAAAATCTCTGTTCCACTGGCTGATAATCTGCTAAAGGCACTTGGTAGCAGAGTTGCCATATGGAAACCCTTTGAGGACCACAGAGGGCTCTTGACTTTCATTTTTCAGAAAATACAACAGGTGTAATTGCCTTTCAGTTGATAGGTGTTGTTGTCTTTCAGTTTGACGGAGCAACTCCTGGGAAGTTGCTCCTCTGACATAAAAAATGGTGAAATATAAAACACTTTTTCTACCACTTCCTCCATTTCCTCTTGACCCAAAAGGTAAGTGAGGTAATAGGGCTAGTACTTTGTATATTCTTGTTCTTAAAGTGTCTCAATTTTCAAGGCATTATGGTAGTAATAATATATCTGTTATTAGTCAGCATTATTTTAGTTGAAGCTGAATTAGTCTTAAGTCATAACATTTACTGAAACGGGCAAGTAAAGTTCTAAGACACTGATGACAGTCAGGCATGCAGCTGCATTCCAGTTTCCTCCTAAATTAAATCAGCTCTGGAAATGTATCTTTTTTTTCCTTAGAGTTAGGTTATACAAATAGCTTTAAGCTTTAAGAAAACATCTCCCACTATTGTGAAGTGTACAGAAGTACCCAAGGTAGCTTTAACCTATAGAAGAGTAGATTATACTAGTGTATGCAGAAATAAATATGCAACTATAACATTTTCCTACAGCTGAGCTATTAAGAGCTAGTTCTGTTGTTTTGCAATATACTACAGCGTACCATGCATGCAATACTCATCCTCAGTATAAAATTTCTGCAAAAGAGTTGATCACCCTCTGTTTTGCAGTTCAGTCAAATAAGAGACAACATTTGTAACTCATTTTGAGAAGTAGTAATTGTTAGATATGGATTAACCGTGAAACTCTTCATTTGCAGAAAAAGGTAGGGCTAATAAAGTCCTTTGAAGATGGAAAGTTCCACAGTTAATAAAACTAAAAGGTTCTCCTGCTGAGCTTCTCATTTCTGTTTTCCAGTGTGCCTAAGGGAGGTGGATAACCTGGGGTGAAGGCTTTGTTTCACAACACAGTTTCTTGAGGTGTTTTTGGCTTTAAGATGGTAGGTAGCTGGACAAGATAAATACCTGAATATATGAGCTATATGATAGCAACAGACATGCTTTTTTTTGTCTGCTCATTTTTAGGTATCAATATCTATCTGATTACCACTGTCGTTCATCAACTAGTGGAACTGCCATCGTACACATCAGCTTTGGAAGTGTCTCCTGGAATCTTGACAGAGTGTGGGGACTGGGAAGCGGTGATGCAGTTTAAGTGTTCCAGAGATGTTCTGGGAGTCAAAAACTTGTGGAGTGGAAACATTTCTGGGATTTAGTTGAGAAACATAATAAAACAACATTCACTCAAGACAAAGGTTGCAGAGTTCAAATCACAAAAGTCAGGAAGTGAAAACGTCATGTTTCTAATAACACTACAACTGCAACTGAACTGAACTTAATGTTCCTGTTTCCCTAGTTAAGTACATAGATTACTGTCTTGGGATAACTTATTTACTAAATGCCATACACACAAACATAATAATAATTAATAACAGCCACCTTTACTTGCCAATCAAATACTGAAGTTGATATTTTTCTAATGTAAACTGGAAAACATTTAGATTATGCTAAGGTGTCTTCTGCATTTAGTACATTCCATATACATAATTTTATAAGTAAAGGCTGCTTAGGGAAAAAGGTTTGAAATGATGTAGGTAAGTGTGACAGCTTATTAAGAGCAGTACAGGAGAAGCTATATTAGTATTAAGAAGTATTAAGAGCAGCGTGGGAGAAGCTGTAGGATTTTTCACTCTGAAGCAATTGTTCAGATTTTCTCAGATAGAATAAGGGAACAGAAATGATTTAGTTTTCATAGGGAAAAATTTACTTTATACAAAAATAATAAAAAAATAGCATAGCATTTCCAAAGACTTCAGGGTTCCACTCCTGGCCTTTAGTCTTATTTCATTTGTAAGTCTTCTTCAAGAACCATCAAAATTATTATTTGGACAAGAAGAGAAGGTACAAACCTACTGCAAACATTGCATGGTTTCACTTTAAAACACATTCTTCATAATATTCATTATCAAACAGAAGCAGGCTGTTTAATTTGTGAAATTTTAGTGCCTCAAAAAGCAACTTCACATGAAATTCAAAACTTCCTGAAAATCTCAAATATTATGTAAATTGCAGCACAGAAATGAGACCTTCATGTGGGTCTTGTTCCTCATTGTGCTCCTGTATTTGGTTATAGGTCTGATGGTAATGAGCCTATTTCCTATCTAAGGAGGAGAGAGAATGAAAACTGAGTGAAAGAAGTGTGTATTATGCAGACTCTCAGATAGCAGGAGAGCATGGTGCTTATTGACAGCAAGGCAGAATCCAGATATTCCTAACTGAACAGTCTTTTATAATCAATTTCAAGGACTTAAGCTTCTGTTCACTACTAGACTTAAGACATGCTCATCAATTTCTGTTTCAATCTGTTTTCTCCTGTTATTATAAATGTTTCTTCTTCATTGCTTTGCATTCATTTAGTTCTGACTCTTGACTAGCTCCTGCAGAAATCTTTGAGGTGTCTGTTCATGTAGTTTGAGGTTGGCTAATGGAGAAGACAGAGGACCTTTTCAAGTCCTCTTTTTCCCTGGTAGAGCTAAAAAGACAGACCATGTTCTGATCCTGTCCCCACTGAGCACAGCAGGAAATTATTCTCTTCCATTTCTCATACAATTTTCTTTCAATAATTAATGGAGGCAGGTTAATTAAAACCAAGCCTGTTGTACGCAGCATTAAGTAACATAACAATGTCCTAGAATATCAGTTACAGAAATAGTGGAAAATTGCCAGGGAATTGAATGGAGCTAATTTTGTCATGTGACCTAGAACAGAATGTACAGTATTGTAATAGTGACAACACAGCACAGTGTTGGACAGTCTGATGTCACACTTTGTAATGCCTTGGTGATGTTAACATACAAAAAATAAACCCGTTAAATGAGATAGGTAATCAAAGAATAACATGAAATGAATCTTTATATCTTTGCACACAAACATACTCCAGCGTAAATAACTAACAAAACAAATAAAATCTTCAGAAGAATGCCTATCTGTTGTAATCTATCTCACTTTACAGTAAAAAAGTGGTGCTTAGCATCTTAGTGCATATAAAAAGTAGGTGTGATTCTAAAAAAGCTTAAAACTCTTGGCTTTTCATTAATATATGGTTATGCACACACAATAGCAAAAGGTCTGTAGACTTCAGAGGAACAATTCCCTAGGTGTGGACTAATAAAGATAGCAGTGATTTCCAGGATTTGCTTAGTTTAATAAATATCAGCTGAAGAAGACACAAAGCAGGCAATCTTTACAGAGTCATCCTGTTAGCTTCAGAAATGTTTTTAAAGAAACCTGATGCACATATTCTTATTGTATCTGTATTACAATAATTTCCAAGTGAGCTGATTGTTTTTGTGACATTACAATGAAGCTTTCTGAAATTTGGGAAAAAAATGATGTTGGCCTGTGTTTCAATAAGAAGCCCTGGAGATACTGATGGTAATCAGTTTCATAAACTGACTTTCAAATGTGTTCCACATAGTGAAATTTTCATGCTGAGAGTGGGATGCATTCAACTTAACTGCAGTTAGTAGGCATCTAAATCTGGGTCAATGACCTTCATTTCTTTCAGTTGCTGCAGACAAATTTACACCTCTGGGGCATGAGTCATCTGACCTTCTTCAAACCTCTGTCTTTAAATGACTAAACATACAGTGCCTTCTTTCCTTATTTTTGGAGTAAAACTACCACATCAGGGCTTTGGTGCGGCTTGATCTTATGTCTTAAGAATGCACAGATCCTTGTAGTGTTAATAACCCTGCAAGTACACCTGTGTTTTCATTCATCACAGTTCAGAGTCTGGTATTAAACTAGCACTGGCCACTTAAGCCAAAACATACTAGCTTTTAGGCTGGCATGCAGGTACAAATTTCCCTCTGTTACAGGACAGTAAACTCTGATGAGTGAAAAACTGGGAGGTGACAGAACGTAAAACTGCCACAGGAATTCACTTCAAAACGTATGAGTAAAAGACCTAGCTAGCAAAGCAGTTTGCAGCTCAGTAATGTCCACTCTTAGGAGGAATGGCATTTCCTTTATATACTTTCTCCCAGAAGCCTTGCAAATGCTCTTCTTTCAACATCTAAAATTTGGCTCACAGGAGAGATGCTGACAGGAGACTTCTCACAGATGGTTTGGTGGGGAGGAAGAGAATAAAGAGACAGAAAGGTAACAAAGCTTTCTTTTCCCCACTTTACAGGCTATACTCTACCTACTGAATTGCATTTCGCTAAGCTTCATTTTATGTTCTGTCTTTTCATGGATGTGACTTCATCTGTCACACTTTGGAAACCTAAATGAATTGTCTGAAGGAATGAACCCTGAGAGTCTGTGCTCCTTCCACAGTCACTGGAGGGAGAACATCCATGAAGCACAATGTAGAAGCAACGAGGATTTTCATTTAGATGCCTTACTTTAGTGCCTAAAATTAGATGGGGGTAATTTCAGGCAATTGTGTTTTGGATACAGAGAACTGTGTTTTCTGTGAGGAACTACAAGACATTAACACTCTCACAATAATGGTTAACAATTGATTGCTGCTTGAAGCCCAGGAATGTCAGGAGTTTTGTGCTAGGTTTTCTACTGTATTGAATTCTTTGTTGGATACATATTCATGATGTTGTCTAAAATGTTAGATCGAAGGAAGTATTGTTATCTTGCAAACTGTCATGAGTGATTTAAAATAAACGTCCAAACATTTAGACTTTAATCAAAAAAGTTAAAAAAAAGTAAAAGTTAATTACTACATCTGTAAAAGTTAAATACTACATCTGTGCTTAGATTAATGGTAGTACTCGTATACATTTTGAAGTAAAGTTTTGAAAGACTTTTGACTTAGTAGTACATAATGTACTGATTAAAAAGTTGTACTCTGCAATATAAGTAGAGCACATGTAGAATGGATTAAAAATTGGCTGGTGTTGCTCAAAAAGAAGGTGTCTTTGGGGAATAGCCAGTGTACATGTGCGGGTTTCCAGAGACTGGAAGCCTGCAGCTGTTCTGCATTTACATCAACAGTGATGGCATGACAATTTTGGAGGGGGTAGTCTAGATGGCTTTGTAATTCAGGCCTATTCAAACAAAGAATGTTTTAACGTGGCAAAGTATAAAGTCCAGCAGTAAGGAATATGTGCATATGCACAGAGTGGGGAAATGTCTTGTGGACAGCCCTAACTCTGGACATACCAGAAGTCATAAAAGGTGAATTTGTAATTTGGTGTTGAAGCAGGCCTGCTCCCTGGCCCTGCATGTTCAGAGGAAGTGCTGGAGGGAGCTATTGGTCTGAGTTTGCTTAGATTTCCTCGGTGTGAAAGCAGAACAGATTGAGGGAAAGAAGTGGGAAGAACAAGGGAAGGAAAAAAAAAAAGTAAGGAAAACAGTGCTTTTCCAGGTTTTACCAAGGCAGGAAATCGGCATGCAAGCAGAGCACACATAGCTCAAGAGCTGGGATACCACAATATAAATATAACAGGACTGCTCAGGAAATGGTCTGGCATTGTAAAACAAGCTAATGGGTGTTAGGGGCTAAAGGGATAGTTTTGTTGTTGTTGTTGTTTAACAAAATATGGATAGCCAGTTACTGGATAGTATGTATTATTTCATAATGCATTGTGTTGTAAATTCATGGCATGCGAAGGAAAAGTAGGTGATTAGCAATAGCCATTGTGGGTGATTATCCCCCTTTATTCGGCATCTATTAGAATGCACTAGGAATACTGTGCTCAGTTCAAGACCCCCCAGTAAAAGAAAGACAGATAAACTGGAACAATTTCAACGCAGGGCCGTGAAAGTGGTGAGGGGCCTGTTGCACTTGCCCTGTGAAGAGGGGCTGAAGGAGCTGGGCTGGTTGAGCCTGGAGAGACAGCTTCAGGGGGATCTTGTGGCTGCCTCCCAAAGCACAGGAGGAGCTTATTAAGACAATAAAGCTAGACTCTTCACTGAGGTGCACAGCACAGCAGAGTAGTCATAAATTGAAATGGAGAAGGAACTTACTATATATAATATATATATATATACTATACATAATATGTATACTATATATATTATAAAGAACAGGTATCCAGATGGAGGTTTTAAACACTTGACTGGATAAAGCCATGAGCAATCTGGTTTGATTTCAGTGTCCACCCTGCTTTGAATAGGTGTTTGAACCAGATGATCTCCTGAGGTCCCATCTAAACTGAATTATTCTGTTATTCCATGCTTTTGATATATAATTTTTGACGTGGTTAAACTGAACAGAAAACAAACAAACAAACAAAACCCAACAAGCCAATGATTTAAAAACTGAAAAATAATTATTTATATTCACATATGGAGAGTTCTTTAGTGCAAAGTACATACTATAAATAGGTTCAGTAGTGCATATAATACTTGTTTTTACAAATGAGTACATGGAACTATCAGCAAAAATACATTGCATTTTTATAATGTCTTTTTCTTTTTGGACTTCAAAGTACTTAGAAGATGATATAACAAACATAGAGTTAATTCTGAACTGTATGGTGTCTTTTAGTCTTTAATAAATTTGATTTGGCAGCTCTGGGATAAGAAAATGAATGCACATGTCCTGAATGAGCAACATGCCTGGGAAGCAGAGCTAGTGAAAGTCCTAAGGGTTCAGTCAGCTTATTTTCCTGAGCTTTTGCTTAGCAGAACACCACATGGCCCTGAACTGTTAAAAATACTCTTGTTTTGCATTGCATGTTTGTTCTGGAATACTATAGTGGAAATTTAAGTAGCAATTTACTGCCAAACACATCCCTCTCCAGTTTCAACGGTCCTCACCAACCAGGCTCTGTACCTCCTCCTAATCCTTTGTCAGGCAGCTGTGCTAAGTGACCCAGTAGGGCTCAGAGCATTCTTTTTTTCCTTCTGCGTGACTCTGCCTAATTTAGGAAATAGATCTCATTTACCAGGCCTGAGGCTGCTGTAAACATCTAGTCAGTAGCTCTCTCCACGTACGTAAGCAGTAACTGGAGCTGGCAGCAACATGCATTTTCTCACCACCTTCATGCCTGCTTCCCATTCAGAGGCCAAACGTGTTGCAACCCTAGGTCTGATTGTCCTTGTCCGTGGGGCTGGCAGAAGGAGTTGTCACCGAGTAATAGGCACATACTCAGTTACCTCACTGAGCTCCCCTCTGTTCAGGTGTTTTATCATGCAGATGAACAGACAGGCAGGCCTGAAATTCTGGCACACAAACCCCCCTCAAAAACAGCGCTGGAACTGGTTTGAAAAAAGAAATGTGGGAAGGGGTTAAAAATCAACAAAATCATAGAATTATAGAATCATTAAGGTTGTGAGAGAGGGAGTTAAAAGAATCTTAGTAGATAGGATGCTGATTACTGAATACCTAGATTGTTGTATCGAACTAGTAGATGTTGCTTAATGTCTTTGCTAACTATTGTGCAAATTAACTGAAACAAGAAGTCTTGGGGCCCCTCACAAAGGATAGTTCCTGATAAAGATGGGGAACCTGTCTTAAGAACCAGCTGAAACCGACCCTGTGGTTTGGACTAGAACCAAGGAGCAGCTGAGTCTGTGCAAAGACGAGGTCAACTAGCAGTGATGAAGAACAGTTATCAGTCTTCATCCCCACGACCCCTGGCGACCACCACCAGGAGGCACTGTGCAAGCGCAGATGGGAGGAGCTTATGCAAATGACTTCTTGGAACTAATTTTAATATGAAGCAGGGATCGGTTATGTACAGGCACATTGTGAAACTTCATTCATATGTAATCCTTTACTGCATATAACCAAGGCAAGTTGCCACGTTGGGGCGCGCAGGACTTCGGTGGGACTACCCCCTGTGCTGCCCAGCACTGAATAAACATACCTACTTTACAATCTTACTGATTGTGGAGTCCATTTTCTGCACGTCAGTTGGAAAAGACCTCCAAGGTCATCTGGTCCAACCGCCCCCCAACCAGAAATAAGACCCACTAAACCCTGTGCCTAAGCACCACGTCCAACCTTTCCTTGAACACCCCCAGGGATGGTGACTCCACCACCTCCCTGGGCAACCCGTTCCAATGCCTGACTGCTCTTTCTGAGAAGAAATGTCTCCTAATTTCCAACCTGAACCTCCCCTGGCACAACTTGAGGCCATTCCCTCTAGTCCTATCACGAGTTACCTGCGAGAAGAGGCCAACCCCCAGCTCCTCAAACCTTCCTTTCAGGCAGTTATAGAGAGCAACAAGGTCTCCTCTGAGCCTTCTCTTCTCCGGACTAAACAGCCCCAGTTCCCTCAGCTGCTCCTCATAGGACTTGTGTTCCAGACCCTTCACCAGCTTCTCTGGACACACTCCAGGGCCTCAATGTCTTTCTGGTAGTGACAGGCCGAAAACTGAACAAAGTACTTAAGTGCGGCCTCACCAGCGCTGAGTACAAGGGGACAATCACCTCATAGACCAAACTGAGAAGAGTGTAAATTTTGTGTTACAGGAAGTCATTAAAAGAGTAAAGTGCTAAGAAAACTACTTTTAAAGTTTTTACTCCTTGAAACTAGATAATGACTGTTACAAAAATCTCATGTCCATTCTTTTGTTGTTTAGATGTGGGAAACAGGAATGTTATCGCAGCTGCAGGGTAACAGTATAGACTGTACTTTTTTGGGGGGGAGGGGAGGAAGGGCAAGCTGTCAGATACTGTGATATGAATGGTATTCCCTGCTCAAATTTGAAAAATTGGAGAGTGGTTAGAAGCATGCAATTGGTGCCTTTTGGTTGAGTGATGAATATATCTGAAAATTAAAATGAATGCATTGTGCTAGCTTTGTTCATGTCAAAAAAAGGATTTTCAGAGTTCATCTTTGAAGAAATAGAAGTCATGTGAGTGCATCATGCTGACACACACAAAATCTGCACTATTCTCAAGGGTTCTGTTTAATGAGAGAAACAGATCTGCAGGGGAGAGTGCCGAACATGCCAATGACAGCAGGACTCATACAGGCATTTTAAGGACTTTGATTGAACACTAATTGCAAACACTTGGGTTTGTTTGTTATAATTGAGTGTTCACAAAACTGTTAGACTCAAATTAGATTATAATGTCTTTGGTCTCGTGTTCATAGTTATTTTGTCTGTAACAAAACCTTGCACCATTTGGAGGCTGTAGAAATAAAGACTTTAACTTGTGACATAGCTAAGACAACAGCACAGCTATATTCCCTGCTTTTTAGTTTTATCTCTCTTCCAACTACTTTATCTCAACCTTTACATAATTTGCATTTTGTACAGGGTCTGGTTGGGATGGAGTTAACTTTCCCTGCAGCAGCCCATACAGTGCTGTGCTCTGCACTTGTAGCTAGAACAGCAGTGGTATCACACCAGTGTTGTGTCTGCTGCTGAGCAATACTGGCACAGCATCAGGACTCCTTCTAATCCCCCAAGAGCCAGCAGGCTGGGGGTGGGCAAGAGAGGACGAAGGAACATCAGCAGGGCAACTGACCAAAACCAACCAAAGGGATATTCCATGCCATATGATGTCACACTCAGCAATAAAAGGTGCGAAAAGGAAGGAGCGGGGAGGGGTGGGCTGTTGTGAAAACGTCTGTCCTCCCGAAAAATGGCTACATGTGTTGAGGCCCTGCTTCAAGAATGTGGTCAAGCATTGCTCGTTGGTGGGAAGTGGAGAGTAATTTCTTTTCTCTGTACTTCCACATGGCCTTTGCTTTTTTGTTCTGTTTGGTTTTGTATGTTTGTTTTCTTTTTTTTTCCCTTTCCCCCTTTCTCTTTAGTTAAATTATTTAATTAATAATAATTTTCCCCTAATTATTTTTCCTTTAATTAAATTATCCTTATCTCAACCCATGAGTTGTTTCTTTCCTTTTCTTCTTTCCCTCCTTTTCTGAGGAGGGGGAGTGAGAGAGCGGTAGTGGTGGAGTTCAGCTGCCTAGCAAGGTAAAACCACCACAACTTTCACTGAAGTAGATCAGTGAAGATATTCCTCCTTTCTTTTGGGGCTGATCACTCAAGGTAAGAGTGACCTACATAAAGTAATGAGCACACTGCTTTTTCAGGCAAAGTTACACGTGCCTTAAGCAGTACATTGCTTTTGTAAAGGCCTTTCCCACAGCACTTCTCTCTGAGTGCTAGATAATGCTAAAACACTACAGATGTAAATTGAGGTCCTTTCTGGTCCTCAAGATCCAGCTCATGACATTTTTAATGTACTTATGTATGAGTGAATTTCACAGGCTAACAAATGTCCCCATATTCCATTTTAGTGGTTAAGCAACATAACGTCAGCTATACACTATGATACATAAAAAACACATACATCCTCTTCTTAAAGGTGGCCCACGAAAAAACTTGTACACATCAAAAAACTTTCTGATCCTTTGTCACATAAAGTTGTCCTGATGTTACTTAAAGTCTGATGGTTTACTATTAAGATAATAAAAACAGAAATAACAGTAACAATTTAGGTCCTGTTCAAAATTCTAGGACATATTTCTGTTGATGGGTGAGTTCATAAAAATTAACAACAAAAGTTGATTATGTACAACTTTACAATACATAAAAAATACTGACTAAATATACTTAGTTTTATATAGGCATAATGGGGTCTTGAGCTCATTCCACTGCACTCTATTATTTCTTTAAGCATCTGAGCTAAATTCTTCCTCTAGTTACAAATGCATAATGCTCTTTATTATAAGGAAGGCTTTATAGATATGACTGCTAATTTGACCAAAAGTATTAATGGGCAACACAGTTGCAAAGCAAAAACAAAGAAGAAAAAGAAGGAGCATAAAGGTTTAAATGTAAATGACAGCTATCTACAAGATGTGTCATTCTCTTTTGGTAAACTTCTCTTGTCTTATGTAGAGTAAAATATATTCAGTCCATTAATGAGATGTCATGATTAATTCAAACCTGATTAATGTTTATTTTTAATTAATCCAAAATGAATTTCATAATGATATGATGAAAAAATATATAGGGATAATCTAATTGAATTTACATTTTCATAGATGAAATGTCAAAACTACAGGATTATCTGTGCTTTCTGATTTCCAGACAAATTATTTTGCTTTTTTTCATTTACAGTTTCACGGGATGTTCTACACTTAACAGGCTGTTGCAATTTATTAACGATTTTATTACTTGAAGGAATTCTACAAGGAAAATGAATACATTATTAACACAGGGATACAGGAATGGTGATGCAGGTCTGGACCACAGTATCTTGTCTTCAGCAGTGACCAGCAGTGGATGATGAGGCTGAGAACAGGACAAGCTGATGGGGTGCTTCCCCAGAACACCTTCTAATTCTCCAGCAGTTTGCTGTTAGGGACATCCAATGATCCCAAAAGGATTCTATAAAATCTGTTGTGTGGAGTCATAGGGATTCATTTTGAACATCTGTATCTGCTGGTTGTCAGCCAGTATGGCTGGTTTCACTGGAGACTTTCTGTTGCTGTCAGAGCTGGTGTTTCGTGCTGGCTGACCTCAATGTGCTCACCAATCATGTGGCCGACATGACCATTCTTTATACGTTTTACTTCAAAGGTGTCTCTACATAGTAGTAATTCCATGTACAAGACAGTTGTGTGCAGTGTTTAAAGGTATGCAGAGTTCAGCATTAAAAATCAGGTGTTCTTTATGATCATTCAATCCCATTGGTGTTGGAGGGACGCCTGTCACTGATCCAAAATAGGCCGCAGGTTCTGTATTAGTCCCAGAGGCAATGCCAGGGATGGTGCAGCAGTGACACCAGACCATGGTGGAGTTGGGGCAACAGCGCGGATGTCCCACAGCCTCTGCACTTTACCAGCGAGGAGTTCCCGCTGCAGCGCTTGCATGATTCGCTCTGTTTCTTTCTCTGTATTTACCACATCACTTGGCAGGAAGAACTCTGCCCCTTAGCATTTTCTTTCTGAATGTTCAATTTTGCTGACATTAATAAGACTTCTATAAATAAAGCACTCTTACTACAGTGGACTGGGACACTCAGAATCAGAGACTGAAACACAGGGATAGATAATTGTTGCATTTTAAAACAAAATGTAAGTGTTTTAAAGCCATGGCCAAATCAAGCATTACTGTGTAAAGACGAAAAACTAGTGTGAGGATAAATTAGTTATGACTCCACACTGCGGAAAGCACTAAAGCGTAATTCACATTAAGCCAATGGAAACATGAAAAGCAAATGAATTGAAAATATTAAGTGCTTGTGTTTGGAGGAACTGGAGTATTTCTTATCATGTTTGCTCTTAAAACTTTATGGTTGCATGTTTGTATTTACTGTGGCACTAAGGAAGAAACTTAAACATTAGATTTTCTTTTTAAATACTCTATAAGTTTTGGTATTTTGCAGTTTGAAATATCCTGAGCTTTTTAGGATCACTATTTGGAAATGCATAAACGAATGTACTGACAATGAAATGTGACACCATGTTAATCTTACTTCTGCAGTTTTACATTTTAAAGTCATCTCAGTACAGCCAATGCATTCTAACACTTATAATAATTTTGACCAAAATTTAAGCTAAGCTGGAGCAATGTATAATTTCTAAATGAAGATGGTAAAATGGAAGCCATAGAATCATAGAATGGCTTGGGTTGGAGGGGACCTCAAAGATCATGTAGTTCCAACCTTCCTGCCATAGGCAGGGATGCCACCCACTAGGTCAGGTCGGCCAAGGCCCCATCCAGCCTGGCCTTTGACACCTCCAGGGATGGGGCATCCACAGCTTCTCTGGGCAACCTGTCAGACTGAGGCAAAGAAGTCAGGAAAATCTGTGTGAAATTCAGCCATTGAACTGATTAGATTTTTCAGATCTAAACATAAAAATTTAGCTATAAGCACATGATGCAGTATAGATCATATATAAGGAAAACATTCTCTCAACTAGGAATGGGTCCCATCTCCAAAGCTCAGCCATGATCCACCCCTGGGTCCAAGTTTTCCTAATGCTCTGGGATATTAGGACTTTAGATTACAAACAGAGCTCATCTTTGACAAAAAAAATTACATTTCATATTATACACCTCTAAACTCAGACTGTCATTGTATTTGGCGATATTTGGTGTTTAAGTGCACTTATTTAATACAGTATTTATTTAAGTATTTTAAATGGGTTTCACAATAATACTTTGCCACAGGGAAGGCTGATTATGGACTGATCACAACAGACCCCAAACACTACCCAGAAAGGACTGCGTGGTTGGAACCATTTGGTCAGTCTCAGTGTACCTCAGACACCATTTTCAGACACCTTGAAGTTGTTGCTGACCTCCATGGCCTTGAGGGACTTTAGAAAGTAAAAAAGTATCAATCCTCTCATTTTAAACCATTTTTTTAACTCTATTTTCTTTTTTTTAAAGAAAATAATTTTGATGTTTAATTACAATGTACTAATTTTTGCTTGAACTGAGCAACTGCAACTGAAGATGAATTCCAAAGCAGCTTGCTCAAAAAGAGCAAGAAGGATGCCCTTAAAATCACTGTACTCAAACTAAATTAGTATGCCACAGTTTAGAACATGACCATCTAAAACTGGACTGTGGGATTAAGATTTTCAACTCTGCCAAGTTAGGAGTACAACATACAAAACCTTTTATTTTTAACCTAGATTAGACATATTAATCAGGAACAGAATTTATTTCTCTATTTACCATATTATTTAGCTTGTTCAATGAAAGCATAAAGGTCTTGATCTTATACTAGAGTACAATCAGATACTGGACAGCATGTCCAGTATCTGATTTAGGCTATCTGTTTTAGGCTAGACATCAGGAAGAGGTTCTTCACTGAGAGGGTGGTTGCACACTGGAACAGGCTCCCCAGGGAAGTAGTCACTGCACCAAGCCTGTCTGAATTTAAGAAGCGTTTGGACTGTGCACTTAGTCACATGGTCTACACTTTTGGGTAGACCTGTGTGGTGCCAGGAGTTGGACTTGATGATCCTTATGGGTCCCTTCCAACTCGGGATATTCTATGATTCTATGATTCTATATTAATCCATAAGTACAATTAAAAACTAATGCTTAGAAAATCTGTAGACTACTGTGTACAAATACACAGAAGAAGATCTCACTGAGAGAAGGAGTTAAGAGAATCTTAGTAGACAGGATGCTGACTAATGAATACCTAGATTATTGTATTAAAAATAGATGTTGCTTAATGTCTTTGCTTACTACTGTGCAAATTAACCGAAACAAGAAGTCTTGGGGCCCCTCACAAAGGATAGTTCCTGATAAAAACGGGGAACCTGTCTCAAGAACCAGCTGAGACCAACCCTGTGGTTTGGACAAGAGCCAAGGAGCAGCTGAGTCTGCACAAAGGCAGGAGGTCAACTAGTGGTGATGAAGAACTAGTGGTGATGATCAGCCTTCATCCCCATGACCCCCAGCGACCACCACCAGGAGGCACTGCGCAAGCGTAGATGGGAGGAGTTTATGGAAATAACTTCTTGGAACTAATTTTAATATGAAGCAGGGATAGGTCATGCTTATGTATAGGCGCATTGTGAAACTTCATGCGTATGTAACTCTTTACTGCATATAACTAAGGCAAGTGCTGCGTTGGGGTGCACACGACTTTGGTGGGACTACCCCCTGTGCTGCCCAGCACTGAATAAAAATACTTACTTTACAATCTTACTGATTGTGGAGTCCGTTTTCCTCATGTTATCACCAATTTATTAGCATGCAATTTCTAATAATTCAGTTTTTTAGGCAGAAATCAATATGTAATATACAAAGAGAAGCAGGTGTTTTATTTATTTTTTTTATTTAGACATTGTAAGTCTCAAGTTAACTCACAACTTGTCCCAATTCTTGGGACAAGAACAAGTATTAATGTGAGTTAAAAGCTGTCTAAGAAATAGGGAGAGAAAATAGAAATAAATTATTTGGTTTATTGAGCTAAAAATCAGATTTCATATTGAGTAGTCCTGTAGTGTAGATGAAGGGAAAGGAGCCAACAATACAGCAGCAGCATTTGCAAATCGGTTATTTAAATCAGTCAGTCTGCGAAAAGATGTTGAAGTCTTCCACGCTGCTAAGTGAATAGTTACTAAAATGGCAAATAGTATGGTTAATGACATAATACAAATGACAAATGACTATGTGGATGAAAGAAAAAGTCCTTTTAAAATATATATTATGGGATTTGAAATTAACTATCAATAATCTCAAAAAAGGTAACTGGCCATTACCATGAACAGTGCGTTAACAGTGCTGTTTGGTCTGCAGTCTGATAGAAAAATAAATGAAATGCTAGGAAGTGTTTGGGAAAGAATGAAAAATAATTCAGGAAACATCACACTTAGCTCTGTGCCATGGCTTTTTCTGCAATACCATGTCCAGAGAAAGATATTCTGGAATTAGAGGCTTGAGAGCTGCAACAGAAACAGCAGCAATTCTCACTGGAATAAAAATTGAAAACTTTGGAACTGTTTGTTTTAGAAGATGAATAGACTATGTGATAAAAGTGTAACAATGAAACATTGTTCAGAAGCTAGAACAGGACTATTTCACATAACAGTAATAAAGCAATGTTCAACTTAAACTGAAAATTGGCAGAATAAAAAATGGTAACAGATCTTTGCACAAAATGAAGATGACTCTGGCACTTACTGACATGTACCTGTGAGGCTAAGGATTTAGCAAGGTTTAGACAGAGACTGAACATCTAATTGCAATTCACAAAACTACATGGTACTGACAGTTAAGGCTGAGGATTCTGCAGCTGGGGTAAAATGGCACTCTTGAGGATTCATGCCAATGCACACTGAGGTTCTGATGAAGACAAATGACTCAGTATCTGCCTGCTCTTGGACTTCTTGCGTATTCTGCAAAGCATCTGCTACAGCTGTTCTGAGAAACTGAAGTAGCCATATGGTTCCAATAAACTTTTAGCAAATTCCTACCTTCATGTCCTGAACTTTTAGGATTAGAGGCAGTTTAACACTAGTCTTGCAGCATGATGGCATGAGGTTGGTACCGCGTGAGCTGAAGAATTTGGGGCTGTCACCACTTAAGTGACCAGCGGGAGACTCACGTTAGGCTTCATAAACTTGTTGCACAGTGCATCTGCAAGGTGGGGCCCGCGACACCCTCCCTGCGTTTGCTTTGTGCCAGCGTGGGAGTAATTACAGACTGTGGATGCTTTGCTTAGCATTCGATTTCACCTTCTTTTTGGAAAACAAAAAAGCCTGACACCGGCAGCCCCTCACCTCCCCCCGGCGGAGCCCCCTGCGCCTTTCGGCCGCCTCCGCGCACAGAAGCCGGGGCCGCCGGCTCTACCCGAGGCTCCCGGCGGCCCCTGGTGAGGGGCTGAGGAGATGGCGGTCCCCGCTGAGGGGCGGAGGAGACGGCGGCCCCTGGGCAGGGCGGCCTCGTCTCGGCGCTCCCCGCCCCGTCACCGAGAGCCCCCCGCTCCCCCTCAGCCGTTGGCGGCAACCGCCATAGGCGGCCGCTCCGCCCTCCCGGAGGTATCGACCCGCCGGGCTCTGCGTGTCCCCTCCCAAAGGCCGGCCCCGCGAGGAGCGCTTCCCGAGCTCTCCCCTCACCGCCCCGCCGGCCGCACACCCCGGCAGGAGGCGCCGGTGCGGCCGTTGCGGCGCTGCCGTTGAGGCGGCCGTGAAGGCTGCTGGCGGCGGGGCCTCATTGCCCGTTTCTGTGCGGGGGCCGCCTAGGGGTGAGCTGGTAAGACCAAATTCAAAGCTCTAGTCCCTGCTGCAGCTTCCATATATAACCATATATACGATTATATATAAGGTGCTTCTTCATCATAATGAGAAACCAAACAATTCCAGCGTGCGAAAGCGATGTTTTATACACGGGCACGCAGCACGCTTGTGCAGGCTGTGATGTTTCAGTCAGATCCGGGCACGTCGTGAAGGCAAAACCCAACTTCCCCAAGCGAAGAGGCTGGCCCAGTGATCCCTTAAGCCCCAAGGAACAATGCTGCACAGGTAGGTTTTGTTGGCTGATCTCTTTCATGTCTGTTGTGTTCCCCCCTGGAAGGGCATTTCTGGGGAACGGGATAGTACTAACACAAAGTGTTTTGTATGACAAGTGGTATTGGCGATGCCAAGCAGAGCTTGTCTGGCAGTAGTTTCATTATTGTAAGTTCCTGGTGGTGGTCTGACAGAAATCTCCAAGTTGCATTTCAGTTGAGCAAAAGCGAGTACCAGATAATGCATGTTTGGGGATTTATCTATAGAGCACCCCAAAGCAGTGTCTCCTTGTTTCTAGTAGTCTTGAATCCCTGGTCACTTGAACTTTCTGCACCTTTTCAAAACGCTGGACCTGACAGGGGATAGGAATAGTGTTCACATCCCCACCCCTACCCTGCTCTGAGCGCTGGGGCGCTGGGAGCAGAACTGGTCCAGCCTTGCTCCTCCGGGAGGTGTGGGACTGCAGAGGTAGACAGCAAATCCTTTATCATCTAGGTGGTGAGGAGGGTCAAGAGTTGAGAATGTTTCATATGAAATTGTAACAATAACATTTTTAAGAGGATGCTTAAAGAAAGAAGTGTTTATATTTAGCACGCTTTGCAGGTGATGCCACCAATCATTTTTTACCACACAGTTTAACGAAAGAATCAAAAACAGCAGGGGGAAGTGTACACTTTCAAGGTCTGTGTGATGCTACAACTAATTTAGCATGTTTAAGTTAATTAATTAGTCAACCAGCCCTTTTAGTTTGTGCTTAGGTTTGAGCACGCATACTCCTATTTATTTATATGCCCCAAATTTAAGGATGTGTGAGTGTTGTTGGATCACAGCTTTATTATTCTGCACAAACAACATGAGTGTTATTTCTACACTACTTTGTAAGGATTTATGAAATTTAATATTGGTACAGTGCCCTGAAAATGGCAATGGATTTTATAGCCCTTGCAATTAGTATTTTACAGGCTTTTATGATTTATTAAAAAATGCTGAGCACGAGGGTGTTGGAAATGTCAGTGTTTATAAAACAATTTTTGGTTATGTACCTTGGCACAGTCCTACTGGTCTAGCAATACTGTTACTTCTGGCTTTGCATCACTGCTTGAATTACATTTTAGTGACAACACTCCCAAAAATATTTTCTTCACGCAGATGTTTGAAATAAAGCCAATTGAGTTTTCATTTTTCTTTAAAATTATGTTGAAGTATTGCTGGGGGGGGATTTTTTTTTGTTTTTTTGATGCCTGTTTACATTTTGCCTGTATAAAGGTGAGGACTGTGCTCTACAGAGATGAATGTGTATGATGTGCTGTACTGTGTTTATAAACCCTTTTGCAGGCTGTCAGCTGAGAGTCCGTGGCTCAAGAGAAGAATCATTTTATTTTTTAAATTTCATATTGTATGCTATAAACCCATAGTGAAGTTAAGAGTCATAAGTGGAATTGTTTGGGTAGAAGAACCCTTTCCATACTGATCAAGAAAATTGTATTTAGATTCTGCAGCATTTAGAAGAGTGACTGAAGAGAGGCTGAAGATGCCTAAAAATGTTAGGGCCTGATTTTGCACAACTTTGCCTGGATGAAGAATCCTTGCTCTCATAGTTCCTCTCACTGATGACAATGAAATTATTTGTGTGGGTTATGAACTATTTGTATGACAAAGAATGTGCAAGAGTCTTTAACAGTACAGTAAAGCTGCCCTTGCACAAATTCTTCCAGAAGTTTTATTTTGCAATAGTCAGTTGGATGAACTCTTCCTTTCCTCATTCTGCATATGATGAAACAAACACTTCTTTGACAATGTACTTGCTGTTGATCCAAACAGGAATGTGTGAGGTTATCTATCACTTCCCCAAACTGTAATTTGCAGGAGGCTATGTGAACCCAAGGTAAGCGATGTGCATGGTAATGTATTTAATGGTAATGTATTTAATACAAGGAGTCTGAACAGTGTGCAGTGCTGCGTTCAGCAGTCTCTTCATTTACCACTGAATTACAGTCACTTCTGTAGCAAGCACTGAAATATATGCTGTATACATTTAAGGGTTTATCAAAAATTCCATCTCCATTTGTTTGAAGTGCTTTATATGCTTCAATAGTGATGAAACTGTTTCTTCAGATAAAACACTCTGGCATGGTTTTGGACCAGTCACTGAGAACATATTCTGTTGAACATTTTTGCATATTCAGAATTCATAAGTACTCGTTGCAAATTTGTTGATTCGCTGACATTCTTCACTAGAAGAGTGTTCTAAATATAAATTTTCTGTTAGCTTACAAGTTTGGCAATATTACTAAGATGCTGAACCTGAAAACCTGTTGCCTATATAAAAATAAAAGGTTAAATATGTATTGAATGTCACTAGAAGAAGGTCTTTTATATCTCTGCTGGTGGAAAACTCTTCTGATTAGTACTGAAGATTTGACTGGATCAGACTTATTTGATTTATTTTATTTTCACATTTTTTTTTGTGGTTCCTGATTAAAAAACAACAGAAACAACAACAACAACAGAAATAAACAACATGCAGGTAGAAGGGATTTAGACGTAAATAAATTAATCAATCATGTCTCAAAATATCTTAGCAAAAACAATAGTAATGCAAATGTGCTCCGAAAATCCTGTCATCTTGGCGCTAAAACTAATTTTATTAATCAGTGAGAAAAAATATCTTAATTTTTGAGAGAGTTGTCCTAGACAGTAGTGAATGTACTTCATATACAGAAATCAAAAGTGCGAAGGATAATAAGTGGAAATCTAAAAATAGGTTTCCAGGTCCATATTTAGATTCTTAAAAAAGGTGACCTGATTTTTCAAAGGTGCTGAGCAGCCAGTCGTGCGTGTGCATTCCACAGCAGTTCTCAGCTGCTCAGCGCTTCCACAAACAGACATGCTATTCAGGATCAGAGAAGTGAAATTTTTAAAAGCTTTTTCTGTATGTCTTAAAGTTGGTGAATTTTATTAGGCTTGTGCCTAATGTAGTGTTCTAGGACATCTCTATTTTGACTTGTGTCATCTTCCTTATTTAAGTTTTGGCACAGGGAAGTCTGGATTATATAGTGAGGTCACTGAGGGATCTTGAGATGTTGGCTGCCAGCCTTGTTGCTCTCTCACTTGGCTGTGAATGGACTCTACTTTATCTTGCAAAGTTCAGTGAGTATTTATAAAACAGGAACCAAAGTTCTACTGCAAGTTTGGCAAATCCTGATCTTAGTCAGAAGGTTTTACTATTTTTTCACCAAAACATAGATAGATGAAAACAGTCAAACTCTGGAAATAGGCAGATGTCTATTTCTATATATATATATAAAAAAGGAAACAATATTTAAACATGAATCTAAGCTTGGATAGCGAAGTATTTTGTTAATTCATTCTACCGCATATTTTCACTACATATATTTCTCTTCTGCCCAACACTGCAGTTGTATTATCTGAAGTACAGGTAGTTTTCTGTGTTTTTAAAGCTTATTGAAGAAAAATTGGTCATAAAAGTACACAGTTTAACTCTGGTGGTCCTTGAGGCAAAGTGGTAATGGACAGATCGTCAACTGATATAGTCAAAATATTTCCTTTTTCTTGAAAGAAACTGTGATTTCTGGATCCATGTCTTCCGTTTTTATGCTAGTTTATTTTTATATTCCTCTTTTTCTTCATATACGTTGCCACAAAATACCGGCATATTATTTTGTTTTAGTGTTTTTTTTTTTTTTTTTCCAAGTAATTGCTTATATTCATAGATGGCAGAAGCCCTGGTGTTTTTTGTTGTTTTTTTTTTTCTTAGTACTTCAGTAATGTAAAATTACCTTTGGCAATATAACAACTCAAATTACAGGAAACCTATTTTTTCTTTAAACTTCTTGCCTGATTGCATATCCCTGCTTAGTTAAGTTATTTGTGAAACAAATAAAACAATGTTACATGCAGCTTCTATGAAAGAATATGCTATTATTGCTTAACTTCATTTGGTTTGGGTTCTGTGACTCGGGAACTATCAATCTAAGCTGTAACATTAAAATGAAGAAGGATTTGTACTTTTAGTTTGCCAATTACAGTAGAAATACAGAAAGCTAATGAAATTCATGGTACAGTGTATCAGAGTGCAGAAACTTGCTAATGCTATATCATATATCATGTAAATCTCTTGATATAGTAACTTGATTTTCTGATTTTACATTTGAATGTAGTAGTTTTTGTGTGTTGTGTAACGCTTACTAAGATGTGAGCGAAACAGTTTTGGACACAGTTGAAGGTTTTGTCAGACAAATATTGGTAGTGACATTATTCGGAGATAAATCGAGAAAATGATCTTTGATTAAGTATTTATTTATGTATTTATTTGTCATTTTTTACTGTGCAAAGTAAAAATTATAGTTTCTGTTTTAGAATGAAAGTTTTCCTATGAGGTCCACATGAAATGGCTACAAAACCCAAAGAGGTACAAGCTATTATTTTCATTCAAGGAATTAGGGAGAAATAGATTTTTTTATGAGTTAGCTTTTGTCATCAGTGTTACATCTTTATTGGAAATTATGAACGACTGGTTTTTTTTCAGGTTTTGAAAAAAGCTGAAGAAGGTGTGAAGGATTCAGTTTCGTAGCTAACCTAACCCAAAATACCTGATTGCAGGATTGGTTGTTTGTAAAGAGCCATACAAATAATATATACACTTCTGGGAACAATAAAAGCTCAGGCACACTGGATCGACTTTAGGGATTTAAAGAAATTGTTGGTATGAAACTGCAGGAAGAAACAATACAGACATGAGAATCCTGCCACCTAACTAGTCAGATGGCACTCAAATGACAAATAGCATTAAAAAAAGCTATTGCCAGTTTTGCGGTGAAATCTTTAAAGTATAATTTCTCATATGGCTTTCATTTAAGCCTGATTTTAAAACCTAACAGAAAGCAGAAATGTAGAACACAATGTAAGGTGTGGACACTTTCATATTTTGCAAAGTACTCAGTTAATTTACTGGAAAATTGGTTACAGCTTTCTTAAAGGTAACTAGTCCCTGAAGTAGGTATTGGCTAGTCACTGGGCAGGAATTAAAAAATCTGGGTGATGTTGCATACCTGTGACACCACAGAAATCCTAATTCCTTAAATATAGCTACTCGGTTTTGTAATTAGCTGGAGAGGAGCACTAGTCAATGAAATAAATTTGAACAGAACACAAATTTGAACGAAAAAGTAACCTTATTCTGTTATTTTTATAACAGGTTTCTAACTTTAGATACAAAAATATTTGGTATGAATATGAATTACAATGTTTTCAAACTGGCAAACATGCAAGTTAGGTAATGAAGATGCAACCGTTTATTTCCTTTTGAATCTGAACGTGAAAAAATAATTCTTTTAATGTGAGAAATAAAAACCTACTATTGAGATCACAAATGCCTTATGCCGTATCTTATCCTCTTAAACATTTGTTTTATTTTGGCTTTTTTTTTTGCTTTGCTCTGGAAGGAATAGAGCCACAGCACTGACAGCCACTTTTGACATAGGTTTTCCTTCTGCCTGAAAGCTGGAGAGTTCATTTTGGATTGCATCCATGCTGTCCCTAGTTCTCAAAGGTTAGATACCATTTATCTGTTCTCTGTGCAAGATGGAGCAATAATAATAATAACTCTAAAATAGCCAAAACCATCAGTGTCCTGCCTTTTTTTTTTTTTTTTTTTTTACATATATTTTGTGAAGTTTCTACAGGAGGACAAAAGTAAAAGCAATAAAAGGGAAGAGTGGAACATCACAGCGAAGGCAATGACACGTACACCTCATGGATAATGCTGGCTCTTGGGATACCTGCGAAGCCGTTGAAAGCGATTTTACATGATTTCTGGCACATCATTCTGACCAGTGCTTCCTAGACTCAGGCAGCACAATTATCTTTCCCAAAATGCATCTTTGCATTTTCTTTCAAACTCCACTTAAGAAATGCATTCTCAGTCTGAGCATATGGACCAGTGTAATTTACCAGTCACCTGCCGGGATGGTGCTAATGCAGGGTGCTGAGCGGACTGATGGGGCAGGGATCCCAGCACTGGGTGAGCAGAGCAGAGCAGGCACCAGCCCTGAGAGCCAGGTGCCTTCTGTGTAGGGGCGCTCAGACCAGAGCACGTTTGCTAGTGCTTCTGCGCAGGACAGGAGGCCGGAGCCAGGAGGTCACGCAGATAAGATCTCAGACAAGGGAACTAGGCGTTTCTAATGTATCTTCTAGGCACAGGCTTATTTTGAACTTCAGATGCAGAAAACATTAGGCCAAGACCTTTGTAACTCAGCAGCTTCAGGGGAACTGTAGCGAGGAAAAGAGAGCCCAATCCGTGGTGATTATTCATGGGCAGGCAGACAGGTCCTGCGTCTGGACTCTTGGCTGAGGCTGGTGGTTTATTCCAGTCCCAGCAGCCAGAGGCAGCCCATTTGGCAGGTTTTTCTGGTAACTTTTCCAACAGCCTTTTTTGTCCAGAAGTACCAAGCTGCTGAGGACTGGAGCGGCCCAGTCTTAACCAGCCTCTGTCTGTTTGTGTCCTGTTGGTGACAAGGAGGAGGGGCGGCTCCTGCCCACCCCATTTCCCTCGTGTCTGCGTGCACCCAGCCTTCGCTGCTGCTGCCTTGTCCCCGGGACAGACTCATGCGCTGCCTGGCTGGGTGCCCCCTGCCTCTGCCAGGAGAGGAGGCTGCAAAAGCGGTTCTACTCCTTCTCCCAGCACACAGCTGTCCACCCTGGCAGCAGCAACCTTAAGGCAGAAAAACAGGGAGAAAAACACGGAGTCGCTCCAGTGTTAAAATTAGCATGTTGACATGATTGTGGTAACTCCTTGATGCTGTTGTATTAGATCCACAAGTAATTCTGCGTTGCTTTTTCCTTGGGGATCAGCTGCAAATATTTTGTGTTTAGATATCTGAAAAGTTTAAAACGTAATTGGAAATTGATGCAAAGGTTATATGCATAACTAATACAAATATATTTTTAAAACTCTGTTATGAATGGCCTCGTTGAGGAGTGAGGATCTTACTGATGAGCTACGTGGAATACTTTCCGGGAATTACAAAAACGTTTTCTCATTTTTCTTGGATAGATGCAATACAGTTCTCTGAAAATGTTAAGTAACTGTGGCAGCATCAGCAACCTCTGATTTAAGTATCCTTAGGGCAAGAAAGTTTACCCTTTGGATCTAAAGCAGGTGATGGGATATATATCTTTTTTATATTTACTGCAAGATCAAAATATGCATGTTTGTCTTTATGGGATACCATTATATTCTAGCTACACATTTTTCTTTTGAAATCAAGCAGTTGTGAATTTTTCTTCAGTAACTTCTGGTTTTAAAACTGTTACTGGAATCTTGTTCTTTAATTTGCAGTAAACTCTCCTAATTCCTGCAAACTCCGTACAGCCTTTTAACTCCAGCAAAAAATAACTCTGTGATAGAAACTCAGTTCTTTTTTCATGGCAGTTGACTCTTTGCTAATTCCATGCTTTGGTGTAGCAAATGTACCTTTAAAAATATTGCTAGCATGTAGGCTTTGAGCAGAGTGTGGAGAATATGAAGGTGCTTTAATTTTTGAGTTTTTCTTTCATTCAGTAGGAATAGAAGTGTCCCATGCCTTTTTTTTTTTTTTTTAAAGGAGACAGGAAAAAAGCCTATTACATTGAGTAATCATATTTCAATGAAATACTTTTGTTTATGTGTGCCACTCCCCTCTAGTGAATAGAAGTGGAATTGCTCCATCTCATGCCATGGCATGGACTACCAGCTGCAAACAGATCATGGAAATTTTCTTTAACTTTCAGTGGCAGAGAATTATCTTTTTTTGGAGTTGAACAATATGAGCTTTTCTGTGCTTTCCCTATTAAGGACAAATCAGATCTTCATTGTTAAGCATACCAAGTTTGCTAAATTCAGTCCTTTTTGTGCATATAATGCCCATGCAAGTACAAAATTAACTTCAGTGACAATGAAAAAGCTATTAGCTATTACTGCTGTGTCTGTAGATTACTGGGTTTGAATAATAGTGTCTTGCTTTTTGCCCCAGGTTACATACATGCAGCATTTATTTTAACAATGTTTACTTTTTTCTTAATTGTTGTCAGTATTTGAATATATGTATACGCACACATATATATAGTGATTTTTAACTCCCCTGTGTTAATGTTTGCTTTATTAAACCTTTAAGTAACTGATACCAATGCTAGGATGGTTTGGTCACAGATAGGTGTGCAAGCCAAGGTAAAAATAATGATCTATATATTTTCATACAGACATTTTGTTGAACAGGTATAAAAATAGGATATGGTATACATTCTGTAACATGTCAGCCAACATGATCTCAAGTGGAGGATTTCTCTGGCAAAAGGCCAGTCATATAATTCAGTAGTCATGCTAGTCTGTCTTCATTACCCACGGAGAGAAATACATCCATTTAGGGCACCATCCATCTCCTAACATACACAACTAAAGCAGGTCAGATATCTCATGCTTAGAACCAGGTTGTTTCCTTTGACTTCCAATTACAGACATCTCAAACTATAAAGACTTGTGTATGTGGTGGTCTAAAAAAATATTTGCATCTGATTCTTTGCTCTTTAGTTTTTTGGCACAGTAAATGGGTGATTAAATGGTGTTAGTGGTGAAAACAGTTTCTTTCACTCTGACAACCAAGGTAGTCTGCTAGACTTGCACAGGCTCTGAAGGTCTCGTTCTTAGTAAAATGAGTAGCCTGAAGAAGTCATGTAAGGAAGATGTAAAAATAGTGAACTCTAAAATCAACACTAAATTTGATGCATGGATTATGAATCAACAAAATCATGCTTTTGAGATACTGGGGGAGAACTGACATAAGAGATGGGAAACCATAATGGCATATGTAAAATGATTAATAATCTTTCCACTTTACTCAGCACTGGTGAGGTTTTAGTTACATTTCTTGTGCAGTCTTGGGTGATTCACTTCACATTTGACATTGAAGTAAGTCCAGGGAAGAACAACCAGAGTCATATTTAGAACATATGCTTGTAAAGACAGAGTGATAGAATTGTTTAGGAGATAGAAAAAATGAGGCGAGACTTTTAAGTCTTTGAACATCTACAAGTGCTTTGAAGAAGGGAATGCATTGTTTCCCAAGTCCACTGGGAACATACTTAAATTGCAGGAAGGGGAGAGGGGTGTCAGACTTGATGTTAGGAAAAAATTTCTGATGACAACTCTGAAATGAATCAGTGTCCTTGTTCAGGGACTGTAACTGAACATTGACTGGAAGATTATGGATTTTCCTTTGTGAGAAGGGTTCGGGAACATGTTAGACCTTAGACAAGCCCTTGTCAGGAATGACACAGGTATAGCTGATGTGTCTGAGAAACAGGATGTCTGTCCTGAGGACCATCTCTGTTCTTTGATTTCAAAATAGATACTGTGATATCATAAGAAATAAAGTTGAAGGAAGAATTTGGAAGAGAGAAATGATGCTGGCTAAGAGAACAAGAGACTCAGCACAACCAGGATCCTGTACAGTAGCAAGTGAATGTTATAAAGGACAGGGGTAAAAGCTGTCAGGCTCTTTGGACACAGTTGCAGCATTACAGTAATGGTAGCAATGGTCCAAATTTACATCCATCAAAAGTAAATGCAGTATTATTTCTGATTTCTTAGGGGCATAAGCACGAACACCATACAGAACATGAGGGGAAGAAAATGTGATTTCCAAATTTACTGCTTAATGGGGTCTAAAAACCAAACAGTTATTACTATTATGTTGTCCCCTAAAACATTTCTGTTATCTTGATGGAAATCCACTGCAAGTTTGAAGTTTGCTTAGACTACAGAATCAGACATGTTGTTTGTAAAGCCTAAAGGAACTTCTTTTTTCTTTTTAGCTAAAAGAAGTGTAAAAAAAAATAAGACCAGACTGTGTGGACTCTAGTTATGCAAAACTTGCACTGGGATTTATGGAGTAGCATTTTATTTACGGACTGTGTTGTGCATCACTGCAAAATTTTGATTTCTTCATTTGTAACAAGGAGATAAAGTCTTGCTTGTTACTGCATAGCACTTTGAGAACTACAGTTTAGAAGTGCTATTATGGAATCGTTATTAAAAGTAATCTCTTTCCTTTTCCAGAGAGATCAGTGCTTGCCCATCCAACGTTTGTGTTTGAAAGGAAGGACCGTCCTTTGAAGGTAAAAACTTATACTTTTGTTTTGCCCAATCGATCAAAAATAATGAGAAATGAGGATTCTATAAACAATGATCCTTACAGTAATAAAAGTTTTAGCCCAGATTAAGACTTGTAATAATTGGGATCAAAATAGAACACGGAAAAGTGGAAAGTAAAAACAAGACTGCTTTTAATACATATATGTTGGATTGATATACCTTGTGTCCTGCTCTAGAAAATGGCTGTTCTATTCTCCTTGACCTTTCCACACTTATATTTTTTTTCCAGCGGCCTGCAGAGGAACCAGTTTGCAAAGCTGAAAATGGTAATAATCACCTCACTGAAACAGTATAATAATACCCTGAGTTATTCATAGGATCTGACTGTTGCCTGTGAAAATAGTGTTTGGATCCTTATTTTGTATGAGCCAGGACAAATTTCCTGTTAGTAGACTAAGACTACATATGTTGGTAGAGCCACCTACTATGTCCTAATGTAAATTCCCCTGTCTTATTTCAAGAATTCTTGGCTTCTTACCTCTCACATTTACCAAAAAGCCAAATTCCAGAAGCCCTGAAAAGAAGCCAAGTATATTCATTAGCTGTATTTGCTCTTATCTACCCTTTCCTATTTGTTTTGGGCACAGCATAATGTTATTTCTCATACTTAAAATCCTCTGAGCCTATGGGCTGTGGTCTGATTCTAAGTGCTTGATTTTAGGTCCCCTGAACTTACTAGAAAGAAAGAAGATTTGCTAGGGCTTTCTGCCAGGTGTTGACTGAGATTCTAAGACCTTCTTTTGCTTTTAGGTACTGCCTTATGTTCCTGTAAGTCATTCCTAGAATTTATTGTGTTCAGGTTTTAATTCCATATCATAACATTGTGCTGAAATCACCTGCCAATGTGTACTCGCAGAACATTATATTTAACTTTCTCTAGATTTCATCTGTTGTTCCAGAAAACGTGCAAGATCATCATCTTTTACTTTTCAGAAGTCTAACTCACCATCTAATACAGGTATGCCCTTTAGTTCCCGTCATGTTTTAATTACCATAGTTCCGTATTCTTATCTGGTAAAGAAGAGAAGGTATTTTCCTATCTAATAAATGTTTCTGCTTTGTAGAAATGAAGACTTAAACACTGATATAAACTTGGATGGTAATTTCCAGTAAAGAGGTCTTAAAGTAAAAATAAAGTATTTTTCCATATTTACATAATATTGTATAAAATATTGAAAAATGTGTAGATTTCATACAGTTTCTTTGAATTGCTGACACAGTCAGTGGAGGAGGAGGGCTGGAAAGGAATGAGATGTCTTGGTTTGTGGAAAAGATCAATGTTCCTTGGGCAATCCCTGAAAATGTAAAGCAGTTTTCTGAAGGGACCCTCTTTCTATCCAGCTGACAGGTGACCTCAAAGTCCCTTTAAGGACTGTGTATTGCTTCCATGATGTTCCAGGGAAATGCACACAAGACACTGAAGGCTACTATGCAGTAGGACTACTGTCTGTTTTACAGTATTTATTTAGCATAGGGACTGGGAAGTTTCCCCAGAATTTAGGCATTAATTGTGTAAATTATATTTATATTTATATTTTTCATTTTTAATATTTATTTTAATTTTTGCTTTTATTTTTATTTAGTTCCGTGACACACCTAAACATAGCTAAAAGGATTTAAGATAATCTCTGTTTACCCTGGGTTTACCCTGAAAATTAAATCAAAATAAAGTACAAAAAATCATAGACATGGTAGAAATTTTAGAGTATGCCTACATCAAAAAATAAATCAGGGTACAAGAGCAAGTATGAGTGTTAGTTCTCTTGACTGTTCACACTATTAACCAGTAGCTTACTCCCTGGTTCTGTTTTGAACCTCTCTAACAAGACAGAGCCACTGTAGAATGGCTGTAAGCAGTGCGCCTGAACCAGGCTGTGCCACTTGGCCTCGGAGACCTCTCTGATTCAGCAGTATAGACATAATCTAGTGGTCTACATCAGAAAGCTGGTAGATAGCAGACAGTAATTTGTTCTGCTGCCAGTTAAGACATGACATGAAATTAGCTAACCTTAAAATTAATCTTTCTGCTCCAAACAAAAAGGATGATTTCAGTTTTTTATCTTTTCAGATACAAAACTTGCTCAGAAAAGAGGGAGATCATCTTCCTTTACCATCTTTCCTACCTTCCCTCCCTCCCAGCCAGGTAATTAAAAAACAAAAAAAAACTCAAAACCAACCAAACAAAAAACAACAAAAATATATGTGTAGAAAAGCAGATAGTAGTTAAAATAAAGAGATGTACAGAACTGCTTTTTTTTCTGTAGGACAGATCTGGACAGGATTGGGCTGGGCTGGTACTGGAGAGGAGAAAGGAATATTTTAGGAGGAATGGCAGCACAATGTTATTTGAATTTGTTTTTAGGGAATCATGCACTCCTGGGGATGAATCTTTAAATAAGTTCCAAATAGGCATTTTACTGCATGAGGTACAAATAGTAATTGAAAAAAACCAGAATGGAGTTAAAGTAATTATGCGAATTAGTTTGCTTGCAATTTATTAGTAGTTGTTCCTATAGGAGTGTCATTTTTATCCCAGGAACCTGTCTTCCATCTCACCAGTGACCCTGTGAGCATTTTCCCACTTACTATGAATGGGAAAGTCAGAGTGGTCTGAAATCCTGGTCTGTGTCTCTTGTCAAGATCAGGTCCTTGACAGACTTTGACATAAGGGATTTCTAAAGAATCTTATGGGGCTTTGTTACAGCAACAAATGACATTCTTCCTGCAATGAAAAAGCAGTGATCATGTGTAGAGTATCAGTTGTGTATAATTTTATAGGACATGGTACATGCTTGCTATTACTTGCATGTTTCTGGCTGGCATGTTGTATCTGTAAAAACAGTGAAAGTATCAGGAGTGCAATGCCATCACTGCAGTAAGTTATGAAAGCCTTTTGACTAGAACAGGGCAGGGTACATCAATTTATTTCCATGTTCTTAGGTCTCATTTACTCATTTTAAGAAAGCATGAGATGGGACCAGGTTGTATTGCTATTTCAATGGCTTTTGCAAACCAGCAGCAAAAGTGCATGATTCCCTGGTTTTCAAAGCTGAAGAAAGATTTTATGAGATTAAAGCACCTGTTGATATCCAAAAGACTTGCATCTCTGAATAGCCAGAAAACCCATGGTACTTAAGACCCATCGTACTTAAGGTTAAGATATTGCTTGGATAATACCAAAAGGAGTGGGGGGGCGGGGGGGAAGGAGGGCACTTACAAAATCATTAATTAGTAATTTAAAGTTTATCATTACTTGTTGATTACGTTTAAATTCCATGTTCTTTAGTAAAGAAGAACAACATATTCATGACCTCAGCTCTCCTTCGAAGAAACACTGACATCAAAACTATAAAAGAAGGTAATTGCCATTGCATTATTTATTCACTATAGCTCCACAAAGACATTCTTAACGGATACAGAAGAGATAAAAATGACAATTCTCCTGTCAACTGAGTAATATGCCAAGTGTCTTTGTGAGGTTCATCAGTTATTTTTTTGACAATGTAAATATCTTGTGAGCTCTGGTCTGAGCCTCTGCTCTGACTACTTAATTCCTGAGTGGAATGAGTATGGCCTTGCATAGTGAAATTGCACATTTCTAATACATGACTGAATAAGGATAAAACTCTACTGTTTCAGAAAGCAATGAAGAACCCCCTTGACATCTGCAGGTGCAGGATTAAATCTGAAATACTGGAATACATGTCTAACACAAAGCAGTACTGACTGGTTTGAACCTAAATATAAATAGGTTTGTATTTATATTTAGGTCCAAATATATATTTAGGTTCTAAATATAAATATATATTTTATTAAAATATATATATGTGTATATTATATAATGCATCACCCTGTTATCCTGATAGGTTGGTATCACTGCAGAGCTGTGTGTGTTTTAGAGCTATTATTTTTTTTTAGAATATATACCACGGAAACAATAACAATAAATGTTATTTAAGTAGGCTTTGAAGTTTTCAGTTAAAGAGGCAAGACACATTGGTATGAAATAGATGTGGAGAAAAAGTCTCTGTTTAAATATTTTGTCTTTGTATTTTGCAAGGATCCTTGTCACAAAGTCAATTGCGGAATGTTATTAGACCTGCCGTTTTACAACCCCCACAAGCCCTGACCTGTCCTGAAAATCCTGTAGTATCTCTAATGACTAAGCAAGAAGCACATATTCAGGTAAAAGGAAGAGTAATTTTACTGACTAATATACGTTTGGAGCTCAATCAAATTAAAGAACAGAAAACAAATGAAAAATCAGTGCTGTTTTAAAGTGGTTAATTATTCCACTGCATGATTTTCAAGGAATTTCCTGTATCAGTTTGAGTGGAGTCGATGGATCACTGATTACAGTGGGAACTGTTAAACTAGTGCTAACCTTGTTTAGAGAAACATGTCTTCTTTGCAGTCTGTCTCAATTTTCAGATACCAGGGTTCTGTGGGTGAATCAAGTTTGGGAATCTTCTGTATTTTGTTTATTTAGAAAGTAACATTTTGGTGTATTGATTAAGGGCACTGGCTTAATACCTAGCAGGAGGAAGATTTGCTAACTACCATATATATAAACCTCAGTGACTCTGGATTTCTAGCAGACCTGTTTATAGCAGAAAGTAAACTTGGACTGATTAATTCATCTGGTTCTATTATTCCTAGTTACCTGAAGACAGCTCTTATTCCTTAGCTGAGAATTCAGTAAGTTCCAAAACAGCAGCGAGGTCATCTATTACCATGAATCCTTCTAGCTCTAAAGCAACACGGTAAGTTTTATTATTATATTTTTACACCATTTTGTCACTTGGCCTATGGCCTGCCCTTTTGTCTTACATGTCTAACATGGTACTAAGCCTATCTACATCCACACAGTGCTCACTGGTATTTGTGTGTGGTGCCAAGATTTGTGGGTGCTGACATGAGTTCTGTACGCCATAAGGAATGGATTCCTGCCAGGAAACAGTTCATTTCTCGTTAGCAACTCCCAAGCCAGAAACTATTTTGGTTTGCCATTTCATGCAGCTTTGTCAATTCAAAATATGTCTTGGTTTTGAATGTGTACAGTCACGTTTTCTCTTCGGAGAACTCTATTCTGATTGCATAGCTGCCCATTTCATAAGCAGATGGAGAGAAAATCAGTAATTACCAACATACGTAAGCATATTGGACACAGAAGGCATGAAGAAAACCATGCCAGAAAACCAACTGCTTTGGAAGACATGGTGAATGCTGCAGCTGATGTGCTACTTCCATGCACATACCGGAATTTCTGGCATGAACATCTAGCTGCAATGACTGTAATATGGTGGCATCTTTGTGCACAGGTTGTCCAGGATGGACTTTTGAATTTCTGAATGAGAAAGCTAATTTCTTTGGACTGGGACACTTCCTCTCAACACTGCCTCTGAATATAACTGAAAGAACTCATACTAGTGCAAAAGAGGGCACTTGAGAGCTCACCTCTCTCTGGAGAATGGCTCATGAGAATGCTATAGGTCTGTCAGCTAACCAGTTTAGTGCAGACAGGTTATCCCATGAGTATTAATACTGCTTCCTGATGGTTGATGGGAGTTTTTTACCTGGAAATTGTGAGCATCTGGAGCATACCTTAAGATACTGATTAAAGAACAGTACTTCAAAATTGCTAGGACCACAACCAGTATATCTGTGATGTTGCATCCTTTCCCCCTCCCACCAAATAAGATCAGAGAACATGTTAACTGCAAAGGAATCTGTTCAAGTCTTCTTTAGAGCCTGGTGGGCATTGTTAGAGGGCTCAATTGTTGTTTTTGGAAGAGCCAGCCTGCCCTTTTCTATCACAATTAATGTTGTGACGATATCCTGTGAGGACACGTTGTGTTTTTAGCAGATTCAGAATGATGGTAATGCACATATTAGAAAAGCTGAAGGCAGATGCTCCTGCCTTAAAATCAGTTGATTTTAAGCCAAAATTTAAACCAATATTCCAAGTCCATTTACCTTCTGTCACTTGTACAACATCTAGGAACAGATAGTTGAGTGGCTTTGTTTTCTGAAGTAGATGAATAAAGAAATGCTATGCAATGTTTCAATACTGACAAACTACAGGACTTAAAAGTTCTTACAGTATTTCGTTTCCTTTTCTTTTTTAAAGAGGGATTACTAATCTCTTTGTATTCTGTGCCTGATTAATTTTGTGTTAAATGGGACAGGATTGTGTTAAATGTTGACTTAATTGCCAAGCTGAATACTAATTTAAATATGACCAGGTGCTTTCTGTTCTTCCAAGTTTATAGGAGAGGGCTAGTGCCATTCTTCTGATGTGCATAAGGTGTCCATTGCTCAAAAACGTGTCATAAAAATCTTTTTGGAGTAGCTGTTTTCTCATAGGTAACTTGACAAGTATTCAAACAGCTGTATTAAACTCCATATACATGCTAAAAACTAGCAACCATTGCAGCCAGGCCTGCTGATCACTAAGGAAAAAAAAAAAAGTAAGTTATGTTGTTAATTATCAATCAAGGTGAAACAACTGACATTTGTGTACCAAAAAAAAAAAAAAAAAAAAGCATTGTGGGGAGACTCAATAGCATAGATTCCTGCTGCGTGCAAATGTCCCTTTCTTTCCCTCATCTTCCTCCTGTTCTTCTCTATGTGATACAGTTCTGTAGAGAGATGAATGAAAATGATTTGTTAGTCCTCTGCAGTTGCTGCAGCTGTTGATATCACAGGAAACCACCAACAGTTCCATTTCCTGAACTGACTGTAGCTTACAGCAGTAAACTAAAGAGGAGAAATTTACTGAGTTTCTTGAGTTTGATTAAGAAAATAATTAATAAAATTGAAATTATTAAAATATTATTAATAATAATAACAATTAAAAATAAAACAAAATTATTAACATTTTAAAGAAAACATCATAGAATCATAGAATCATAGAATATCCCGAGTTGGAAGGGACCCATAAGGATCATCTAGTCCAACTCTTGGCACCGCACAGGTCTGCCCAAAGTTTAGACCATGTGACTAAGTGCACAGTCCAATCGCTTCTTAAATTCAGACAGGCTTGGTGCAGTGACTACGTCCTTGGGGAGCCTGTTCCAGTGTGCAACCACCCTCTCAATGAAGAACCTCTTCCTGATGTCCAGCCCAAACTTCCCCCGCCTCAGCTTAACACCGTTCCCGCGGATCCTGTCACTGGTGATAACAGAGAATAGATCACCTGCCTCTCCACTCCCTTTCGTGAGGAAGCTGTAGACCACGATGAGGTCCCCCCTCAGCCTCCTCTTCTCCAGGCTGAACAGGCCCAGTGCCCTCAGCCGCTCCTCATACGTCTTCCCCTCTAGGCCCTTCACCATCTTCGTCGCCCTCCTCTGGACACTAAAAAAAAAAATTTTTTTTCTAAGTGACAGAAATACAATGCTGGGAAAATGCAGACTTCTGATCCTGTATTCATCTTTGCACAATGATTTGCCTGAAAACCTTGCAGTGCATCAGAGCCAGCACTAGAACTGGCAGCTACTCAGAACGCTCTGGACACTCTGAGAAGGAGCAGATGAGTACCTGGATCTACTCCCTCTCCATAGTATTTTCCCAGTGTCCTATAGACATTGCTCCTTCTCTGATTCTTCCTTGTTAGTGGTAGTTTCCTGAATTCAGTGCTTCTGATTTGCATCTCCATGGCAATGTCATCCTAGCACATTTTGTTCTTGCCCTGCAGCAACATAAGGGTATTGAGGTTTTAATGAGACTCTCAGGCTGGCAGTTACAATTTAATTGTCTGCAAAAAGAAAGATCCTGACAGATTGCTTTTTTCTTAAATTTCTCAAAATAATCAAGATCTATTTCCCACATTATTTGTTTGAGACAAGGTTCTAGTTTTTGATTTTTAGCTCTTCTAGAATGCTATCCTTACTCTTTTGCTAGTAGATTAGCCTGGATGTAGCAGATGAAATCTCAGAATGGAAATTGATTACAATTCAGTGAATTTTAATGGAAAATTGTTTTTACTAAAGGATAAGAGAGTAATTAGTTTAAACACACTTTAGATTCCCTCTTCATGGCATAGAATCTGTATGGAAGACTTCAAGGCTGAGAAGAGACTGATTTTCTGCTTTTTATATTTTATTTCCTCTTTGTGTTAGTAACACATCAAACATGGATGAGGAATAGTTAAGGAGTATTATTTCTGTGAGTGTAAGGTACTGAATTAACTGTTAACTACTGAATTCCTTCATACTACGTGAAGAGATTTCAAGCACATTGTCACTGTGAACACAAAGACTTAGTTGTAGACACATGTCATCAAAGTTGTAGAAGCAAACCCAGCTTATTAACAGGAATACCCTCTGCATGACGTAACTGCCACTAAGCCCTCCCAAGGATAAGTGCTCTAGAAGAGCCTTGATAAGTGGTGCTGAGGTATGCACTTTGTGTCAGAGCATCAGATTGTCTTTCCTGCCAAATCTTCCTTCTGAAACAGAAAGAGACAAGAATGGTTTTGACTTTGACAGCAAGAGATACAGTGATTAAGTTCTACAGAAAGCATGAACAACCTGTAGGCCTTTTGTCAAAAAATGCCAGCAGGAACAATTTCCAAACAAAGAAGTTTATATGGACTTTTTTAGTGAATTTTATAAAAAATGAATGTTGTTAATTTAAAATGGCAATCTAGTTAGCAGTAATCACAATTAATAATCACAACTCAATTTATACTGGAATATTTGTGACTGTGATCCACAAGTTTTTTACAAGTTGTGACTGTATCACTATTGCAAAAAGCATTCTCTTAAAGCCTCCTGAGAAGCAAGAAGCTCAGTGAGAGCAGTGAAGCTCAGGGAGGCAATTCAATAAAAATACTTAATGTTTTTTACCTGGAAAACCTAAGACGCTAAGAAGGGAAAAGGGAAAAGAAGAAGTGTTGTTTTAGTGTAGCTTCTGCCAAAACTAGTCACAATCAAGAAACTCCAGATCCTAGTTGTAAAGTAATTTATCAAAATTGGGAAATTTTCTCTCAAATCTGTATCCCCCCAAACTGTTATTTAGTCAGTGTCACAGGACTGTAAATACCTACTTTTCTTCACTTCTCATCTTAAATATATCTGGAGAATAAGTCACTGAAAAATGTAAAGATCTTCCTTTCCTGTTTTAGTTACAACTCATCATAAGCCATGTGCTATCATATGATACCATCTCATGAACTGACAATGTGCACTTGCAGCCCAGAAAGCCAACCATATCATGGGATGCATCAAAAGAAGCATGGCCAGTAGGTGGACAGAGGTGATTCTCCCCCTCTGCTCTGCCCTTGTGAGGCCCCACCGGGAGTCCTGTACCCAGCTCTGGGGCCACAAGCACAAGAAAGACATAGACCTGTTAGAAGGAGTCCAGAGGAGGGCCTCAAGGAAGATCAGAGGGCTGGAGTACCTCTGCTATGGAGACAAGCTGAGTGAGTTGGGGTTGTTCAGCCTGGAGAAGAGAAGGCTCCAGACTTTCAATACTTAAAGGTGGCTGACAGGAAAGACAAAGAGAGACTTCTTAACTGGGTGTGTAATGGTAGGACAAGGAGTAATGGTTTTAAAGTAAAAGAGTGTAGATTTAGATTAGATATCAGAAACAAATTCTGTACCATGAGTGTGGTGAGGCACTGGCACAGGTTGCCCAGAGAAGCTGTGGATGCCCCATCCCTGGAGTTGTTCAAGGCCAGGCTGGATGGGGCTTTGGGCAACCTGGTCTGGTGGGAGGTGTCCCTGCCCATGGCAGGGAGGTTGGCATTGGATGATCTTTAAAGGTCCCGTCCAACCCAAGTCATTCTTTGATTCCACAATTCTTTGTTTCTGTGATACTACAATTCTCTGATGCTATGATACCTTTACATATTTTTGCAGTATTTATGTGAATTAAAAGTGTGTGCATAGAATGCACTGTCTTTCTGCCTTTCCAAGTTCTTAGGTGGATGACCAAGGAGGGCCTGTGAGGCACTGGGAAATAGGTTATTCTGTAGGGCACCAGAGCTGCATCAACATGGAGGGATAGTTGTTTATCAGTGGTACATTTTCATGGAGCAAAAAATAGGGAAACAAATGTAACTCATTAAAGCTTCTGGAGTAAGAAGCTTTAGAGTAGAACACTTCCCAGAGGAGGAGGAGGGGGCATGTTCTTTTGCTTGTTGTCCTTTGCTTTCAAGGAACGTCCTTGGTAATCTTCATGAAATGCAGTGTAATCCTATATGTTCCTTTTCTCAAAAGTTATGTAGAGAACAGTTTCAGATTCTCTTAAAGATTATGTCTATCTGATTGCTTAAGAGGTCCTTTTTTGTTTGCCTTTAATAATGTAAGGTGTGATAAAGTAAATTCATGAATATATTTATATTCTTTACTTAGTTCTATATTTATATTTGTAAAAGAAATTATATTATTTAAATAGTTCTAAATCACAGCCTTATTTTGTTCCCACAGAACAGAAAACAGAAGTGTATTATGCAACAGCAATTCTAGTTTTGTGTTTGGAGAAAACATGGATGAGAGAGTTTTGGTAAGATGTGTAAATGCTTGCAGGCTTTTTATCAAGATTAAGTACATACTTAGGAGTATATATTTTTTCAGAGATTAATTCTTTTTTAGCTCCTCCTTTCTTTTTAAGATGTGAGTAAATAGATTCTAATGACTGTTGAAGAGATAATATTTATTTTCTGCAGGAGAGGTAGGCATCCCTATTTTCCCATCCTAAATAACGACCGTAACTATAAACCCACACCAGTATGCATTTCCTTTCTTTTGTTCATTTTTTGACCTGTAAGAGGTTTGTATAAATATTCTACATAAAGCAGAATAGCCACAGTAGGAGAGGAAAGAATGGGTTCCCTGCCATTCAAACATTTTTGATCGTAGTTGTTAAGAGATAGGAGAAATTAGTATGAATTCTGTTGGGCAGAGAGGAAAATTGAAAACACATCCTAGATACTGTCCATGTTAAGATACATTGTGCAGCTGTGAGACAGCTTAATGGATCAAGGCCTGAAGAAAACTTAGGACAACAAGGTGGTTCCTAAGCTGAAGACTGTACCACTTAAAGTGGTATTGAAATCCAGTTTTTATTAGAAGTACAGTGAAAACAATTTGCGTATCTGTCAGTGAAAAAACTTGGAAACTGTAGGGCTGGGCTACAGCTTGTGACAAGGACAGAGGTATAGCATGGGAATTGAGCTACAGTTATTGTCAGGAGCACTTTCTTAGACTTAGGAAACATTATCTGCAAAATCGAAGGATGGAAATTTTTAATTCCTCTGAGTTTAAGTTTGTGGTGACTGGGAGTTTTAAGCTATTCTGGGGTTTAAATGCTTAAACTGGAAATTAGCTGTTACTTTAAAATCTAAGTCCTTCAGTAGATTTAAAGCTTAGTCCAGGGTCCTTACAAAGAAGCTATTCTTCTTGGGAGGATTATGTATTGATTTTATGACAATAAAATAACATATTACCACAGACTGAAGTTGCATCGTCTGTGTAGGTGTTTGTTCTTAATATATTACAATTCTTAATCATCTCCCTAGTGTGCATTCAAAGATTCAGTGGTCTGTTTGATAACAAGTAGCATAGCCCTTTCATTTAAATAGGAATTCTTACTTCCCCTGTTTTTGTTTTTGTTTTTTTTTTAGAGCCCTGAAAAGCATCCCAAGCCACGTAAGGAAGCTGATTCATGTAAAGGAGAAACAACATCCCTATACATAGAATCTTTTCATGTTAGTCCACAAACAAGTAAGCATACTCAGCAAACAAGTACAGTTAACTTTTGTATTTTATGTTTGAAGGTGTCTTAGAGGATGTCAGATGAATGGTGCTCAGCAATTTTCATCTATTACCAAGGTATCCAGTTACTAGTACACTATTGCAGTATGTGTAGTCTGTGCTTAGAAGGCAGCTGCAGTTTGGTTTATGATATTTAAACTGGACTAACTTAAAAATGAATAATCTAAGTTACTCATGAAAGGGTAGAGTTTTCCAGAAATGTTTGTTATTTGAGAAAGTGCAGTGAAATTAGTGAATATCTTTCAGACTGCATTTTTGAACTACAATTTCAAACTATCTGCAGTAAAATGTAAATATAAAATACTTTTCTCATGTAAAATACTTTTCATTATTTATACCCTAATAGTAGGACTAAAAATTCTATGCAGACAGACTTCAGGGATTGTTTGTGATTCTGATGGGCAGCTTTTCTGCTAGGCAAGCCATGTAAACCTTGGCTGTTTGAGGGAATTCCAAATAGGTCCCCATCTTGAGCTCTGTCCTGAAATTTTACACCTCTCTCTAGTAATGGATGTACTGGATCATCTTGTTTTGTAGAAGTGTTCTTCCAAGGCAAAAAAAAAAAAAAAAAAGCCCATGGGGCTATGGAAGACAGATTATGCAAACACTCATTTTTTGTAGCATATGTTCTTTTCAAATCTTTTCCTTTTATGTTCCTGTCAAATATTCATTGTATATGTATTATTATTCTGAATATTGGGACATATGCCTTTCATTATTTATTAATCTGCACAGCAGTATGACAAACCAGTTTAATCTGGAAAATCAACTTCTAATAGTTTAGGGTTTGTTCCTGCAACTTGTCCCTTGGGCCTCTCCCCTGCAGAGAGCCTATTCAATTAAAAATAAGCCTAACTACATGTGAAATTTTGTTGTATTCCAGCCTTTTTCTCTTCTATTTGCTGCTTTGGCCAAAAGCTTATTAATAACATTGAATGATAACAGACACAAGGAATACAGAAGTCACAGACCATTATATGTGCTATAAATATTCCTTCTACAGAAGGGATTTCCTTCTTTTTTTTTTCTTCCTACAGAAACAACTTTGTTAAGGAATGCAACACTAATTGAATCAACATCTGCTTATATTTCCAAGCCAGTGGAGAAAGTTCTATTAGATAAAGTTGAAGTTATAACGGGAGAAGAAGCAGAATACAATGTATTACAGGTGTGTATTTCATAAAGTCCTGGTGGTGAGCAGTTTTGTTGTTGAAAAGAACATCTAGGTCTATTATAGATTGCAGCAATCAGAATATCAGTTTATATTTTAAATTTTGTTTATTTTTAAAGATATATCTCTGCTAATTTATTTTTCCACAGGCTGAAAATTTTCGTATTATATCTGTTCATTCTGTAGTCCCTTTCAGTAAGTGATGGTTTCAAAACTTCATTCTATGGTTGTATATTACAAGCATCTTCACAGTATGCCAGCACTAATTGAAACATCAAAATTGAAAGTAAATGAAGATTTTTTTTATGATAAAACTTAAAAAAAAATGTTATCAAAGTAATTAGTTTTATAATTCATCTAAAATACCAATTATCTTTCTTGCCTAGCAGGATACATTTTGCTATTCTTCATCTTTAAACTGGTATTTTCTCAGACAATAACAAAGATGTTTAGGGTTTAAAAAATCTTAAAATTGAGAATTCCATAGTTTTAGCATTGATGAAATCTGTCAGAACATGGAAGTCTTATTCTTTGTGGGGTAGTACTCTCTTAGTAGTACTAGTATCCTTGTATACTGGGCTACATAATGTTTTTAATGAGAGAGGTAATAGGTTAGAACAGTTGCAACAAATTCAGCTGTGTTAGTGGATATCACAGCTGAAGAGTTAATGAAGATGAAATACTGAAAAAGTAAACTGACATTCATGCTGAATGTTTTCAAATACTAACATGAAGTTTAGCACATGTCAGGGACTCATTTCATTTTAAGTAATAATGTTGATGTATCTATAAAATTGTCCTGTATACAGGCATACTAATGTATTTAAAGTTGTATTGGAATGTTTAAAAACATAAAGTTCTAGAACCAGTAGAGTTAACATTGGCTGGCAATTTCCATCATTTATTTCTCTTCCAGATTAACTGCAAGCTCTTCGTATTTAATAAGCTTTCTTTAACTTGGATTGAAAGAGGCAGAGGATCTCTCAGGCTTAATGACACTTCTAGCAATAAATGTGGAATGTTGCAATCAAGGCTAAGTAAGAATTAAATAACAAAGTAATACATGCATAAAACGCTAAATAACTTACACTATTGTGGCCTAGAATCAATTTATCTCAGGACATTTAAAACTCAGTAGCTAGTTTTATTTAAGTCAACTTGCTGAGAGTCTTCTTACCACTAAAGACTGAGACATTGCCTTGCCTGGGCATTTTCACTCAGTTTTTGCAGTCAGGCATATTACTGTTGTTAGGTTCTGTGTGTTTCTAGTGCAATGTATCTTTAGCTCAGTCACCAGTCTGACAGTTAGCTCTTTGTTGATTCTTCTTTTCCAGGAGCGCTGTTTCAAGTCACTTCTGGAATGTTGTTTTTACTGTGCTGTCATTTTTGTATTTCATTGCACAGTTTCAGCAGATTATTTGTTCTGCATTCCAAATGTATTAAAGAAACTAAAATATTTTGGTATTTAAAAATATTTTAAAAATAATATCTAAGAACATCAGGTTTTAGACCAAATTAAAAGGAGTAATTCATGAAAATATTAGTTGTATAGAAGTGCTGGAAAAAACTGCTGCAATAAAAAGGAAGATAATTCCAATTACTTACATAAATCTTCTTATTTTAGTTATGCGAAATCAAGGCAGCTTGAAACTGATTCTCAACACCAGACTCTGGGATCAAATGGTAATAAAAAGAGCAAACAGAAAAAGTGTGTGCTTCACTGCAACAGACCAAGAGGACCACTCTGTTCAAGTATTTCTGATTCAGGTAATCAAAAGATAAAAACCCACCCAAATTCTCATGTCATCTAGGATTCCGAAGATTTGCTGAGGCTTTGGTTTTAGCAAGTAGTATTTTATACTCTGTCAGGCTGTGCTTAGCTTAGCTTTTGCATAGCTTTTATTATGATATGAGTTAGCACTGCTACCTGTTGGTACTTCAGAAAAGGGTGTGAAGATGTTATTATTGCCTTAGGACAGCCATTTCCAAACTCTGGTACACATACCACTGATGGAATCAATATTATTCCACAGTGGTATGCAACACTTCCTGTTTTTTACAGAAACATTCGTAAGTCACTTAAGTACAAGGCTACAGCTTTCTGATGTGGTTCTAGACACAGTGCTTGCAACTCTTCTTATGCTTGACCAACCCGATAAGCTTCTATAATGAAATGAGCAGCCTGATGGATGAGGGGAGAGCAGTGGGTGTTGTCTTCCTGGACTTCCGTATGACCTTTGACTCTATCCTCGATAAGAAACTCAAAGAGAAGCTGTTGATGTATGGACTGGAGGAGCAGACAGTGAGGTGGATCAAAAACTGGCTGAACAGCCAGACCCAGAGAGTAGTAGTCAGTGTCGCAAAGTCTAGTTGGAGTCCAATAATGACTGGAGTACCTCAGGGATCAATACTGTGTCCAGCCTTGTTTAACATCTTTGTTAATGGTCTGGATGATGCAGTAGAATGCACCCACAGTAAACACACAAAATGGGGGGGGGGGGGGGGGGGGTGGCTTACTCACCAGAGGACCACACAGCCACGCAGAGGGACCTCAACAGACTGGAGAGGTGGGCTGACACCTGTCTCATGGAGTCCAACAAGGAGAAGAAGAGAGCCCTGCACCTGGGGAGGAACAACCCGAGGTACCAGTATGTGCTGACAGCTACCCGGCTGGAAAGCATCTCTGCAGAAAAGGATCTAGGAGTCCTGGTGGACACCAAGTTGAACATGAGTCAGCAACATGCCCTTGCTGCTAAGAAGGTTCATTGTATTCTTGGCTGCATTAGACCAAGTATCTCCAGCAGGTCAAGAGAGGTGATCCTTCCCCTTTGCTCAGCACTGGTGAGGCCACATCTTGGTGTACTGTGTCCACTTATGGGCCCCCTGGTACAAGAGAGACATGGACATATTAGAAAGAGTCCAATGGAGGACCACCAGGATGATCAAGGAAATGGAGCACCTCTCCTGTGAGGAAAGGCTGAGGGAGCTGGGACTGTTCAGCCTGGAGAAGGGGAGGTTTGGGAGAGGATCTTATCAATGTCTGTAAATATCTGAAGGGAGGATGCAAAGCAGACGGAGCCAGGCTCTTTATTGCTCCAACTGGATGCATATAAGCCTCTGGGACCCAATGGAATTCGTTCCAGGGTACTCAGAGAGTTGGCTGATATCCTTGCAAGACCTCTCTCAATTATTTTTCAATGGTCCTGGGAATCTGCAGAGGTCCCAGTTGACTGGAACCTGGCAAAGGTTGTCCCACTTTTCAAGAAGGGCAAGAAAGAAGACCCTGGTAATTACAGGCCTGTCAGTCTCGCTGCAGTGTGAAAATTATAGAGAAGGTTATTCTGAGAGTTATTGAAAAACACCCAAAAGACAGTGCAGACATTGGTCACAGCCAACACGGGTTCACAAGGGGAAAGTCCTGTTTAATGAACTTAATTTCCTTTTATGACAAGGTCACCTGCCCCCTTGACCAAGGGAAGCCAGTTGATGTAATCTTTTTCAATTTCAGCAAAGCATTCAATACTGTTTCTCACAATATTCTTCTGGACAAAATGTCTGTCATACAGCTAGACAAATACGTAATGTGATGGGAGAACAGTTGGCTGACAGTTCAGACTCACACGGTTCTACTAAATGGCGTTCAGTTTCAGGTTTCTTGATCATGGGAAGGTCTACGTGACACCAGGCCTCCTGACTCCTGATGTGGAACACCTTTCTCTGATGGGGGAAAAGATTTTTGTCCAGGAGTTACCAAGGCTGATTTATAGGACTTTAAACTAGATTTTAAGGAGGAAAGGGACAAAAACAGGCCCACCAGCGATAAGCTACGGGACTGCACACCAATATTTGAGGAACTACATGCTAGTGAGGCCCTTCAGTCTGCTGCACAAGGGGAATGAATGAAGGACATCTGAAATGTTTCTACACAAACACGTGCAGCATCAGAAATGAGCATTTCAGCTCCCTGAAATGCTAGTATACTAATGCGCATAATATGGGAAACAAACAGGAAGAACTGGAGATCTGTGTGCAGTCACAAGGCTATCTCATTGCAGTCATGGAGACATGGTGGAATAGCTCACATGACTGGAATGCTGTCGTGGAAGGCTGTGTGGTTTTTAGAAATGACCAGCCAGGAAGGCAAGGTGCTGGCGTTGCTCTTTATATGTGAGAGAGCAACTGGATGTGTGGAGCTCTGCCTAGGGGTGGATGTAGAGCAAGTTGAGAGTTTATGGGTAAGGATTAAAGGGCAGGCTACTGTGGCTGATACTGTTATGGGTATTTGTTACAGGCCACCTGATCAGGAAGAGGAGGTAGATGAAGCCTTCTTCAGACAGCTCCAAGTAGCCTCTCAGGCACAAGGCCTGGTTCTCATGGGGGACTTCAACCACCCTGATATCTACTGGGAAGGCCGCACAGCTAGGCACAAGCAGTCCAGGAGGTTCCTGGAGTGCACTGATGACAACTTTTTGACACAGATGGTGGAGAAGGCAACAAGGAGAGCTGTGCTGCTGGACCTTGTAGTGACCAATGAGGAAGGACTAGTTGGAGATGTGAGGGTTGGTGGCAGCCTTGGCTGCAGTGACCATGATATGGTGCAGTTCAGGATCTTGCAAGGAGGAAGCAGGGCAAAAAGTAGGATTACGACCCTGGACTTCAGGGGAGCAAACTTTGGGCTCTTCAGGGATCTACTTGGAAGAATCCCGTGGTTTAGGGCCCTGGAAGGAAGAAAGGGGGGTTCAAGACAGCTGGTCAGTATTCAAGCATCACCTCCTCCAAGCTCAAGATTGATGCATTCCTATGACCAAGAAGGCAAGCAAAGGGGGCAGGAGACCTGCATGGAAGAGCAGGGAGTGCCTAGCAAGGCTCAGACAGAAGAAGGAAGTTTACAGCATGTGGAAAAAAAGGCCACTTGGGAGGAATATAGGGATGCTGTCAGAGTATGCAGGAATGTGACAAGGAAGGCCAAGGCCCAGTTGGGATTAAATCTGGCAAGGGACATCAAGGACAACAAGAAGGGCTTCTTCAAATGCATCAGTAGAAAAAAGGAAGATGGAAGGATGTCGGCCCACTGTTGAATGGGGTGGGTGCCCTGGTGACAAAGGATACGGAGAAGGCAGAGTTGCCGAATGCCTTTTTTGCTTCAGTCTTTACTGCTAAGTTCAGCCTTCAGGAATCTCAAACCCTGGGGACAAGAGAGGAAGTCCAGAGAAAGGAGGACTTTCCCTTGGTTTAAGAGGATAAGGTCATTAAGCATTTAAGATCATTTAAGCAAACTTGACATCCACAAATCCATGGGCCCCGATGGAATGCAGCCACAGGTACTGAGGGAGCTGGCCGATGTTATTGCTAGGCCACTCTCCATCATCTTTGAAAGGTCGTGGAGAACAGGAGAGGTGCTTGAGGACTGGAAGAAAGCCAGTGTCACTCCAGTCTTCAAAAAGGGCAAGAAGGAGGACCCAGGCAACTACAGGCCAGTCAGCCTCACCTCCATCCCTGGAAAGGTGATGGCACAGCTCATCCTGGAGGTCGTCTCCAAGCATGCAGAGGATAAGAAGGTGATCATGAGTAGTCAGCATGGATTCACCAAGGGGAATTCATGCTTAATTCCTCCTAAGTGTGGTAGATCAGAGAACTGATCTGGTTTTTGATGTTGTTATTTGCTTGTTAGTTTTTTAGCTTTATTTTATTCATCCGAATTGCAGTACTGGCACAATGGTGGTCACAGAAAGGAGTCAGAGTAGGTTTGGAGGCAAGTCCCATCCCTCTTAGCAGCAGCTTGAGCTTACCTTAGATTAAAGTGACAGAGGAACTCTGACTTTTGAATGAATAATTTGAAAGCTACAGATAGAAACGATTAGACTGAATAAGCTGGCTTTTCATATTTATGACCGTGCATTTCCTAAAAAGACATGTCTTGAGAGCTCAGATTTGGCCATTGGGAATGTCATTTGATGTTGGGAAACCTGAACAATTCTGAACTGCTTTCTTCTTTGCCTCGCTGCATGGAGAGAACTGTTCTCTGCTGCAGGTATGGGTAGCACAGAGACCCTGATCAGCTGCTGCTTCACAATTTGCATAGCTTTTCTACTTGTGCCCATTGAAAGTTGTCATTCCAATACAAATGAAACATATTTCTTCCTATTTCCAAGTGATACAGATAGAAATTACTCCACATGATGCACAGAAGTGGAAAATCGGGCTACAAAAGACAATGTGCATTCACTTACCCTCTGGTAGATTATTTGCTTTACAAGAGTGTATGAGGGAATCTACTGGTACTTCTGACAGTACCAAAATGCAGTGCTTTTGGGGAGCAAAGCCATTTTCTGTAGTTTGTTTACCTCATAGTCCCCCAGCATCCAAAATTATAATATTACATGTGAGAGCATGCATGCCTACATCTTTCCTTTGGTATCTATTTATGAAATGGTTGTCCCACATTTTTTCTCATTCATTTCTTTAGTCTTTTAGTACTATATTTGTGGGCTGTTTTCAGTTCATACTGTCTGCCCCCAACTGTTCCCTGAGGCAGCAAATTTTAGAATTTAATGACTCTGAAAATAAGCACCTGCTTTTATGTTTTATACTGATATCCTACTGCTTTCATTAAGCGTACCCTAGTGTATTTATTGTGTAGACTGATGAACAGCCGTACCATATCTGGTTTATCCACTATTTTTATATTTTTTCAAACTTTAGTTATATTTCCTCTCATACTTCTCTTCAGACTGAAGAGTTTCAACTCTTCAGATGCACCACTCCCTTGATGATTTTTGGTGTCCTTCTCTGTACCTTCTTTAATTCTACTATATCCTTGAGATGTGGTGACTGGAACAAAACACAGTACTCAGGATATGACTGCTCAAAATGTTGCTGTGTCTAGTTCTCAATACCCTTCTTGATGATGCACAGCTTCTTACCAACAGTAGGAGCACAGTTCATGGTGTCTTTAAATATATATATATAAATAATATATATATATATATAATAAATATATATATATAATCAGGAATAAATTTTTTGTAGTTAGGTTTTAAAAGTCTTATTTATTCTGTAAACCAAAATGCAAATACATGTATTAATATTTCAGTGCTTTGTTACTTCTAGAATTATATAGGAATTATATTATATTATTATATTATATAGGAATATAAATTCCTAAATTATATTTAGGAATTGTCTGGAACATCAAACATTCAGTACAAACTGAACCATTCTCTGCGGGGGATCATTTTTAAGTTTCTTGTGATTATAGATAAAATAATCAACAACTACATATTATAAAACTCTGACTACTTAGAGAATTATGACCTTCTTTGTATTTAAAGTTATTTTCTGAAATTTATTACTGTGAATATTACGTGATTTTGATTAAAAAGGAAAAAAAAAGATCTTTCTTTTACTACTTCTGAAAATTTCTCATCTTTTCTGTAAAAAATAGGGTTTATTCTTGGTTAGTTTTGACTGTATGTATTTTATTTTCTGCAGGCAAGCTCAAAAGATGCTGGGTATCTGTATGTGGCGATACATCACCGCCTTGTGGCATTGCGAAGCTTTGCTGAGCAAGAACCAGAAGCTAACCAAATAGACATAGAGTCAGAAATAGCTTTTCAGCCATTAAACTGTGACAGTGATGAAGATGATGAAAAAATGACTCAAGTGAGCAGCAGTGGATCTGGTAAGCAGAATTTTTCCTGGGAATGTTGTAATTCTTCTGTTTTTTTTTTTTTTTTCTTTTTTAATCTTAAGCAATAAAATTGTACTTTTTTTTTTCTGAATATAACTTTCATCAAAGTTTCTGTTATAGATACCCCTTTCCAGGCAGATGAGGGTAATTCCTTGTAGCTTATTGCTGTTACAATACTAGGTTTTGCTAGATCAAGTATAAATAGAATAAAATAATTCAGTTGGAAGGGACCTGTGAAGATCATTGAGCCCAACTGCTTGACCACTTCAGAGCTAAACAAAAGTTAAAGCACATTATAGAGGGCATTGTCCAAACATCACTTGAACACTGACAGGCATGGGGCAGCAACCACCTCTCTATGAAGCCTCTTCCAGTGGTTGGCCACCCTCATGGTAAAGGAATTGTTCCTAATGTTCAGTCTGAACCTCCTCTGGTGGAGCTTTGTGCCGTTCCCGCACGTCCTCTGATAGGTTCCCAGGGAGAAGAGACCGGTACCTCCATCTTCACTTCCCCTGATCAGGAAGCTGCAAAGAGCAATGAGGCCACCTCTGAGCCTCCTTTTCTCCAGACTGGACAACCCAAGTGTCCTTAGAGTCTCCTCACAGGACGTCTTCTAGCCCCGATACCAGTTTTGTTGTCCTCCTCTGGATGCTTTCAAGGACCTTAACATCCTCTTTATATTGTGGAGCCCTGACCTGCACCTGATATTCAAGGTGAGGCTGCACCAATGCTAAGTATAGTGGGAGAATCACCTCTTTTGGCTGGCTGGCCATGCTGTGTTTAATGCACCCCAAAATGAAGTTTGCCCTCTTGGCTGCCAGGGCACGCTGCTGGCTCACGTTGAGCCTGCTGTGGACCAGCATCCCCAGGTCCCATCCTGCTGAGCTGCTCCCCAGCCACTCATCTCCCAGGCTGTACGTGTGCCCATTGCTCTGTCCCAGGTGCAGCACTCAGCATTTTCCTTTGTTGAATTTCATGCCGTTAATTATCACCTAATGCTCCAATCTATCTAGATCCTTCTGCAAGGCCTCTTGTCCCTCCAGGCAGTGAGCGGCACCTCCCAATTTAGTATCACTGGCAAACCTGATGTTGATGCATTCCACTTCTGCATCCAGATCATTGATAAAAATGTGGAGCAGGACTGGCCCTAGAACTTAGCCCTGGCGAACACCACCAGTGACTATCTGCCAGTATCTACTTTGCTTTATAGCAGTAGAATACTCTTTTGATAAAAGGCTGGGAGTTAAGAAATTTTAATATTGTCAAGCTTTATCTAAAGGCTTCTTCAGTACATTTCAGTAGAAATGACTAGAGGTTCTGAGGTACTTATTAATTGCCTGTAACAACTACTTGTATGTGAGACTTGTGGGTCAAGATTTACATACCAGTTTTGGCAGCTTTTTTCAACATAACAAGAATGTAGGCTTTTCAAAGAGAAGAGTGCAGTTAAAACAGGACATAAGGGGCAAGCTGACAGTCCTACTCCAGAAACTGTTGGTACAGCCCACTGCAAGGCTGGGGTTGTATTTGCATAAAGCAAGGCAGAAACAGCTGTCAGACTTAGAAGCTCTTCTATCTTAACAGAACACAAAACGAATTTCTGTGGCAAATTCACTCACTTGTGCCAAACTGCTATTGATGCACAAGCTGCCAATTGTGTTGTTTTCTCATAGGACTACAGCAGGCATATTTGAGTTGTTGCTCATATCATTAGTTCCCCTCTTTAACTAAGTAACATACTGTCCTTATATTATAAACTACTCCTTTTAAAACTATTCAACAAAAATCAAGTCATGCACAAGTAATAGCTATGAGTGACCATTTGCTTAAGGAAACAAATAAGCCTTTTTTCCCTTTTGGCAAATGCAGTTTACAGTGCTTGTTCCCATGGTCAATTGTTATTTAACTACATTTCAGTAGCATTCAGTGCTCTAAACAAAGCATGATTCTCATACACAACATTTTCTCACAAATATCTTCATTCTTTTTAGGAAATGTAAAATTGTTGGCTTTGAGAACTCCCTGGATTGCTCCCAGATAATCAAACATTCCGTCGGTAATTCCTAAATAGTCTCTATTGACTTTACAAAGAGTCTGATAACTCGAAAACTCAGGATGGAATTTAATTCCTTTCCAGAATTACTCTGATAAGAACTCTTTGTTCTTTTAGGAAAAAAAAGAAAAAAAAAAGAGGTGAAAGGGAATGTCGAAGCAGTTTAGGAGTACAGATTTACAAGTCAAATATTTGTTTTGACTTGCAGAGACTTTTGATACAAATATTCAGATGGCAGCCAGCAAACAGATTCTGAGATATGACTGTCAGGTGCTCATGAGTGTCAAACCCTTTAGTTTAAGCTTCTATCTTTGATGTATGTCTAAACAATTACTCACAGCAGTTCTAACAATCCATTTCAAGTACTTTCTGGATGACTTCTGTCATTCTCTCCTTATCTCTTCTATTATTTTCAGAGCCATGAGGTTTTAATTTTGCATAAATTTCAGTTACTGGTATCCAAGTCACACTTTACATGCAGACATTCACATCTTACACATGCCTGTCCCTGGAACTCCCATTTCCAAAAGAGGAAAAAAATATATATCATAGCTTTTTGAGCAGGGCATGGTCAGTTTTAAATACCAGCATAGAAACATGCATTTGGATGCAACAGATCAGATCCTGTGTATTTAAGAACATTTGATTAAGATCCTGCATGCTTTCATTTTCATTGTAGTATGTGTGCAAATGTCTCCTTATTTTTTATTGATGCAACTCATTTTCAGAGATTGCCTCTCCTTTAGACTGCTATAAAGGTTAAGAAGCGTAAATTCTCAATGACTGTTTCATTACAAGAAATAAGAGTAGAAAGTATGCCTGGACTTTATTTCATTCTATTATACCTGTTTTGTCTGAGGAAGTAACAACGGTTCTGCCTTTTCCTTAATATAAGCAATTTCCTTCTTGTTAAACAGAAGTAGCATAGTTTCCCAGATTCTGCCATATGTTTCATGACACTGTAGAACATGTGAAAAAATAGATCAAAATTATCTTTAGTGATAAAGACAGAAGAAAAAAAACAGGTGTGGTATATACAAATGAAGCATTTGTGAACATGAAAGTGGTTCTATATGTGTGCAAGAAATTTTTTACATACAGAATTCTTCACTATACCATCCACACGACATTAACACTGTATAAGGACACTGTATTGTAGGAAAGGTATTTCTGCCATTTTACAGATTCACTATAGACATCTATTCCAATATATTCAAAATTCTTGATTGAATTGCCTTACTTTCAAGTAGAGATACTGTTTTCATAAGGTCCATAAATAATAAGTTTATTTACCTGATATTTTTATCAGCTTGTATTTCACTAGTCACAGCTTGGATACTTTCAACAGCAAATTGCTTTTTAAATCTAAATGGAGAGAAACAGACAATTCATCTGTCTTTGAACAGATTTTTAGAGTGGTTGGGATCAATCACTCTCTGGGAAGTATTTATCTTTTCCCACTAACTACAAAATGAGTTGAGGATGAATTTAGACTAGACAGCAAACTTCTAGGCTGACCAAAGTCAGGCAAATCTCTTCTTCCATTTCTTTCATTGCAAATTTATTTCTCTGCTAAACGTTGTCACTACATTTGCTTCAAGTTATCTTTGTAATAACTAGCTGTGGAAAGCTCAGCAGAATTCTTCATTATACATATGAAAAGAAAATCTCACCAAATAATTTTACAGATAAAACGATGCAAAATACTGGTATGACAAGGTATGAATAATGGAACTAGAGTACTCCCTTCTGAGGGAAATGCTACTGCCTTCTTGAGAGTTGCATGACTCTCTCTTTTTTTTTTTTTTTTCCTTCTCCTGGGATTAGCAAACCTTACATTATTTGCTGTATGGAGGATCTTCAGCAAACAGAACAGGGAATTCCCCTTAACCATGCCCACGCATACAGAATAGCCTAGTGAAGGAGAATGGTCTCCTTGTAGGCAACAAGGTGAACATGAGCCCTGTGGATAAGGAGGACCTAGCACCCAGTAGGTGTTCTGCAAGGAGTGAGTGAATGTGCAAACTGTTGCTAATTCCTCCTCTGTCTTCGCTAATAGATCTCAAACATCTGTTTGAGATTTTTCTGTGTGTTGGCAGACCTGTGTCAGGTATCAGTGCAGATACAGTCTTGTGACAGCTGTTTTCTAAGCCCATTGACAACAGGCTGTTACAGTTTCAGCACGTGGGAATACTGAGTTGCTCTGCTGATATGCATAAATGCCATACACAGTTACTGGGTAGATGGTTCTGTTATTTAGGCACCATATCTTTTGCAGGGTGCCTACCTCTTTCCACTGGGCACAAACAAACAAGGTACCTATGTCAGGCTCACCAAGTCAGCCAGCCAGAACATGCATCTATTATTTAGAACGACAACATCTCTGCCTGCCATTGGTAGCAGGTGATCTGAAGTCATTACTTAGACACCATAGTCACTAAGATGTCTCTGAAAATATTACTTCTTGCTTCTGATACTTCTAAGAGGTTTTTCTGTGTTTTCTTCATAGCTGTCAAGGAGATTCCATCCTTGTTCCAGAAAGATGCATTTTGTTTACATTTATAAACAGGTGCTGATCCCATCACAGTCATCAGAAATAGTGGAAGGTCCTTAAAGTGTTATAACTGCATTAGGATTTAGGAAGAACTGTTATTCTTTGGGAGGCATAATGTGTTTCTTTCACAGGGGTGTACAAAATGTCAGTAGTATTAGTACAGCATGGGGCTATACGTGGGATAGCCCCATGCCCTATCCTTACTATGACTCTGGCATCTCCTGGTGTTTATAAAGATTAAAACTGTTAAGAGAGCTTTTTTTTTTCTTAAAAAAAAAAAAAAAAAAAAGTAAAATACTTTTTAAAGAAACTACTGTTCAGCAGCATCATAGGAACTCCTGAAAAACCTACCTCTGTTTGATATTTTTTGTCAATTTAAATTCTTACCTTGTGCTAAAGTTAAGATTCCAAATCGTTAATCTAACACACACACGCACACCATAGATAGTGATTAAAAAAAGCAGAGGAGTAGTTAATTCTTAACTTATTTGTTGGAGTTCAAGTTTCTTTATTCTTTGAAGTGGATATCAGTAACACCTAAAAAAATAGTGGAAGAGGCAACTGATTGGCTTTAAATGATGACGTATCAGGAAAGGGGATGGAGAAATCAAATGTAATGTTTCTGAAAAATGGAAGGCCTTTCAGATCACCTGTAAGAAGTTTAAAACTTCTAGTGCTTGTTTAGAGGTGGCCAGATGAAAGCAATTTATAAATGTGGTAAGATAGTGATATGCATCTGACATCAGCTATAAAGACTTTTTGCAGCTTAGTAATAGTCCTATAGATTATGCACCACAGACACCCTTGGGTACTTTATCATGACCAGTGAGTTACTTGAAGATATACCAGATTTTTCAGTTTACTGAGCACCTATTATAAAGTGTTAAAAACATCAAATTACTTAAGACAGTATTCCCCTTACAGGGCAAGTTGTTTTGCATCCCAGATGCACTGTCCTATCAAGACACCTGAATCTTTAGTGCTCATGTGCTCATCTTTATTGGCATGGGGAGTCACAGGATTCATTCACTATTCACATGCTCAAATATTTGTGAATAATACTGTGTTATCTTGTTAGATATTTAACTAAACCAGGAACTGATTGTATCCAAACTTTAACCTACTGCTTTGGTATTATGAAACACCAGTTTGTTTCAAAATGTGAATACATTCAAATAAGCAAGGTTTTTAAAAAATTCTATTTCAGATCACTCTAGATGGAACCGCAGGCAGCCCGTAGTCTGCTCATGATAGCTACCACACAGCAACAACAGCACCACTGGGAACTCATCTTCCCTAAATGCCTAAGATGTCTCATCAGAACCCGGAGGAACAAAATCTGATGAATTTTGCTTTGTAATTTTTAAGCACAGATTAATTTTAGAGACAGCTTAAGTTCAATACATTGGGAAAGAACTTGAGAGGCACTTTTGAGGATTCCAGTCAGCCTGCTTTGCACTGAGATAAGAATGACATGATGGCATCCAGTATTCAAGAGTTGTTAAAAAGGCTTCAGATTTTATAATTAAATATACTTAGATGCATTATTAAAATAAGGAATTTTATAGGGAATCAATTTTTATTCATCATATTGATGGATAAAAACATATAACCATTAAATAATAAAATACCTGAAAGAATTTTTTTTTGTCTTTTATTTAAAAGATATATTTTGAAGACTTTAAATTAGGCATCACTGAAAACATTTATTTAAAATTGTCTGGTAATATTCAGCATCTTGTTTGTAAGTACGTACAAGCAGAATTGTGAGTGGCAGTTCAGCATGACAAAGGCCAATAGAAATCAAAATTCACAACTAAGAAGTGGTGTTTTGTTTGTTTGTTTTAAATATGTGGAGTTGTAGACTGGTTGTTGAATTTTGCTAAAGTGCAAAGAACCAATATCTGCTTTTACACCTATGAGCACCAGGAGGACTGAACACGAAGAACAGTAAACATAAGTTCCCGGGGGCATCTGAGCTTTAAAATCTATAAGTGTATCTGTTTGCACTTACGAATAGCTTTTTGCTTGCTCAGAACAAGCACTGTTAACAGCCCATTTGATATACACAAATAAATGCCTGGACAGTATAACTAGAGACCTGCATAAAATCTTGTATATGCATATCTAAGATTATTTATGCTTTATTATTAGCTACAGATACCCCTAAACAGCATCTTGTATTGAGTTGAATATATTACACAGTCAAATATGTGCAATAATCCAAACAGTGCCAAAGACCCGATCACTCTGTAAAAGTGATGCCACAAACTGCTGCTCACTACCCAACCATCCTCAAGAAGAATTAGAAAAATCAATTCTCTCTAAAGCCACCTGTGAATTAAGACTTTCCAGATCCTTCTGAAGCCTATGCACAGTGCAGGCACCATTTAATGCCCCGTGCTTTTTATTCTTTCTGTCAACAGATAAAGAAGGTGTCTGTATTCTGCTGCAACTTTGCTGTCTTGTATCTTGTTGGTTACCAAATATTATTTCCTGGTCATTCTCAGAGCTGGAAAAAAAGTTCTGAAATATCTGAAGTCCTTTTAATTAAGAAAGCTGTAACGATTTTTCAGCCTTAAAAGCTGCGTCATACCTGAAGACTCAAGTTTTAATTTAGTCTTGCCATCTGAACATACATGTATGAAGTTGGAAGAATTCCAGCTTCCTGAATTCTCATCGCCCTGTCAAGATTAGCATCCAGATGAAGCTGAACTAGCATCTGGATTACGCTGAATCTTAAATAGCTGGCCAAAATTAGCACTTGTCTGACATCTGAATGACAGAAAGCTTGAGTGGGACTGGACTTTTGCCTTCAGGAAAAGGAAAGTCCTTCACTACTGAACATTTGTCTCAAATAGTGAAGCACTGGAACTCTTCAACTCTTCAGTTTGCTGATAACAAAAATGTTCTTTCCATGACCAGCTGTACATTGTGTCCCTTTCTATCAGCCTCACTCCTGACCATAACAATATTTCCATCACTGACCTTCATATTTCATTGCTGCAACTCATACTCAGGAGCTAAGCTCCATGTTATAAAAACCGGCAGTTGTAAAAAAAAAAAAGCAGTTCCATGTATTTAGCAACAGGTCACGGTGAGAACTTTGTCCTGGAGTTCAGCTGGTTATGCACTGAAAGTAGAGATTGATTTCAAAATCTGCCCAGGTAATCAAAGCATTCCATGAAATCAAGTGTAAGCACCAGAGTGCCGTGATATCCCACAACATCTAAATTCTACTACTGCATAAAATTATTGGGAAATAAGGAGCATTCCAGAGCAGATGCAACTGAATTTTTGCAGACAAAGGACTTAAAAACTTTATAATTTGATCTCACAGCGTAAGGAACAAAGCTTATGATCAGTCACAAACTCTCTTCTGAGCTGTCTTTTCTCAAGATCTTATTATACGTACACAAGTATGCACGCACACACACATGATCACACACACGCATATGAAAATGAAGCTATATCTCCTACAAGCTGAGGAGGAAAAGAGATATTTAAATATTGTGAGGAGTTTGGATACTGTGGTAATAAAAGACATAAACAAATATATGTGCAGACATATTTATGGTATGAATTTTTATATCCTAATCCATTATTTATTCTGTTTTGTCTCATTGCACTAAGTTTCATTGTTTCTCAAGACTGAAGGTATGCTAATATGTAATATATCTACTTGGGTTTGGAAATGTAAAGTTTGCCACTTTATGACTGCTGGAGCAACAATTTCTATGCCTAAATAATAAACAATTTTCTTACTGCTTTAATTTCCATCTAACTAGTTGTCTTATTGTGTGTCCAAATCAGAGCTTCCTACAGACTGTTCTTATCCACTATTTCTAGCCTGTTTTCCTAAGGAAAGATTTAAACAACTGTATACCCTACCCATCTGTCTCTCAGACCTACTTTGAGCCCAGTTGAGTTTTGGAAAAATTTGCCAGGAGGTTCAAAGCTCCAAGACAATTTAAGTTCTTCATGAAAATTGGCAGTTTTGGGGTGACACAACTCAGACAGCGGTATCCTTTCAGGAAACAGTCTCAGGGTAAGCTTGGTTTTATTTTCTGTGAGGCTTGTGGGGCTGAGTGTGGCATTCCTGGTTCTGAACAGGGAGGAAGGAGAGAGGAAAACAATGGAGGATGGCTACCTGAGGTTACTGTGGTCTGAAGAGTAGAATGGAGACATTTCATATGCACCAAATCCATATGAAACTAGACATCGCTAATTTTGCTGTTCATGGAGCAACTTGTTCTATGCTTTTTCAGATGAATGCTTTTATGTAATTATTTATTTACTGAATATAACTTCTTCATACAAAACTTCTAACAAATCACAGTGATTAAATAGTATATAGAGAGGATGCAGAGCTGGCAATTCTTAGGTGTTAGTGCAGGAATAATAAGCAAAAGGAAGGAAAACTAGCAATTCCTAATAAAGGGATATATATACAGATATCTGCCATTAAGATGATGACTTTCTGGCAAAATGTACTTGGATAGGATAGCCTAAATGACTTATTGTATACTCTTCACATAAAGAAAAAAAAAAGTGTCACATCAAAAGTCTTTGTATCTCTTCCTATGTCTCTTCGCTCTTTTTTTTTTTTTTTTTTTACACCAGGAACTTTAGTGACCTCTGAATTACGTTTGGTAAACTGTATGAAGCAAAGAGTTTAGCACACTTGCTACTGCTTTCAGTGCTGCTTACAGTCTGTACAACAGAGACAGGGAGGGAAAGAGCATCCTTTTTTCTCTACATGGGTTTTAGAGGACCTAACACTGGAGCATGCTGGCAGGAAAAACAGGGAAAAAAATACATTCCCTGTTCTATAGCAGTTGTCTATCTAAAAAGTGGAGTTCAGATTCCAGTGTCATTTTTCACAGTTCATTCTTATAAAACAATGTGTCTGCATGTTCAAGCGTATTCAAATTGCTTCTGAAATGTTGAAATCAGTTGTGTTAGCCCACTCCACGGATCATGTAGATGTCCTTGCACAAAGACTGAGAAGAAAAGTAGAAAAGTAAATTTCTCTTAAGACATTCTGATGAAAGTGTGGACAATAAAGCTTGCTCTTTCTTGTTTTTGTGTAAAGATTTTTAACAATTTGCATTCATAAGAATAACTGCATTTATTTTTCTTGTTCTGAAGCATCCTTTAGTTTGGAATTTATGAAGCAAATTATACAGTCGAGCTACGTAATCAGTGATGCGGATACAAACATTGCAAGTAAATTGCAAGCACACATGGACGGAATCTGGGATGAGAAATTCAATAAGAATATAACTACTAATGAATTCATCTACCTGCCTTGCAAGATTCTGATGTGCTGAACGAGTGACACGTTCTCTGAGCATTAGTCTGGACTTTTCCTCTGAATAGTCAGAATTAACAGCTGTGGTCAGCTGAGTTCACAGTCTGAGGACTCCGTTTTGTAAAATATTACCTTGATGGTCTGTTTACCTCCTCCTCCGTGAATGCAACTAAACACTGATAGCATTATCATTTTCAGATATCAGTGGTAGTTACCGGCATATGAAGAAAGTCATATTAGTTAACTATATAACTGGTTATTAATTAAATAATCACAAGAAGTCATTCCCCAGACTTTAATAAGGAGTAGAAATGAAGTTATAGCCCTAGACCATAATTTCAGTAGAACTAATAGTAAATTATTTTGGATGAAAAAAGGCTACATTTGGACAACCATATAAAACTGCTGGCACAGTCGTGCACTGCCAGTTTTCCAGCTAGTGTAATGACAGGAATAAATCAGTTGTGACTTAGAAATTATTCCAGGTACATTGTTTTGTCGCATAGAATGAATACTTTTATGTTTCTTATATAGTGATTTTTTTTTTAAGTCCAGCCTGGTTTTCTATGGATTTCTGTCATGAAATTTACCTGTACTATAACTCCTTGATGTCTAAAATGAATGTTATTTTGAAGCATTTTCCTTGCTGCAGGCTGTACTCAAGTGTCCTTTATCACATGGGATATATAACTTTGGTTGTGGTCAGCCACATGACAGAACATTTTTACAGTGCAAATTCATCCCTGCTCCACACTCATTTCTTATAAGAATACCATGCTTTAATGCCCATGCTTGTTGATTTAATTCTGCATGAATCAATCTGTCTTTTAATGCACTGGATGTATTGCTCTGAAGCCACTGAAGATGGGACATACTTCATGTCGTAAGTGACAAACGTGAATATAATTCAAAATGAGTAATGTGTCATTTTACAGATTCTTGTATCTTATTCTGATGTATCCAGGTGTATGTTCCATGAGAAACTGTAGTAAGGGTGAGGTTAAGTAGTGTCTTATTGCATGTTTTGGAAGTAGGCCCATCTATAAAGTAAGATGCAAATTGTAACATTATACAAACTCTATTTTATGTGTTATGGAGTTTAAACCTTTTTCCAAATGCAGAATGGGCTGTCGTAAGATCTCTGTACCTCTCATGTAGTCTCTCTGAGACTTCCTTTTGGCAGTCCTCTTCTTGGATGAATCGCTTTATACTCTGTTCCTCAGCTCTGCTTCCAGAAAATTAGGATATCTTATGCCGTTTTGAATTTACACTTTAAAATACATATTTGCATATTGTATGCCTATAACGTTTGCTGTGGGCATTAATTCAAAAGAACGTATCATGGTCTTTACTCTGAGGCATGTGTGTCTTCAGAGTAAAATGCTGCTCCCTATCCAAGCTTGACAAAACGTTTGAAGCTGATTTGTTTTGTGAACAGTGATCAAAACAGTTCAATATAAATAGGTAATGCGTGAAGCACAGATCCCTCGAGCAGTCCAATTGTCAAGTAAGCTATAAAGTAGATATGATACAGAACAGAGCCATAAATTTGCAAAACCTCTTATTTCCATTTGTTCTCCAGATATCATATTATCTACTGCTTCGTACACTCTAGAGGTTAATGGTTATACAGAATGAGGCATTTTCTGGCCAGCAAGGGAATTAGTTATGGTTAATTACCCTCTGGTAATCTGGTTTGTGGTAGCACCCTTCAAGGCTAAGCTAATCAGTAGATAAAAAATCCTACTACCCGTCATCAGTAAAGACTGGATGGAGCTCGTGTGTTGTTGTTATACAATAGTAGGGAATGGCAGAATGCCTTTAACTAGTCGGATTTCCCAGGACTCTCCTACGTAACAGTCCCATGGAAAAAGCCCTGCACTTACAGGTAAAAAGCTGCTGCTTCATTCTGCCTGCACAGAGAGAGACTAACAGTCCCATGGAAAAAGCCCTGCACTTACAGGTAAAAAGCTGCTGCTTCATTCTGCCTGCACAGAGAGAGACGTAACTTCCCCTAGGGGAAAACCAGGCGCAAGATGAGTAATTAGAGAAACATGCGTGAATGCAGCATTCAGTGTAGATGTGCTACGTGCGAAAGAGAATACCTAGTAAGGCAGTTTTTCGTAATGGTACAAAAAATAAAATAAAATAAAATAAAACAAAACAAAATAAAACCGATATTTCCAGGTAGGTCACTTACAGTATTAGAAAGTATCTCAGGATCGATTATTTTCCCTCCCTCTTTTTTCACCCGGACTTGCCAAAGGCAAACTTTGTTTACGCTTGTTTATGAGGCAGTGCTCCCCACAGGTCTTCCCCCGACCCTGCTGCTCTCCACCAACACTGCCATAAACCTATGAAAGACTGCAGTAGTCACGAACGGAAGCCGGAATTTTCACACAACACGTTTCCCATCAGAGTCCCCTCAAGCGCGGTGTTATCTCCTTTCCACACACGGAACCTTTCCCAGCCACCCTCACCCTCACCCTCACCCTCACCCTCCTCCTCACCCTCTTCCTCCTCCTCAGAGAGGCCTGTTTAACCGCCAGGCACAACCGCCCCGCAGCGAGCCGAGCCCCGCCTCGGGCTTTCCAGAGCCGGGCTACCCCCAACTCCTATCTCCACGAGCTAAATCAGAGGGCACCGCCACCTTTATTTCTTTACGAGCAGTCAGCACAGAAAAGTGGGGGGCAATGGGACACCGCCGGGCTGAGGGGACAGCCACGCTACCCACCCTCCCCCCCCCCAACGTCCGCCCCAACGTCCGCCCCAACTGCCATCCACGCTCCCCTCGCGCCCCACCCCTCCCCTCCCGGCGGGTAGGCGAGGCGCGCATGCCCTCGGTGTGGGCGGTGACGGCGCATGCGCGTGGGCCCCGCCGCCCCGCCCCCGTGGGGGCCGCCGCAGAGCCGTGGCGCGAGCCGGCGGCGGGCAGCGCTGCCCTGAGGGGAGCCGGGCAGGGGGGGCGGCGGCGATGTCCGCCTGGCGGGGCTCCCGCTGCGGCTCCCTCTGCCTCGGCGGCCGGGCGGCCGCTCGCCGCTCCGCGCTGCTTCGGCAGCGGGCAGGGGCCGGGACAGGGACGGGGTCGTGCTCCGCTAACGGCGGAGGTCTCCGGGCTGGGGCTGGCGGGTTCCGCCCGTCGCGGGTGGCGGTGGTGGCCAAGACGACGCGGTACGAGTTCGAGCAGCAGCGGTACCGCTACGCCGGGCTCTCCGAGGACGACCTCCGGCAGCTGGTGAGACGGGGGGGGGGTGTGTGTGTGCCCTCGCTCTCGCTTCCTCGCTTCCTCCCGCTCCCTCACTCCCCGCTCCCTCAGCCGTCGTTTATTTCCCTAAAAGCTCCCCGGGGTAAACAGCCGCGTCCATCCGTCCCCTTACAGCTCCGCAGAAGCCTTTTCCTTGTGTTTCAGACGCGCTCAGTACGAAAACAGGTGGCAGGCTGAGGGGAGCGGTTATCTGGAGGTGTCGCGTTGGACGTGGTGCTCAGGGACAGGGTTTAGTGGGTGACATTGGTGGTAGGGTGGTGGTTGGACCAGATGACCCTAGAGGTCTTTTCCAGCCTTAATGATTCTCAGCACCCGGTGCCTTTTGGCTTCAGTACGCCTCCTGTCCTGGTGGCTGTCTCCCTCCAGGCCTTTCTCCGTGTCACCCCCACCAGGGGATACAGGACAGTGCCTGCTGGAGCTGATTTGGCTGCAGCAGAACAGGTCATGAGCCCCTGCTACTGTCTTTACCCTGAATGCAGTCGTTAATTTGGGTCTGTTCCAGACTTTGGTTGGTTGAAATTTGCAAATGGGTTTAATTTCTGTAGGATGAACAGATGACAGGTTTGCATTGCCTTGCTTTGTGAAGAGCAAGGATTAAAGAGTACAGTATCTAAAGTAAGACAATTCTTTATGTTTTCTAATTACATTTTCTAACATCTCTCTTTGCACTTGAGGTGGCCATCCATCTTCGGTGGAATTCCTGTCCTAACACTTGATGTGTTCCATAAAGCTCTCTAAGTAGTCAAACTGGATACGTTACCACATTTAACATGGAAATGTATCAGCCTGTGTTCTTACTGCCACCGCATGTAGCTGAAGTGTCCCTGTACCTGCTTTTCTGCCTTAGAAAAGCAGTGCCTCATCTATGAGGCTGCTCTTCTATGTTTAAGCATCTCTTGAGGAGGCATTTCTTGCAGTGAAGTATATAGAGAATCAGCTTGATCCCTCATTGCACAATGTAACCCAAAAATATAAAATTTGCTTGTTTTTCACCCTCCCCTAACTACTTGTGTACAGGCAAGGCTGGAGCAGTGAATCAGTTAGTGAGCAATGTTGTTAGTAAGCGCTGAACATCCTGGAAGGTGCTCTTGCCTGAATGTAGAGCTAGCTGCAGTTCTCTTCTCCCCAAAACAACTGTTCTGCAGGATGGGTAACCTGTAGCAGCTGAAGATGCATTAAAAACAAAAAAGTAACCCTGGATGCACACTGCCTGATTGCAGTGGTTGTGGAGGCATCTTAGAGTGTGCCCTTTTGGGGATAATTGCAGGTATAAGAATTCTCCATGTGCAGGGTGTTCTTATTCTAGAACTGGTGCCTTTTTAAAAATCTAGCTTCCCCTTCAGAGTACCTCCATGTGAGGAATTGCAGCAGTAAAACTCAGTGTCTCCAAGTAGCCAAAGTCTAACTTGCTTAAATGCGTGTTTGCCAGTATTTATTTAGGTTCTTTGGGTGGGGGTTGGGGTGTGGAGTACAAAGATTTGTGCAAGAATACTGAAGATCTTTTCCAGAATTATATCTTTGAAATATGACAGGAAATACTGGAGTGAAGACAGCAAGGAGAATTGCCCTTGCTCACGTTTTTAGCTGACTGGTAATAAATGTACATGTTTACAGTCTGCTGTGACTTGGGTCTCAGATTTTTTCCCTTGGTCTCTGAGCTAACAGCAGTCTCAGCAAACACACTAGATGAAGGCTCAGAAGGTTCTTACTCTGTCTCGGGTGGTCAGCAATCTGTGCAAAGTGTACTTCCTTGTCTGTGCCACATTTGTTAAGGGCAGCCTTGGAACTTGATGTTTTTTGTTTCCTGAGGTTAGTTGCGCTCTATTTCTATTCCCTTTGTCCTCGCTTCTCTGCTGAAGACTGCAGAAGCTGGTCCCAAGGCTGCTGGTGTCCCCAAAGCCGAGGCCAGTGCACACTGAGAAGTGCAGGATGTCCCTGCTGTCGCCACCCAGGGTGACTCTCAGTTTAACCTGAAGGCCACGAAGCAGACGTGAATCTGGCATGGGAGGTTAGTCACACAGAAAGGTGAGACAGGGAACAAGGTGGGAATCGAGGCTCACACAGAAGACTGTGGATGATGAGGTGGTGGCAAAGAATGGAAGTGAACGTATACAGAAGTGTGGCTCGCCTGGTGGTGTAAGCTGCTAGCGACCCAGGAGGGGTGGTGGTGAGGACTGCGTTATTTTTGCAGGGGCTCAGGTGATCCTGGAGCTCGGTTGTGTGTGGCAGTGTTGCAGTGTGAGGAATGCCATACCAGCAGAGGAGTACACGGTCTGTCACAGATCTTCAGGTGTCCAGACACTGGAAATCTTTAATAAGGAAGTCCGATTTAATACCTCTAAAGTACCTTTTAAGTGTTGATGGCTTACATTTGGGACATGTTACCTGGAGTCATTTGCCTGCTGGCTGTGAGCAGAAGAGATACTTGCAGTTCTCTGGAAGGTAGCTGACATGCCCACATGCAAGCATCAGACTTCAGTGTAGGACAAATAATGGTGGTTGTGGGCTTAAGCAGTTGTGCCTGATTGCTGAGACAGGAAATTTAGGTGCTGCAGTCAGTGTGTTTATGCATGAAGGCAGAAAATACAGTAAGCCACTTAATGCAGAAGTGACACTGCGTATGTGCCTTTGAGCCTCAAATTAAATAGCACTTGTTCTATGTTTAAAGAAGCTAAATATAAATCATTGGCACAATCCAATGTATATGGAAAAAATATAAATCATAGCACATATCATATGTATTATGCTATATAAATTGTAGCATACTCCATGAAACAGGCTCTCTTGGTATAGAAGCTGACTGACACTTCTAATAGGAAATGCAGGCCCTTAGGAGCTGTGGCCTGGCTTCTTCTGTGGCCTTTTTTTGGACACACCAAGTGATTTGTACTATACAAACACTGTTAAAGGTTGCAAGTCAAAGCAACAAGGTCAGAATTCCTGGATTCTTTCTCAATGCAAATAGACAGGAGAGGTGAAGAAACAACCCAGACAGCAAAAAGGCAGAACAGATGGGGGAGAGATGATGAGAGAGAGTAAACACCGAGAGTATTTAGGAGATCTGTAAAAGATTAAATCTTTCATTGCATCTCTACATACGTGTCATGCATGCTTTTCTCCAAGTGGTTGTTTTCGTGTATCTTATGGCAGATGATCTTGCACACTTAAAAATAAGTCTTGAAGCTGCTGATAACCACACCTAGACATGTCTGACTTTTGTCATGAGTATTCTAAGTCTGAACTATTCTGAAAAGGGTGATTAAATGCTTTGAATGTAACTTACACAGGAGATGTTTTCAGTATCTTTAGTTTTGAAAGGAAATTAGAGATGTGTAACAGTATTTCTCATCTGATACCTGGGAAGAAAAATGCCCCCAAATAACCCAGCACTTAATGATGCAACATTTTTTAAAGCATCTTGCATCATATCATGCAGGAGCTCTTGTATTTGCTCTGCTGAGGTTTGAGGAGACTATTGTATTTCTATTACTATACTACTTGTATTTCACTTGCAGTTATTAGCTATAAGTTAAATAAAAATATTACTTGTTTTCCTAAGTCCCTACAAATAGTTTGTTTACCATAATTGACAGCGGCTTGAATTTAGTCTAACCTGGAAGGTTGGACTGGCATCTAAATACAGCCGGTTGCAAAAAACGAACGATCCAGTCTGCTAATACTGAAAGCTACTGGAAGAATTTCAGTGTTGAAGAATTGTGCTGGAAGAATTTCACTGCCACTTACAGCCCTTTATTTCACTCTCAGAAAACTCATACAGAGCAAGCAATGCTGTCTTCCTTATATAATTCTCAGAGAAATCATTGTCCCATTAATAGGTAAAGCTAGTTTCCTCAGAGTCCTGTTTTTTCCAGCTTGACAGAGCAATTGACATGTAACTGCTGACTTGTCACTGCTGGAACGTATTTAGGAAAGATCAGTTAGCTGTCCAAACATGCTTCATATGCAGTTTTAACTACCTTTGAAACATCTTGTCAAGTGAAATGTTGCTTTTTTTTTTTTCTTAATTGGAGGAAGATGATTTAATGTGGACTGCAGTTGATAGGCTGTTTTGACTGTTTTATGTGTCTTTGAAATGGCAAGGGAAAGCAAGGAATTGAAGCTTTGGAACAAGTTTTGGCTCTTTTGGACCACTGCAACAAACTGGCAGGGATGGTCATCCTGAAAATGTGAAGTTTTTACATCTTTCTTGAAAACTGGTAGCTGGGATAGAGAAAGGCCACTGTTGCAATGTCCTGCTGCCTCTGAAAGAGGCACGATGTGAGCTCATCATTAATATAGGGCACCGAAAACATACTAAGCAGAACTGGTCAGGAAGGGAGGTGTTGTCCGTTCCTCCCAGCAGATGGGAAGGCCTCAGCTGGAGCTTGTGAGTGCACCAAGATACAAAATCCATTAAAGGGTGCGTGTATGCATGTGTGCGTGCACTCAGCCCTCCTTAATTTAGATTTTTCCAGTACCAGCTGCTACTGATCTATGCACTATAGTCTTCATATCTAGAGACTTCCCACTTAAGGAAAATAAACTATTTTATCTCCTACTGGATAAGTGATTTTTTTTTTTTTAATTACAGAAAGTTCATTACCTTCTTTCACATTAGATGGCAAAAAGATAGCATTTTTTTGGTATCGTTTCTGAATAACCTTTCCTAACTAGTAGAGTTTCAGGTTTCTGAGTTTCATACTGCTATACCAAGGCACTCTTTTCAGCAACTAGTCAGGCTTTTTGTTCTCTAGATTTCTGTTTGAGATCTGCATTTCAGTCCAAATGCCTGTGATCCACTAGGATACTATTCAGAGAATGTTACTCAGGTATTTTTAAAACACTAGTATTTTTATAATCACAAGGAAGGTAGTAGAAAGGAAAAGTAATATGCAAAATGAAGAGTTCAACCAAATTTGAATTTTTAAATGAAATCAGGTAACCCATTTTTTCAAAAATGTAAAGCCTTTGTATTTTCTTCTTAAAACTTGAGCTATTTGAAAAAGCAGTAAGCTTTAGGGTGCATATTGACCTGTGGATTCAATTGTATTGTATAAGAAGGTAGTATTTTTAACGGAGACTTAATTAACAAATGAGGTAGTGACCTGAAGCTTTTCATCATTCTGATGAATTCAGACTAGCTATCTGTGTTGCTTGTTCTGTAATGTGAACTGTGCCAGCAGATTATCCTCTGCGGAGTGCATAAAGAGTGTTTAAAAACTGGCAGAACTATAGTTGACTCCACCTCACCCTGAAAAGGAAAAAAAAAAACAACAAAAAAAACAACTATCTGCTGAATTTGAAGCATGAAGAAGTCAAGATGGATTACAGTATGTTGCAATTATATAAAGCTAGAGATGCTTTTTCATAAATAAAAAGTTGGAGCTACTTTACTGAAAACACTGAGGTGGGTATAACTGTAGTTCGTGTTATACAATCACAGAGTGGTTTTAGTTTTGAAACTTCATATACATGCCTTGGTGTTCAGTAGGTAGGGTTGCTGCTTTATTTAAAAACAATGAACACAACCTTTTAGGTTGTCATTCTGTCATGAGAGGAGTCTGGAAAATGACTAAAACATAATTCCTTTTCCAGCAGTGTTTGTTTTTCCAACACCCCATTCAAATATACTTAGTCATATATAGTAAATAGATGTGAAAGTAGGGCGTTCTGGTGTGCCTAAATTAAACTTCAGCTATCTCATCAAGGATCTAATAATTTTTAGCCAAAAAGGGCTTTTATTTTTTTGGAGTCTTTTATATTGTTTTTAACTAATTAATGTCATAAATCACAACGAGTTATGTTAGTATCATACTGAAAGATTAAATTGCCCGGACTGCTAGAAAACTGTTAATGCAGAAAGTAGCTACTGATGTGTTTATAACTAACACAACATGTTCTGTATTAGCCTTCAAATTACAAACCATTATGTGGATTCTTCAGTTGTGGTTAAAATGGCAATATTTTAATTTAGTAGATGAACCCTTAAATAGTCCATGGCATTATTACTTTTGTTCACCTGTAGATAAAACACCCCAAGGCAGCATCTTTAAACGCTTCAGGGAAATAATGTTGCCAGCTTCACTTAGCAAGTGCAGAGATTGTGAAAGTCAGCTGCTACAGAAGTAATGGATTACAAAATGCTACGATACACAAAACACCTCATAAGCATTACTCTTGTAGTAGATACGAGGCAGCATTTGAAAGGCTGTCACTGTATAATGAAAGAGTGAGGTCTAAGTTGCTGGGAGGAAAAAAGTGCAAGGGAAGTGTAAGCAAAATGTTTCCTAGCTAAAGCAGCTCACTGGTATACTTCAGAATGAGAGATGGCATACAGCACTGTTAGAAACACAGCATACAGGAAGGCCAAACTACTGGGAACAGTTTGTATAGTAACTCATGACCCAGACTGGGAAGGAAGAGAGGAACTGGGCTTAATGCCTGCAGCCTGCAACTCAGCAGTACTTGGAAATTGGAGACTCAATTCACGTTGAAAGCTTTGTAGAGAAATTAAACATTGAGCCTCGGTTGTCCTCAGCAGGACTTTGTTTTGGAAAGTTGTATCTTTCTTTGCTACTTTAGCTGAGGCAAATGATCGTTATTAAAGCTGTCCTATAAACAAGACGTTGAGTTCGTGAATTGTACTTTTTAGCTATTAAATTGTTTGAAATCAATGCATTGTAAGTTCACCCAGGACCTGCCTCTTCTCAGTGAAACTGTTTCTTAGGTTTGCTTCAGAGCATTCCTGCTATTTGGGGTTACCTGGAGTGAATGTCCCTGGAAGATCTGAGTGTCCCAGAATGGGTTAATCCACTTGCACTGCAGGTATGATTGTGCTGAAGCCTGTCTTTTTGTTAGCAAAATTTTCAGCCATGGGCTTATCAAACAAAGCATCAATTCACTGCACCTGGAGTCTTTCAGTAAAGGCTTAAATTTGACAAATTATTTTCCAAATGTGATGATCATAGTCTTTTTTTTTTTTTTTTTTTTTACCTCTAACAAAACCACGGAAGATTGTACTTGATGCATTTAGTATTTGTAGTGCAAAAGCAAGTCGGAGAACATACTTTACTTTTGAGAAGTTTAAGAAGTTGGGTGACTCCCATGAAAGCCATAAGTTAGTATAAATATAGCAACTGAAGCTTGTAAACAGTCAGTGTTTGTCGTCTGGATAATTCTTATGCAGTTACAAGAAGTTGAGGTGGGCATGCTGTCATACACTTACAATGAAGGCTGATACTGTTCCCAAATGGGGTTATCTGTTCTATGAACCTAGAAATTTGAATCCCCTGTCAGTTCAAGACAATGCTGGAAAACTTCCTGAAGATTCAGGGTTGTGGTTGTGCCTCTTGCAGGCCCTTTTCTCTGGCGTGCTTGCAACGTGCCTCCAAGGTGCAGGTTTCCACTGGGCAGCTTCTACCATGACCAACTGCTTGGTGTGTTTTACCTTTGCCTTTTGCACATCATTCTCTAAAATCCAGAAACCAAGCCATGCTTTAATCCCAATACATTTGTATGCAGGTTGTTTTTGTAGTACAAAATTGGGAAGCTTAATGTGTGGTTGAACTTTTAAATACAGGTGAGGAGAAATGAGAAAGCTCAATGTTTGCCTGTCTTGTGAGGAAAACCGTGCTTGTTTTTAACATGAGAAATGAAGATTTAATATGTGTAGTAGATAACACTAGAGCATAGGAAAACTGCTCGCATGTAATTATAGATTGCCAGTCTTAGACCCTGGTCCTTTAAGGAAAAGTTGAGTCAGTGTTTCTTATTTGTCAGGGAAACTGAGTGTATTGGTTGAATTGCATACTATATTCAAAGCTGTTTCTAGTTTTGGAAAAAGAAGAAACAATTTGAAAGCTGAGTGGCCTCTCAAACTGCCTTCTTTTGGAAGGAGTATTGTGACAATTGTAAATCAGAGCTTCCTCCAAAGGGTGCAGCTTGCCAGTTATCTTCATGTAGAAGGGCAGCACAAGAAGAAGGGAAGTCCTTGGCTTTGTACTGCACTGGCAAGCACTGTTCTGCAACAACTAAGCCATAAATCAGTGTGTTATCAACTCTGTTTTCATCAAAGATCCGAAACACAGCATCATATGAGGCTCTCTGAAGAAAATTAACTCTATCACAGCAGAAAACAGTTCAAATCCTCCTGTTATTCCATACCATTGGCATTATGCACAGGTCACACACTTTCCAGTACATGTTGGTTAATCACCAACATTTGATTAATACACAGATATCATTTCCTTATTTTGGGGACCACTCCGTGAAATGTCTGTAAAACGTGCACTGAGCTCTCTCAGTCTGTGACTGAGCTTCTCTCTGTTTGTGTGCTCACTCGGGACAGGAGAGGCGGTGTGTTGTGTGGAGTTACTGGATGCCAAAGCCACCTCGGGTCTGGTCACTGCTGCACTTGCTCTGCTTCTCGTGAGGCTCATCCTCTATTGGTTTGAGTAGTTCCTGTGATGGAACTTACTATAACGTGCAACTCGGATCATGGGTTATAACAACTCAAAGGTATACATGTTACAATCTCCACCCTGGTCCCTTTGGACCAGGCTGCAGCATTTAACATTGCCATGAACTCTGGCCCTTGCTCCTGGCCTGGCTAGAGGCAAGGGGTTCCTGCTGTAGTTCCCCCTAGGGGTTCCTTCCTGTAACATACTACTCAAATCATGGGATGGGTTAACAACATTTTAAAGGTGTATCCGTTACAGTCTTTACCTCTTGTCCTTTGGGGCCAGGCCTTAAGGTTTAACATTGCAAAGAACTCCTCCCCTCGCCCCTGCTCCAGCCTGGGCCTGTCCCTTAGAGGTGTACATGCACCTGTATGGCCTTATCCAGGAGCCACAGTCCCTTTAGAGGTCTGCCTACTATAATGTGGACTTATCCACAGTCACTCTGAGGTGTACCTGCTCTGCGGTGCCCTTTTCCATTGGCCACACCTTTCAGAGGTCCCTTCAGACACCTGCTGTGTCATGGTCTTCCCCATGGCCACAGACACTTCAAGGTGTTACAGCGTGGCCTTATCCACGGCCACTGCAAGGTGTACCTGCTGCAGCATGGACTTCTCTGTGGCCACAGGCACTCTGGGGTGTACATGCTCCCATGTGGGCTCGTCCACAGGTCGTGGTCCCTCTGACTTGAGTTCACTCTGGAGCTCCAGCCTGTCCAGTAGAGCAGCACGGGGACAGCAGCGATGTCCTGGCCATCACCCAGCCCTGGCAAGTGGCTGTGGCTGTTATCAGGACGTTCCCAGGTACAGCAAAGAAAGATGATGAGGATTGTGGCCAGCAGCAGCAGCAAAAGCAGTCACTGACAAGCACTGGAATCTAATATACAGTAAGGCAAGCAAGCCCTGTGGCAAGCATGGGAGCCTGCCAATTGGCAGCTAAGCAGAAGTAAAGTCTAAATTCGGTCTAGCATGCTTCAGTCAAATCTGTCATTGCTTTGAACCCTTGGGGCACCACAGAGGGCTGGTGGCTTAACCCCAGCAGTCAGCTCAGCACCACACGGCCGCTGGCTCGCCCGCTCTCCCCAAGTGGGATGGGGGAGAGAAGCAGAAAGGTAAAAATGTGAGAACTCACAGGTTGAGATAACCCTTGAGGGAGCTGTTCCCCCCTTCCTCCTCCTTTACTCCAATTTTATCTTTCAGCACACCACCACACAGTGTGGGACACCCCTTTGGCCAGCCCAGGCCAGCTGTCCTGGCCCTGTCCCCTCCCAGCTCCTGGTGCACCCCCAGCCCCTTGCTGGTGGAGCAGCACGAGGAGCTGAAACGCCCTGGGCTCTGCGTGAGCACTGCTCTGCAACAGCTAACATATCAATGTGTTTTCATCAAAAATCCAAACCACAGCATTATACCAGCCTCTGTGAGGAAAATAACTCTATCCCAGGCAAAACCATGACTGTGGTAAAAGCTTTCTTTAGACATTCAGTGCAGGCCTTTCCTACTTATGGCTCCTGAGGGAGCACAGCTCCATCAAAGAGCACATTCTGCTCATCGTAGTGTGTTCTCCAATGCAAGGTCTTTTGGAAGCGTTCTCCACACTGCATCTCTGCTGTGATATTTAAGAACACTGCTAACATGAGGCCTGAAGGTATTTTTGGCTATTTTGTCCCTGTTTTCATATGCTAGTACACTTTCATTTAGAATAGCTCTCATGTTTATAAGCTAGCATTTTATTTTTCAATTTTGCATGCTGTAGAGGTCAGATTAATAGGTGTATAGTTGTACTTGTTTCTTCTCTCTCCATGAATACTTCTGCTTTTTTTGTACTTCTGATGATACCACCCTTAGCTGAATATCCTTATGTTCTAAGCCATGTTTCTTGTGTGTTTTGCCCTTGCTCTCCTTACAGGGATAAGGAACAGCTTGTTCCTGTTTGGTAGCCTTAGCAAGTAAAACTAGGTAAGCATTGCATTTCCTGTGTTATAGTCCATATCTTCTTTTCATTGGTACTTTCAGTTTCTTTTGCCATTACTGATATTTCCTGGTAACCACAGAAAGAAATTATTTAACCTGCTGTGCAGGACTGCAGACCTGTGTGTGACCCCCTCATGTAGGATTTTACATCTTCAACATAAATTCCAAGCCTGTCCCAGCCTGAAGATCCTGAGCTCTGTAGGACTAGCATTTTATTTTCCAGCCTGTCCAGAAAGTCAGTCTTCAGTTTGGCAGTTTTTTGATGAGAACATTTTTCTGTAAAATGTCAGAGCTCTGTTGTTTCTCTTCGAGTATTAACGAGGATTTTTTAAATAAACCTGAAGAAACATCCTTTTACAAAGTTACTTTTGTAGGTGTTATGAGGCATTTGGTATAATTCCATTTTTCTTCAGTTAGACTTGATGCTTTTATCAGATTGCTCCTCCATACAGCTTGCGATACCTAACAAACTCAACACTGGGCTGTGATAATAGTTTTATGTTTTCTCATGTTTTAGCCAAGAATGTCAATATTTAGTATAAAGCTACCTGTTAGACATTCTGTGCCCTCAGATCCTAAAATTACAACTGCAGTTGTCATTGCCTTGTCTTTTATGTACTCAGCTATCTGAACATTTAACAATGTAAATAGTAAAGATTAATACATGCTTTTTCCCCTTAAAAGTCAGATGAGTGTTTGTGCACTGTACTCAGTCACTGCAGCCACCTTTCTGCCTTGCTTGCGAGGTAGTTGTGGAGACAGACACTGTTCAAATGCTTTTGAATCGTTTTTCCTAGTGACAGCAATTTGAAGATATTGAATGCAGTTTGCTCTTTCTTTTTGGCTGTAGTTGTAGAGTTAGCTATCACAGCAGAGGCTTTGAGGGAGACAGCGAATTCCCTTCACCCGTATCTGTTTGTATCTCCCTACTTCAGTGCAAGTAGGGAGGCTGTGACACTCGCTGCTGGATTTTGAAAGCTGAGTGGCCTGCCAGACTCCTTTCTTTTGGAGGGAGTGCTGTGGCAGCTGTAAATCAGAGCTTCCTCTGAAGGGCAGACAGCTTGCCTGCTGTCTTCACAGAGGAGGCCAGGAGTAGAACTTGAGGGCCTTCCTGAAGAGTAGTTGGTAAGGACCAACTCTGGCACTGGCTCGCGGGCCTGTCTGAACAGGAGGCTTGAAGTCAGGCTCTGCTGTGGCGTGAGCTTCTCCGTACATCAGGAATTTCTGCCAGGCGCTCTCCAGGGAGATGGTTGTGAGTGCATCAGCTGGGTTGCCTGATCTTTGCCTCCAGCTCTTCGGAAGTGAGAAGGAGGCCGTGGTCTCAGTCTGTCTTACTGCCTCAGCATCACAGAGATCTTCTAAGAAGTAACATTGTGATAGTTTAGTATGGCACTGAGGTCCTGGTGTGAGGCAGGTCAAGAGGCAGTGGGTACAGATGGGCACAGGAGGCTCTGTCTGAACGCTGAGGAATGCTCCTTCCCCAAAGGTGTGACTGAGCCTGGGGGCAGTTTGACCAGAGGCGGTGGAGATGTGCTAATGGCATCTGTGCACTGGCTGCAGGTGGCCCTGCTTGAGCAGGGAGGCTGCACCAGATGGCCTCGAGAGGTCCTGTCCAGCCTCAGCTGTTCTGTGATTCTGTGACCTCAGCACCACAGGGCTGTGGATGCTTATTTGGAGTTGTTACTGAAGAGCAGCTGATTACTAGCACTCGTGTTTGGTGCACTTCACTGTGGTTATGCTCAGGCAGGCTGCAACTTTGTGAGATCTCAGGTGAATGAACTTCTGAGTTACTGATCTCGAGGGATGAGCCTAGACAGGCAGGCTTATAATCTCTAGGGTCTTTTGCAAATTAGGAGGATTCATTAGCCCCATAGATGTAGCTTAGCCATTTAAAGGCTTTAACTTTCCATTTGTCTTGTAGCTTAGTGATACTTGGTTACTTGTTAAAGAGTTGAATTCACAGAGGAGACCTTTACACATCTGATACCTGTTCTTTATCCCGGTAATTTTCAGCCAGTCATCAGGGTACTGGCATCTCATTTGATGAGCATGCGTTTTGCATTCTGAAGCCATTGATGAAATAATAATTCGTTACATTTAAGACAAATGTAAATTAGAGAACAGATTTTGTTTCTCAGCAATGAAATTACTCAACTCTCTCCTTGCTAGTAATAACAGTGAAATGTGAGCTGATGACTCGGAACTGATGTTGGGAGAAAAAATGCCTACAAATGGTCACACAAAGATTCACTGGTTGGTCATTGTTCTGAGATAAAAGCTCTCTTGGACTAAGCTGAAAGGTACCTTGCAGACAAATTTGGCAAATAAATGGGGTAAATAAAATTGCAAGATGGAGGCTGTGCTTTGTGTGGGGAAGTAATAGCCTGTGGAAATAGCAGCCTGAAAAAATGTGCTGCAGCAACAGTCTGCACGTCAGGTGCTTATTGGTGACAGTATTTTATTCACAGCAGATATTTCCAGAGGAGACATGAATGAGAGCCCTGATTTAGTAACCCTGTTGATTTTTTGAGTGGAGTGGTTATTTGTTGTGGATTTCTCATTCTTTCTGATAGTAAAGCAAGGTCTATTTGTTCTCCAGGAAGGCAATTGAAAGTCCCAGTTCTAGCAAATGAGACCTGTGGTGCTCAGGGGCAGATGTTGTCTGTGGGTGGCAAATACTCTCTTACTTCCTGCTTTCTTTCCAGTCTCGCTGTCTTGTATGAGGTTGAGAACCAGCCCAGCAGTGGGCAGTGCTGTGACTGGCCGTAGCCTTACATGCTCTTTTCCTGCCCACTGTGGCGCCATTCGGCTTCCCAGTGCAGCACTGAGTTCTTGAAAGAGGTGTGTGCAGGAGCGTGTCAGTATTGTAGCTGGGGAGTAGAAAGAAGGGGTCAATGTGTGAGACAATTAACGGGACATAACACCCTGCATCCCAGCAAACCATTGCTATTAAACTTCACTGGGATGACCTGAAAGCTCAGTGGAGATGTTTACTGGTTTCCCACATGCTTTATCTTTGCTTGTGACCAAGCACATCTGGCAGCTGCTCCTGCTGCATGCTTGTAGTGCTGTTGATGGCATCCAGGCAAAGTCTGGGAGCCCTTTCTGTTGGAGAAGGTTTCCTGATCCCAGCTGTGAGACCAGTGGAGATGCAGTTCCAGAACAGCCAATTCCATTCTTCTCTATAATTTCGTCAGCGCTGATCTTGGTGCTTAGCTCATGGTTGGATTTCTTGGCATTGATAGGTGTCAGATGAAGAAAGACTGCATTTGTTGGGTGTTGGATTGCAGTTAACTGGTATTGTCGTGTCGTGCCAGTCCTCTCCCCTTCGCTGTGGGGTTCTGTGGTGTGGGAATCTGTATGGAAATAGTATTAGATGCGGCTGTCTGGCACCACTTACTCCTGGAAGGATGTGCAGCCTTGCATAAGGGCACATGAATAAATTGCTGGAAGTGCCCATTCAAAGCTTCTGGCACTGACAAATTTCTTTACTCTAGGAGAACTTTTGTTTCTGCCCTGGTAAATTTGGTTTTAACTGAATGGGAAAAGGAACCAATGACACTATAATCATACAAGAATTCAGGTTACAAGGAGTCTCAGGAGGTGATCTAGTCTAGCCTACTGCGCCAAACAGGATCTCCTTCATTAGGAATGTATTTATCAACTCTTTGCTGTTAATATCATCCTCTTTTGTTCTTTCTTTTGCTTCCAAATTGGGGTTAATCTGCACACTGACATGTATTTGGCAGCACCAGCACCACATTAACAGACTAAATAAGTGAGGAGAAGAATGGATATATAAAGTTGGTGACTGAGACTTGGACAGAAGCCTGTTGCAAAAAGTCTAATAATCAGGTGGAAGTCTTACCTACCCGCCTGCTCTTTTAAGCCTTACCCATATGAACTGACAGATGTCTAAAGAGTGTCCTGTATTTAAATTATTTTGATTCCAAGAAGAACAAGAAAAATGGTGCTAGAATGCAACTGCTAAATTATTGATACAAATCTGAAAAATGTAGTCCATAATCCAGGGACCAATACTGCAGGCAGTAGGTGGCTTGACCTTAAGTTTTGGTGGTCTGTTTTGTTTTATTTTGATGCAAGGGAACTGTTACCTTTGTCACCACTTGGCAACCTTCCATTTAAGCTCAAATACAATTTGAAGGTTAATGCTCTAACTATTTCAAAGATACATGTTTTAATTATCATTCATGTTGCTTTTTCTGTTCTCTTTCCCTATAGCACAAAGTTTAGAACTCTTCAGGTAACTTGCCAACTATTTGAGTGTTTTCATCACGTGATGGAGGAATATAGTTAGTTAAGCTATTTGGTGTAGATTTACCTAGAGTTTAAATTTACTTAGTGAATTCAGGGAAAGAAAAGTGTCTGCTGTGGCATAGAAGTCAGTGCGGTATATTTGTTCGTATGTTTGTGTAGAGCCCTCGAGAGGTTGATGCTGTGACTGTGTAACTACTTCAACAAGTGAATGTAAGCCGACCAGTATGCATATAGAGATGTAACTAGTGGGATGCTTATAAAAGCGTACATCTTTATGTTGAGATAAAATATATAGTTTTTATATAGCTTCTGTTTATATTAACCAAGAGTGCTTAATGTTGTGATTAACTATTTCACTTTCTGTCTTACAGCTTGCCTTGAAGGGATCTAATTACGCTGGTCTATTGGAGCGGCACCGCATTCATACAAAAAACGTGGAGCATGTTGTAGACAGTTTACGGTAAGAATATATGGGTGTTAAGAATTTCAGAAACTGCAAATATCCATGGAAGAAAGCTTTGTGTGACAAGCCCTAATAAAACAGGAATACTTAAAGCAGGGTGATGCAGATGGACAGTTATTCCTGAAACAATCGTGAACTTGCTCAGTACAGCTAACTAACACATTGCATCGCTGTCTTGAAAACAAATGAAAAAGATGTAAAGGGTTTGTGTGAGTGTCAAATGCTTAGAAACCAAATACAACTGTACTTAGTCCTTAATTACATGTCAGTTTTTCAGAAGGATGTGACAAGGGACAATATAGGACACATTCAGGCTTTTTCCTGCACTTTATAGGAACGAGAGGATAGAAGTCCGTCTTGTTAAACGTCGAGAATATAATGAAGAGACAGTTCGGTGGGCAGATGCTGTTATATCAGCAGGAGGTATGACTTTATGGAAAAGAAGTATATATTTCAGTATGTTTTCATAGATATGTTTTTCAAATAAATTTTGCAGTCTGAAGCATCTGGAGATGTTCACATCTTGAAAACAAATGGCTGATATAATTGTCAGAAAATTATGACAAAATTCAGTGGTCGTGGCCATCCTTTCTTCCTCTCATATCTGAAGTTTGTAGCACTAGGAAGTGAATGGCAATGTATGGCCACTTAGGAAAAGTTCGGTATTATCTTGTGTAAAATGGTGGAAATTGTGGAATTTACTGTAATTTTCATCTAAAGAGGATAAAATACTTGCTTTTATATGATTATGAGTAGCCCTAAACCCTACTCTGTTTTTTAGGAACGTGAGTTGGAGACTAACATACTTCCTTTTCCTCCCCCTTCCCAAACTTTTTTGCTTGCTTTCATGCTTAATTGCAGCATATCTGGAATTGGTGGCACAGGTAGAAATATGCAACTTCTGAGCAGCCTATGCCGCTCCGTAGAGCTTTTTAAACAAACCAACAGAGCAGCTAACCTGTTTGATTCCTTTTAACATCAGATTTCAGCAGTTCATTCAGTTTTATTTTTGTGACTTGCTGCAAATACTACAGTGCATTGCTGTGTTCTGTCTTAACGTTCAGTCATTCATGGCAGTAGACTCGAATGCTGCCCTGCCATTGCCTTCTCACTACTGGTCCACTTTTCCCTCAGCTATTGGTTACTACTCAGAATGGGTCAAAGGGGATGTGTTCATGCCTGAAGCATCCTAATAATACTGTTACAGATTTCAATGAAATCCTCAAAGTTAGAGACTAAAGTGAGGTGTGAATGCAATTTCTCTTACCAGCTGATAAACATAATAGAAAGCTCCATAAATGTCTTTCCAAACTTGCTTCTGCCAAATTCAGTTGCCAGGGCAAGTATAGCTGTCCAATAAGTAGTACTTTTTCCAGTCACATTTATTATCTTGAGTTCAGTTGTCATTACTCTGTTTTAAAAGGTGTCAGTGGTTTTCTGGTCCCATTTTATTTTTGTGCCACTTAACCTGTTCAGTTGTTGACACAGAAGCATGTAACGGTTGTACTGCAATCGATGTGAGACTATTTTGTTTGGAATATTAGAATGAGAAGAGAAACTAACATTCTTTGTTTTGCTTTTTGTGTAGGTGATGGCACAATGTTGTTGGCAGCCAGTAAGGTCTTTGATAAATTTAAACCAGTTATTGGAGTAAATACTGATCCTGAAAGGTAAAAACATGTTTGGGAAAGAGATACTATGTTTAATGTCAGGCATAATATGCATCTGTTTTCATGATGCATGTGGCATGCCTGTGGCATTTGGTAACAAATGTCTGTCTTACTGGATTGTAGATACCAAGTGAACCTGTTGTTTTATTACAAAAGTTTTCACAACGAGTTGTCCCCTCTCATCTGTGAGGACATAAAGTATTATTGGATAAGCACTGATGTGTTCAACTGCCACAGCTGTTTTCACATTAATGCAGCTGTACTTGGTCCTAGGTTTATTACTGAGCAGAAGCTTGTGGCTGGAGATGGTAGTATAGACTAGTGACTGGAAAAGGGACTTCCTTAAAAAAAGCAACTAAATGTGCTATCTGAACATTCAGAAACTTAATTTCTTTAAGGAGATGAATCCTATTGGAAATCTGTTAGGGTATGAACAAATTAAATTTGTTCTGGTTTTGTTGGGTAAACCGTTCCAGAACTCAGAGGACACCGTCTCCTCAGCCACTTAATGGCATTTAGTTGTCCTCTTATAAACTCCCATTCACCTAGCAATAAGATTGATTTGGGCAGGTGGATACAGTGTATTAGTACTGCCTGGTTGGTATAACCTTCAAATGGATGGCAAGTAAAAACTCAAAATTCACCAAGGCTCTGTCTGACGAGATTTCCAGATTTAGATTTTTGCTTCTGATATTACCAGTTAATCAAATCTTAGCAGATAAGAAAGTGGTAGCCAAAAAGTTTTAATTCTTTCCATACCATATTCCTCTTCCAAAACTTTCCAAATGCTGTGAATAGATATTCAACAGTATCAAGCCTGAGTAACAGGGTTCAAATAACAAGTGCCTTCAAGTTATCAAATATCACTCATGAAAGGGGAGCAGTGTTTAGTCTTCTGGCTTTGACATGAGATTCTTTTGATCTTAGGCATGTCACCTACCTGTCTCGGTATCACCAACTTGTATGTAGATGGAAAACATTCTTTCGAACTTGCAAGGTTTATTTAGCTTGAATTCCTTGCCTAGGGCTATGGTGACAGGTACTATGTTAGTACCTGTGTATTCTTGCAGGGTTACCTGCTGAACAACCGTTTTTTAGGGGAAAAGTGGAAGAAGGATCCTGATGTCTCACATGTACATCACAGGAGCTGAAAGATGGGTATTGTTGCTAATGTACCATGTGTGTGAAAATAGTATGGGATCATAAAGATCAAAAGCCTAGCTTTGCTTTATGTAACTGAAAGAGCTTGCTTGTTTTTTGTGTTGTTTTTTTGGGGGGACCAAAATACTGTACTTTTTCATCATCCTTACTCCTTTTTGCTTCCAGATCGGAGGGTCACCTGTGTTTGCCTGTGAGATACACACAGTCATTTCCTGAAGCACTACAGAAGCTTTATCGTGGTGAGTTCAGGTATGATTCAGTGATCTTTGGTCTTACAAAACATGTTGATTGGAAAATGCGTAAAAATGGTGTGATCCATAAGGAGCAGGTGACGCTTAGTAAAATCTTAATGCTTCAAGTAATTAATTCTCTTTAGATGTTTACTATGTTGAGAAATACGTTTGTGGTTGAGAGTGGGGCTGGGACTACAAAGGTTAAAGCTGGTAACAGGTTCCAGGAAAAACTGCTTTTGGCGTGACCTTCAGTAATTGATTTCTTTTCTGAATTAGCATATACATAAATGAGGAACTGTAGTCTTGTAAAGGATATATTGGTTTTTATATTTTAACACTCTAAACCATTTGTAGTACAGTGATGGGCCATACTAATAGAAGCTAATGAAGTCTATACTATTAGGAAGTGCTCAGTTTGATGCAGATGGTTGTAGTGATTAAGGTAGAATGGCATAAATTTTGTTACTAGAATAGTGTTAGGGAAAGCTTTTCTTTATGATAAAGGTAGCTTGATGCTTTCGATACTAGATACTCTCAAAATAATGAATCTCACGTGAACTAAGGAGGAAGTGATCTGAATTTTAAAGGACAAACTAGAGGACAGTTTATAAGAAACTCCTATTTAAAAAGAAATGTTGTTCTGTGTTGTATTAACACTCCAGGATACTTCTGTGATGGCAAACAATCAACAGAAGCAAGTTATTCACATTAAAATACATTGCAGTTGTGGGTTTTTTTGTTCATACTTATAGCATATTCGATTTATAGTTTGTTGTTGTATTTGTGCCACAGAAAAAATTTCTAGAATGAGGTGAATACAGTCAGCAGGATTGATTACAAGTAACTTAATGGGTTTCAGTAGCTATTACTAAATGAGAAGGTAGTTTGAAATCAAATATTCCCAGGCTTAGAAAACAGCAGATTTAACTTGCCATCTTGCTAAGTAGTTTAGTTAAAGCTGGTAGTGCTAACACAGGTAAACTCCCTTGATACTCAAACCACTTGTAATGTTTTGTTGGATGCCATGTTAAATTTATGTTGCTGACGCTCCTGTTACTGCTCTTAGGGAGCTTAAGCCTCACCAGAGTGAAACAGAAAGGATCTTTCCGGTTATTGTTTCAGAATAAGTGTGACTTGAAACTGATGTTCTTAAGCAAAGAACTGAGTGGGTGTTTGACTTGGCAGTTCTCAGATTTACTTGGGCCTAAGGAATCTTTTTAATAGGAGGATAACTGGATCGACTTGTCTGAAAGAATTTCTGATGGCTCAGAGTGCCAGTAGGATGGCGAGGTGCTCGAGACTGGAAATGAGAGCGTTTCTTCTTTTTTTGTCCTTATCCTTGACCTTTGTGGAAGTCACTTTAGTGGAAGAATCTGTGCAAGCACTTACCTTGTTGTTCCATGTAGCAACTAACCTCACTGATTTATGAAGGACATGCCATGTCAGACTGCCCTTGTTTCTTTTTGTGATGGTAAACAGTGTAACAGGATCTCAGAATAGGGATGCAATAGTAGACCACCTTTTTATAGTTTTATAGGACTTTTGGCTTGTTCTAGCATGAATATTGTGAGGGAGCTAATGTAATGATACCCACTGCAAGCTGTTTGCCTGACTACCTAAAACCATACTTAAAATTTAAGGGCAGATAGATAATTTTACTAAGGATGTGTTTGGTGAGGCTCTAGAATGATGACCTCTGGGTTTGATACTGCCTCCCCTTCTTGGGATGAAGGGAGTAAAGAGACCGTACATATATTAAAGGTCAGATCGGCATGAACTGTAAAAACACTGGAGGAGACGATTAGAATCCAAACAAATTTTGAGGCATATTGAATGGTTTGCTGTTCAGTGCAGAGACACTGAAGTCAAGCACAGAGTACTGCAGTTACTGATCAGAAAATCAGGTGCATGAACGTAGGATGGACAATGACAGGTCGCTGTTTCCCAGGAAAACATCTCATATTGTACTGATTGCGAACTGAATGCAAATCAATGTCAATGTTGCAGAAAAAGCAAATGTTAGCAAGGTTGTATAGACACAAGTCATAAGAAAGACGTACAGAATAGTTCTTCCTCTTTATCCAACAGTGATGATGCTTCAGATGGTGCACTATATGCAGATTTGAATATTGTTATTTCAGAAGGGGAAGAACAACTTAAAGCTGATGGGAAAATGACCCCAGAATTTCTAGAAAATTTTGCGCCTGTAGGTGCATGGAAGAGAGTTGTGTTAATTCAGAAAAGATTGAATGAACTTATTGTATAGGTTTGAAGGCTAAAGTTGCTGCAAAGTTGAGATGTTGTCGTAATTCAGGAGACAAAGAGAAAAAACTAATAATATATTTTTATAAAGTCTGAGTCTTCCTTGCTATAATTTTCTGGAAACATGTAAGCTGGCTACTGTCATCCAAATACCAACAGTGTGAACTGGGAAAAGATGTGATTTGCTTCCTTGTGATTTGCTTTCTGAATCACAACTACTATTTCTATCTTGTTTTATGTAATCTCTAAATTATAAGAGGAAAAATGAATTGATTTCTAGGAAAAAAAAATAGAAAAATCTGAATGATGTAACAGTGTGAGGAAGAATGCCTTTTATATCCTTCTCTTTCTTCATCTGAACTACTCTTAAGCACCCTAAACTTCCCAGGCCAGTAGAAATCATTAAAATTAGAGGATGATTATGGGCCTTATGAATAAAGGGATGGAAGAGCTGCTTTTCTGGACATCTATGAATATAAGCAAAGTGGTGGAAAAAATAGAGCAAGTATTAGTATAAATATATTCATTATAAGGTATTTATATGAACATAAATTCCTGGGAGCTTGTTGCTCTCAAATGCATTGCATCAGTCATGAATTCATAAGATAGAATCACAATTTAAAAAAAAAATAAAATGTTCTTACGCATAATGTAACATTTGCAGACATCTTTTGGTCAGTGTCATCTTACTTGACACACAAAAAACATCAGCTATCAAAAAAGCGTATTTACTTTTTGGGATGATTAACTTTATAATTATAGAAGTAATAGTGGAAGCTATAAAACTTGAAATGTGTCCTTGAATATATTTAACCTTTAATCTTAACATGCTCTGCTTTGAAAATGAACCAGTGAAACTCTTGTGTCTTCTAGACAGTCTGATTCTAGCTAATTCTATAATAAATATTTTGAATATTGATACAAACTTTTCTCCTCTCTTAGGTGGCAGTGGCGACAAAGAATCCGACTGTATCTTGAAGGAACTGGTATTAACCCTGTGCCTGTAGATTTACATGAACAGCAGCTAAGCCAAGAGCAACACAGCAGAGCTCACATAAATGAAAGATTCCAGGATCAAAGTAGGTTAAAGTCTGCGACAAGAATATAATCGCTGTGCTATGATAACTTTGAACAGGAAGGAGGTAGAGATTTGTGAGAGTTAAAGTATTTGAAGTCTTGTTGCTATGTTTGAGAAGGAGGGGGAGACAGTTCTTGTTAGCTCAAGACCCAGACTGAGTTTTTTTTCAGAAGAGAATATTGTCAGTTTATATATGTTTATTCTGGACTATACATTTAGAACTATTTTTCAGTATTAACAATTTATAGAGCTATCTTGAAATAATATTACCTGTTGGCAAAATACCTGAGCTTGTTATTAAATGGTCTCTTGGGGTTACCATAGACACTTGGGGTTACCACAGGAACAATTTACCATGTATCCAGCTGGTCCACACTAAATGTATGCATGGGGGCGAGGTTGCGTATGCACACTCTTAACATCTGGTGAATTTGAGGTAGATTAGCTTGCAACTGAAACAATAAACTGTCACTCTGCCTGCAAGCAAATGAGAAAAGAGAAATAAGAATCTCTCCGTGAGTAACTTCTAGGTCATTAAACACCTTCAGTTGTTTTCTTTATGGTGGACTGAAGATGCAAGAGTCTGTGCTTAACTTGTCTGGCCCTGCATTTCCTCACTGAGAGGTCCTGATCAACATGAACAATTTGTTAGTCCCCTTTAATTACCTGCAGTATAAAGTCTAACTCTTTGAACTTGATTCAGAACATCTGTTAAGTCACTGTCAGTGAGCTCTAGAAGAAGAGACAATCCATTTGGTTGTCCATGAGTTTTCAGGGCAAGCAATATCTGAAAATGAGTGCCATTGCCTTACTGACTTTGGTTCAAATACTTGTAGTCTCCAGTAAAGGACTATGACTGGATACAGACTTTTCAGTTGAAAAAGTGGGTCCTTGAAGAAAACTGAACACTGAGAACCAACGTCTAGAATGCAAAACCAGGCAGCAAAGCGTGTCCCCCAATGAGTGATGAGTTGGTTTTGAAAATTTGCGTTTTGAAGCTTTAACACCGCTCTATTCAATATCTGCAGGATCTGACATTACTGGTCCACATCTTTTACCTGTGAGAGCACTCAATGAAGTCTTCATTGGGGAATCTCTTTCATCCAGGTATGTGTAATTATTTTTGTTGCAGCAGGACACAATTAACTTCATTTCTTTTTATGGCACTGCAATGGGCAATCACTGTTGAGATGTCTTTGCTGTCAAATTTCTGTTCTAGTCCATGAATATATAAGACTGATGGGATTGTTGCTGGTTACAACAATTTGTGTTCAGAGATGCAGTGCAGTGATGTTAATTTCTGTTATTCTATTTTCTGGTCTGGCCATTCCATCCTTCATTATTCCTGGCTGTTATTTTCTCTTTGTTTTTTTTAACTCCTTACATGGCTAGTTCTTATCTAATCAAATACCTTCAATTACTATCTTTACCATGGACTGAAGATTTCAAAATCTGTCCATAAATTGTCTTCTCTCCTGCATCTCTTCTTAAATATCTTCCTATAAGTCTAGCATGACCAAACTGAAATACTAATAACTTCTCCTTTCCCTGCCTCTCTGTCATTAGAGGCAAAGGTATAAGCCTACTTTTGGCTGAAGCTATGTTATTGCAGGGAAATGTCCGACACTTCCTTATTTTAAGAAAGCAGTTTATATCATATACTGGTACTGCATTATGCAAGATACCTTTACGACTGTCCTTTCTGTCCTGAAGATGAATGCATTTCTGCTGGCCAAATGATAACAAGAAGAATGTGGGAAATGTGACTGGAGCTGTGGGAAAGGAATTAAAACATGATCCTCGATCAGGACTTGGCCAAACTTTTACTTGTATTTTATATTCCTTTTCCCTTTACACTGTCTGTCTGTTTTTTTTTTTTTAAACTTTAGTGTATAACATCTTCTTGTGTTTGTACAGTGCCTGGGACACTGTGATTGCTGCTGGAAACAGTATAAATGTTCCATGAGTGCTTTATCTTCCATCTGGACTGCAGCCTCAGACTGGCAGAAGGAATTAGTCTCAAACAGATACAAATTTTGCTCTCTTCTAACTCAAACATAGTTTTATCAAGATTCTAAAAGATTTATTTAATGTACAGTGATAGAGGAACACAAAGCTCCTTTCCAACACTTTACAGTAGCCCTCTGCTTCTGAATGCCACAAATACATTGTACTCTTTGGTTCCAGTATATTTTAGAAGCTATGTGAAACACAGTGACAGTAGGAACAAATCTCTAGTAATACATTTTGTGTTAATAGAACTTGAAGACTTCAATAGTGATGTCACACAGATGGATCATATTTTTAAGGCTCAAATACACAAGTCTACTGTATAAAGAAACAGAATAACTCTAGGTGCGTCTTCCAAGGGCTTATTCTTCATGCCAATTAAGAAAACAGGGAAATTGAAGGGAACAAAAAACACCACCTAGTTTGTTTAAAAAGAAAGTCTTAAACTGAATCAAGGTGTACATCTGTGTCCTTAATTTGCTTTCAGTTTTCTCATCTTCCCATCTTCTCAAGAGTGCACACAATGCTCTAAATCACCAAGAGTGTTAAATCACTGTTTAACACCAAATATTACCCCATTAACACCATTGTATTCTTAGTCTGTCCAGACCAAAATGTTCATCACCAAAAAAGAATTCACTAAGCTCCTTTTATTAAGAAGGGTGAAAGTCAGTCATGCTGAACACAGTGAACGCGGTGTGTTTCTAAAGGGGTATCCATTTATCTGAACACTATATCATGCTGTTTGTATTAGGCACTATAAACATCAACAATTGTAGTTCATAAGTATATGTCTGGATGTTCTGAAGCTTATGGGAGAGAGACTGGTTGCAACAAGCCTAAGATTAGGAATCCCCTGATATATGAATAATACCATGCACAGTGATGGTTGTGCCCCAAGACTTACGACATTTGAGTTTTAGGAAGAATTTACCTTGGAAAGAAACTTAAGCCTGCTGACTGTTGTAAAACTAAAACTGTTCCTGAAGAATCACAGTGGATTTTTAATTATTGAAGTGATCAAGAATTCAGCTTGAAGCCATGCTATTTCTTACTGATGCTGGAATCTCTTACGTCTTAGTGTTCCCTGATGTAATTTTGAGACCCAGTCACAGCATAAGCAGTTTATGCAGTAGTTCAACAATTAAGCAAGGAAGGTAATGTATTTTGTAGTTTCATTTGTAAGTCCAGCAAACCCTGCTTGTATGCAAAGTTATTCCCAGATGAACCACAGAGTTCTTCACGCAGAATTTAATATGAAAAGTAGCTGAAAAAAAAAACCTGCCTAAAACTTCATGCTGCAAATCACTTTTGTCCATTATAAAAACCACCGTAAAACAGTGTATCAAAAGCGGCTGCCAAATCAGAAACACTGTACAGTGCCTGTGAAATTGTCCTCCAGATTTGAAACTACCCCCCTCTAAATTTTCATGTGCCTGATAAGGCTGTGTGTTCTGTCTTATTCAGGGAGAACTTTAAGTCCTGCAAACCCAGTTTTAAATTCTCGCTTCATAGGGCCTCCTATTATGAAATATCAGTTGATGATGGTCCTTGGGAAAAACAGAAGAGTTCAGGGCTCAATGTGTGCACTGGAACAGGATCAAAAGCATGGTAAGTACATGCTGCTGCTTTGATACAAAGTATTGTTTTAGATAAGCTAGATGCACCTATTTTGCTGAAGCGTTTTGTCCAAATTGAGTCTCTCTTTTACCTTAACTGTTACTTTGGTGAAAGAGCTTGCACACCCCATGTAGAGATGAGGGTTTGGGAGCGGTGATGGAAAGATCTGCTCTGGCTGGTTGGCAGGGCATGTCCAGGGGTTCTCTGAACTAGTCTTGTTGGTTAAAATGTTTAGATGAAGCAGCTCAGAAAGCCATTATAAAAATCTAAGTTTTAATAAAAATTGGAAAACATACTTGAAAATAGTATTAAGTGTTCTCTGGCACATCTATTTTCCATTCTTCTTCCAAGCTTCTCTTTCAAACTTAAATGAAAAGGGAGTCTCTTTGCCAAAATATTGCCCTTAAATGCAGAAGGGTATATCTAAGCAGAGCTGTACTAGTGTAATCAAAGGGGTAGATTTTTTTAACTGCAGTTTAAACAAGCTTCAATACTACAGACAAGTCTAATCAATTGTTTTCTCAGATGTGTGGGAAGTAAGAGCCTCTTTCATTTGGAAATCTGGCTATCCTTATCATTTAAAGTTGTACAACAGGCCCCGGATTTATGTGGCAGGCTAAGATGGACTAAAACTGAAGCTTTTAATGAAATTCAGAAGTGAATATTCATGCTGTAGCCATGGTTACTGGACTTTACTTTTCATTGTAATTCAGAATCTTTTATTCAGTCGGCATAACTTGGTCTTGGAGGCTGCCAAGGATGAAACTCGCAGATTGCTAGGAGAAATTTCCTAGTGTTCAGTACCTTGGAAATGTACAGCCTTGGTTCAGAGCTGTTCTTTGGCATTTCATTTACTAATTATATGTTCTGTACTGAGCAATCTCAGAACCAGAGACCAAATCCCAGGATTGCCTGTTTTTATTGCTGCAGTTGGTGTCTGCTCCTGGACTTCTCCAAATGCCAAGCCTGTTGGGTGATCTTTAGTCTGTGGTTTAGGGGCCCTGCTGGGGTTTCAGTCCTCCTCACCCTCAGAGGCATTTAAATGTCCAAATACTTCTTCAGCTGCCAAAACTTGCACAAAAGGTGGTTAACTAGTTAGGGGAGAGAATAACTTCAGACTGCATCTTGGTTTCTCCTGTGCTAGGAGGAGGTTTGCAGGTAGGCAGTAAGTGTAAGGGGAATAGCCCTGGACAAACATCCTTGGCACTTCTATAGTCTGTTATGTATATAGTGGATGACTGTTGCAGTCTGAGGTGTTCTACTGCCATGACAGAAGAGCGGACTGAGGATTGTAAGCTCCACTGAGAACTGTGCAACTGAGATATTCACAGTACTACTGCACAAGGGCTGCAATTAGTACCTAAATCTCTTCTGAACCTGGGCCCAGGAGGGAGACTGCTGTCTACTCACACTTACCAGCATTCTTTTTTTTATTTTGTCTGGAACCTAGTTCTTTATCTGTATGCAAGGTAGGTTTTTTTTTTTGTTCCCCCCCTCAATTGTATTGCTTAGCAAACAAGACTTCTACTTTTCTGTCTAGGTCCTATAATATTAACAAGGTAGCAAATCAAGCTGTTGAAGAGATCCTTAATATCGGTGAGTGAACACGTGTCATTACTGGCTAAGTTTACAGAAAGACACTCCTATCTAATGAGGGCTCTTTCTTTCTCTTGGCTCAACAGCTAAAAAGCATGGAAGCTTGAATATGCCATTGAACACAGAACTAATACAGAAAGGTTAGTGAAAAACGCTAGACTTCTATAAGGTATCGTAACTCTGACTAGTTCATTTTTGATTGTACTCTACTACTCAATACTGCTTCCACTATTTTAGTGCTCTTGCAATATTAGTCTTTCTTACAAACATTATTTAGGAATATTTGGTGAAACGCTTTTCACCTTTGATATTAAAGCACTAATTTAGACTTTCATGTGTAGATCTTGAAGAGAATTTCAATTCTCCTAAGATTTGAAACAGTTAACGTTTAGTCACCTGAAGGGCGTTGGTGAATGTTAGTCATACAATAGAACTGAAAGGAATCTTCGGTAAAATTATATAATCTCAAAGGTGAAGGCTATTAAACATTTGGCAAGACTCAATACTATCTCTAGGTGGGAAAGCTGCTCTTTCCTGGAGGAATGTGTGTTTCTGAAAATAACGAACTTTCTCTAAAAAAAAAAATAATGTCCGATTTTCTGTTTACAGTAACAAATGATTACAATGACTCCCTGCTGTATAGTCCAGAAGAACCAAAGATGTTTTTCAGTATTCGAGAACCTATTGTAAACCGAGTTTTCTCAAGCAGTCGGCAGCGTGGCTTCTCTTCAAAGTAAGTGTTGGCTGTAGCAGTCACTGAAGAGTTTTTTCATTGTATAATTTGTTGAAGTAACCCAGGAGTTTCACTTGAAGTGTTTCAACTACCAGTTTGTGTTTTGAGGGGATTGAGTATTCTTGTAAGAACAGGAAGAAAATGTTTCCAAGCTGGGTTGTACTTTTGCAACATTTGGTCCATGCACAAACTTCAGAGAGTAAAAGAATCCTACTGTGCCCAGCTTTGGGTGCATGCCATTACCCCCTCTATGTGACAGGCATTGACAAACTGGAGTGAATTCAGGAAGAGGCCCCTGAGATTTCTTGGGGGCTGAAACACATGCTATATGAGGGAAAGAGTCAAAAGGTATTCTTGTTTAGCCTAAACAATTTTTGTTTAGCAGGGGGGGATCCAGCTGCTGTCTTCAGATTATGGAGGAGACAGACTCTCTTCAGAGCAAAAGAGGAGATGGCAACAGCCATGATCAGTAGGATATAACAGTCTGATAAAATATCAGGAAATACTTTTCAGTGAGAATCAGAGGTCAGACAGTAGAATAGGTTGCTGTCCTTGGAGACAGTCAAAACCTGACTGGGCAAGGCCCTACACAACCTAATCTCTCTTTGAAGTAAGGCCTGCTTTGAGTTGAAGGACTAGATGCTCTTCCAAACTAAACTATTCTCTAATTCAGTCATTTTAATTTAGAACTCTTTTTGTGGAGCTCACCACAATTAAGTAAATACAAACACATGCAACTGTTAATTGTATGTTCAGAGTAACTATGCTGAGAACAATACAGTGTCTCAGTATTAACAAAATGCTAATTCAACCTTTTATGTCAAAACAGATGTTTAAAGGAGCCTTGACTTGGAGACCCCTCCTTTTGAGCCACATCAGTGTTGCAACACTTTATGACCCAGTAATAAAAGAAATCTGTCTACTGGGACTAATTATTACTAAATTTGAGGCCCACTCTGTGCAAGTCATGTCTTTAAGTGTTTACTGCTTCTTAGTCATTTTGATCTGGGAGGTCTCCAGGTTGAGTAAATCTTAAAGAGACTGTAAGAGGAGAGGTTAGAATAGGAACAAAGAACTGGATTATCATCTGGGGATGCTACAGTTTTAAGTCCCATCTTTATTTAAAATAGAGTTGCCAGCATGGGATATACTATAAAAACTGTATTGGAGCAACAAATGTCTGCGTACCTAAGAGAGGTATTTGCCCATTTTTTCTTCCTGAAGTAGTTTTTGCTGTTGGTCACAGCTGGTCTTTAGCTCTTGGTGCTAGAGATCCTGCCTTTGCTGTTCTTTCTCCCTTTAGTTGCACAAAGTGAAATGGAGGAGTGAAATGTGCCTCCAGGTTCTTCTGCATTGTTCAGACTTGGCTGTGTTGTACTGATGCACAGACCTGTTCAGCTCTGATGCTGTGGCCATGCTTCCAAGTTTTTCATCTTTGTGAAAGATGTGTCTTCATGAAAATTTAAGTCACTGGAGTAATTGATGATTACATCTTAGAGATGAGAAGATTGTCTAGACCAAGGCCTAAGTCATAAACAGTCAAGCACATTCATGTGAGATTGCAGTCTGCAGCTTTTCTGAAATCTCTACGAGTTCCCATCTAGCAATGTAAAAAAAAAATTGTTTGGAGAACTCCGTATTTAATATTGTTCTCACTTGCTACATATTTGAAAGGCTAAGTTCTGACAGTTGAGTTAATTTCACTTTTAATGATGAGTGAAGAGGAGGATGGTTAGTAGCTTTATTCTGACTTGACCAGCTGTAGAATAGCTGCCTTAAAATTTATATGCAGGATTTTTCCATTAGGCTAAATACATACTAGTTATACTCTAATATTGACAGGAAATTGTTGCTATACCTACTTACGATGTTGTGCAGCAAGCATTCTGACCTTCGGCTTTGTGTTTGAAATGACTTTCCCTTTTCTGTGAATGATTCATATAGCAAAATAGTATACAGTAATATCCAAATTACTTGAATTTCAACTTACTAGTTGAAACTGCATGTTTCTCTTAACATGAAGCCCATGCATTAGAATCATGCTAAATTAATGTGAAACTGTTTTCAAGCAAATCATTAAGCGGTATCATCAGGAGCTTTGTTTAAAAATGTAGCTAAATTCCATTTTCATTATTACGCGTATAAGCTGTCCTCAGACTCCTGTAGTAACAGTCTGCATTTGAACAGGCCCTTTGGTCCTCTCTGGACTCTTTGCTCTGTCTATACAAAGCACTGACAGGTTCAGGGATCCCAGTACTAAATTCTAAATGCTAAATTCTTACATATGCTCCTGCGTGATTAAGCGCTTACTGATCCATGCAAAGAAGCATTCAAGAACTAGTCTCTTTATTCAGCTAAGTTATTGTGTGACATACCTCGCTTACAGGTTATTTTATGATTATTTTTGGCAGAGTCTGCGTCCGTTCCCGTTGTTGGGATGCGTGTATGGTTGTAGATGGAGGAACATCGTTTGAGTTCAATGATGGGGCGATAGCTTCCATATTGATCGACACGGAGGACGCACTGTGTACTGTTCTGCTAGAAGAATGAAGGTCCCTAGTGTCTTCTGCTGAAGCAACTCTGGATCCAGAGAGAACTCCTGGAGATAGACAGCACATCACAATGCTGCATTAAGTTGGAAGTTGGCTTTTTTTGGATGCAAGAGCATTTGGAGGAAGCTTGGGATGCTTTTCATTCCTTGGGTTGGGGAAATCTTAGAAGCCTGACATTTAAGCTCTTTTTGCATCTGGTATAAAAGAAATGTATCTGAGGTCTTACCTCTCTAACTTCAGTGAAAATTGACATTTTTTAACCTGTAAGGCAAACATGAAAGAACATCTTTTTAAAACATAGGTAGGATGGGTTCAAATATTGTTGGTAGCATTAAATATTCAGATGTACAGTTTTTTAATTAAGTGTAGGAGATTAAAAAACTAAACACCTTCACACATCTACTTTTGTAGAAAAGCTGACTGTCAAAATCCAGTGATTTGATGCAAGGATATATAGATTTTGGTAATTCCCGATGTTGGCATTAGAAATGGAAATGCAAACCTTTTGTATGCTTTTCAAAAATTTTACAACTTTGTAGTTTCATACAATTCATGACAAATTTTTTGGCTCTTCCAGTATTTTTTTCTACTTTGTAGATTTACATCAGAAGTAAGTGTCTGGTTTAATTTCTAGAAGCTCTTTTCACAAATTCAGTGAGGTAGCTCTTACCTTTGCTCTTACTTTTGGGTAGAGAGGGACTTGAAACCGAAGGCTTTTCTTCAGTCCTTTAATATGAAACCACAGAAAATGTGTTGAAGTTAAGACATACTCCTTCCCTGAATGGACAAGCTGGCTGGCAGGTGTTCAGTCACAGCAGTGTTATGTAGGTAGCTATCATTAAGAAAGATGTGGGCCTGAAGTTAAATGGTTTGGAATTTTAGGTTCCGAGTTCCTTTATAGCTACAGAAAAATGAGATGTGCTGGGTTCTAGTAGCTGGAGCACAAATTAATACCTACATGTTTCCTATTAACTTCCCCAGAAAATTTAATTTTCCAATCCTATGCTAAATTTTACTGATACTTAATTGGCAACTTAATTTTATATGCCTCTGATTATGTATGTGATACAAGCAACTGATTGTAGAAGAGGAAGGGACTTTTTTAGATACTGTTTTAGAGAAACTGTGAACTTTGCCTTTGGAAGTCTGTGCTGATTAACGCGTAGATGAGGGCAGAATTTGACAAAATGAAGATTCCTACAGTGGGAACTCTTCTGGTACATGACTTGAAACAAATGTTTTCCTTCCTGTCTACTAGGAAAAAACTATTTCCAAAAGTGAGTTTTCTTCAAACTATTTTTGAATGAAGGGGATTCTGGAACAGATGTTCTCAGGTTCAATGGGAATGTGGCCAATCAAGTGTATTTATTGCCACTCGCAACAAGTAAACTTAGCTCTATGAATGTAGAAAGTGGATAAAGGATTTTTCCCTTACACTACTTCAGTTTTAGTATTAACTCAGAAGCAGAATTTAGAAGAAATGGATTTGACCATGCCATTCAGTTCTAGGAGAAATCTGATTCTGCTGAAACTTTTTAAAAATAAGCTATCACTGTTTTGTGCACATTTCACCCTTCAAATGTGTGTAGATTGAGTTATTTACAATATCTACGTGAGTTATCAGGACTGCAGACCAGAAGGGGAAAAGCAAAGTAGCCAAATATTCTTTGAAAACTTGTCAAGTTCAGGAACTATCAGAGTAAAACTCATAATGTCTAAAATAGTCTGCAAAATTTGTCCAAATGTGAAGATGCAAAATACTCTTTATAATGTTGGCTGTACAGAGACCAAGGTGTTGTAGTTATTCCCAATCCCTCTGTAGCCAGTTGAGGATGGCATACGTGCGTCTTGTTTAGTATGCTAGTCAATTTGCTGTTAAGACTCAAAAAATAATGCCAGCAACATTAATTTATGACTTCCTTGGACTTTACCAGTAACTGTTAGGTCAGAGATTTATTTGGTGTTAACTATTTAGGTATTCAGAGTGTCCCTGAATACCTGCACAGACAAATTTATGGCAGAGATCCTGCCCCTACTTATTCAGACATTTGTTCCGTAGTGTTTTAAAGGAGACTGATTAGCCTGAGTTGGTTACGTTGCTCATAAAAATAACTGCCATTCCTTATTCTGAATGCTAATACTAAAAAGGCAATGTTTTCAAGTCCTGCAGACCCGAAGTACAACCTGGTTCAGAGCTTAAATTTCACAGTTAAGTTCCTAACTGTTACTTAGCAAAATGGAAACCTGACCTACTCAACTCATGAGTGGCCTCTACTGGTTTTGTCTGTAATTAATTGTGTATCTGTTGAAGCATTTACTGGTGAATGCTTGATTTAAATAACTGGGAAGGGTCAGAGATCTATAATAGATAATCAGTAAGCAGCTACCTTTTTTAATTAAAGAACTGTAAAATCCTTTATTACGAAGGAATGCAGTACAGACAACTTACCTGGTAGACAGTGTTCTGTGACAGGACTGAGTATTGGTGTAACACTGATTTAATCTGCCTGGACTGGCACTGAACTCTGCACCTCATCTACCCACTGAATCAAATCCACAGTGATTTCATATAGTGCCAGTCCACAATTCTGTGTTCTGCTAAACTAAACCTGTCATTCTTTGCCTTTTTTTTTGTCTATACATTATGTAATAAAATTAAAAATTTAATAGATGCTGTCCTAATTTTTTAAAATGTTTAATGTGCTCAGCTTTCTTTCATTTACTAAGCAGGGTTGTTTCTTTTTTATAGTGGTTTCTATGTCCTCATGTTTTATTTCAGTAGATAAAATAGAGAGGATTATCTATACAGGAATTCTTGGTATTGATTTCTTGGGGTTAACAAATAACTTCTTCAGTTAGGTAAAGGTCAGTGCTGCGCCTTACCCAGAGGACATGAATTGTGTCTGCTGCAGCTGCCGTCATAACCAATAAACCTGCAGTAGAGACACTTGTCCTCTTCCACCACTGAACCTAGTACTTCAGAAAACAAGTTCTGGACTATTCCTCCTAGTTAAAGCCATACTGCTGTCCCTGTTCTGTTCAGGGTTTTTAAAGCACTGTACTCCATTAAATACTATGCGTATAGGTGGTAATACTCTGTCCTTTAAACTAAATTTCTTTGTCCAATGAATATCCAATGTTCTGCTTTTTTTAATCACACCACATGATTTGGTGGCAAATCATTAGTCATTTTGTACAGTATCACAATTCTTTAGCTCTTTATTAAATGCAAGACAAGTTATATGGGATTACATTGTATACAGGGAGAAGAATTACAATAGATTTAATTTTTCTCTTGAAGTCGTTTAAGACACAAATCTTAAACTGCAAACCAAAAAAGTAGAATTTTCCACACAATCTGCTCTGTACTACCGCATAGTCACTCCTGAACTTTTAATCTTTGGATTCAGATGGGAAGATACTACACCTATGCAACAGCCCCAAAGTAATGTTACTTCAACACTAACTTTTTACTAACTTCAAACACCCATGAATAACTTTACCACTTGCTTATTGTGTTCATGGGAACAGCAATGGCATATTCATGCCCTACTTTTGCTCACAGGGTGCAAAGTTTTGCTCTAGGACTTCAAATAATGCTTAGCCTTATGCCTAGCACATTCCAGGCTCATAGGACACTGATGATAGAGATCAAAGTTTTATTTAAAGTAATTGCTTGTCCCTATTAACTTTTTTTTCCACCAGTTATTCAGCTTTTCCTGTCACAAAAAATAAACAAGACCGGCAGTTAGTGTTGAAGATGCAGCAAGTTAAATGATACTAAAAACAAGCTAATATAAAAGAGAAACAGATGTCTCTTAATAGCACCCAATGGAGTTCATCCTTTCATAATTACTACAGTGCAGTCCCAGGTTTTGTTGCTGGTCTGAGCTCTAGAACCATTTGAGTCGTTCTTCCTGCAAGATTTCTGCCAATGTACTAATTGCAGCCAAATGACATTATTCGTTGAAAGAACAGAACTTTTATAAGAAGTTTTGATATTACATTCCTAATTCAAGTTCATAGAAGCAAGGAAAAGCTACACAAAGGTTCTCTAACACAATCAGGAAAACCTGGCAACACAACATGGACCAACTGTTGTTAGCCACTTTTACAGATGATTATTCTGAATGGGCTTTTCAGCCCATATTTTCCTATTTTTCATATTTTACTAGAATGCTAAAAACAGCAGTTATCTTTGTGGTGTGTTAAAAACTTCACAATAGCTCCTTTATACCGCTTCTTACTTGCACAGTACTGACTTGTCTCTTCAGTGCTTTCCTGTAGACCTCCCTTCCAATGCTCCCTTACTGTTTCCATGTTCAGTGAATCCAGACTCACTCTTCTGTCCCCCTCACAAACAGTGGTTAGCTTCTTATCTTACTGTACACCTTGTTCAATTAAGAATTTGAATAGGTAATTAATAAAATCATTATTAATTTTGAGTTCTGCTAACAAGACCAAGAGAACTCCTTAATATACCTTACTAAGGCATTCTGTACCTCTGGCAAGTCTTTTCAGGAGTTGTAGAGCTGGAAGAATTAATCAAAAGCACCTTTAGAACACCTTACAGTAACAAAAGCTGCATCAAAATCTGCAGCTCACAGAGGCTGAATCTGCAGCTCACAGAGGGGTTCACAGAGGCTGAAACTGTTTCATTACAGTGATTGTTTCACAATTATTTTTTAAAAAAAGAGAAGGCTTTTAAATTTCTACAATTGCTTACAGATCATTAGATTTCTAAAGGCTTTAAGAGGAAAAAAAAACAAGTGTAAAAATATTTATAAAACTACATTAAGGCATAAGACCAAGTTAGAACATTTTATAAAAACAGTACTATAATTAGAGGTGCTCCAGCACTCTGCTTCTCATGGAGCTTCACTACACATGGTATGTCCATCACATCCATCATACATGATCATAAGCCACTATGGGTTCTCATTGTCAATCTGCATTTGATGCCCCAAATCTCATGGTTCTTTTTAGCACCAACAGTTGGCCTTGCAATAGTTGTAAAATGTGAACAATTGATCTTCATGTCAGGAAGCGTTTCTTTGAGGAGCTGTAGGGAGCTATCAGTCACTATTCCAAATACCTGAAGAGTCTTTAATGTTGGAATTTCACCAAGTTCTCTAGAAAGAGAGCAGTAAGAAATTGATTATTGACCTAAAAGCATATTTTGCAGTCTGTACCCAAACTACATGAATGTACTTCTACTAATTTTTTAGAAATAAGGTCATTACTCGAGATAAATGTACTTTCCTATTTTAAAAAAAAATGACGTATTCAGTTGAAACGTTTTCTGTAAGGCACTGGCACAGGCTGTCCAGAGAAGCTGTGGGTGCCCCATCCCTGGAAGTGCTCAAGGCCAGGTCGGGTGGAGCACTGAGCAAACTGGTGTAGTGGAATGTGCTCCTTCTCACGACAGGGGGCTTGGAACTGGGTGATCTTTAAATTCCCTTCCAGCCCAAACCATTCGGTGATTCTACGAAATTGCTTCCTGCTGTTCTCCATCTCATGAAAATAGATTGGTTCACCTCCTTTCATTCTCCTGGAATTAAATACTCAGAACAAGTAGAAGGAATTGCCCCATATAAAGTTTCAGGATGTTGCTCGGAGGACACAAGGCTCTAGGTACTAGCAGTCTCTGACTTGTGATGTTTAGGTAAGTAGCCAGTCCTGGTTTATTTTACTTCATGCTAAACTTCGCGATAAACACCCAGTTAACTCCAAACTTGTGTGGCATTTGCTGCTCCACCTGGATGCATACAAGACTACGGGGCCTGATGGGATTCATCCCAGGGTGTTCAAAGACCTGACTGATGTCATCACAGGACCTCTCTCGATTATTTTTCAACTGTTTTGGGAATCTGGAGAGGTCCCAGTTGGCTGAAAGCTGGCAAATGGGGTCCCAATTTTCAAGAAGGGCAAGAAAGAAGATCCTGGCAATTACAGGCTTGTCAGTCTCACTTCAGTGCCTGGTAAAGTTATGGAGAAGATTATCCTGGGAGTTACTGAAAAACACTTGAAGGACAACGCAGTCATTGGTAACAGCCAACACGGGTTCACAAGGCAAAGGTCGTGTCTAACAAACTTAATGTCCTTCTATGACAAGATCACCCACCTAGCTGACCAAAGCAAGCCAGCTGATGTAATCTTTCTGGTTTCAGTAAAGCTTTCAGTACTCTCACAGTATCCTTCTGGACGAAATGACCAGAACAGTTAGATAAAAGCATAATAAGACTGGTGAACAATTGGCTGATGGGTTGGGCCCAAAGGGTTCTTGTAAATGGGGTTACATCAGGCTGGTGACCTCTCACAAGTGAGGTTCCCAAGTGCTCCATTTTAGGACCAGTCCTCTTCAATGTTTTCATAAATGATTTGAAGGTTTTTTGAGCAAGTTCGCAGATGATACTGAATTGGGTGGAGTTGTTGACTCTGTCAAGGGTGGGGAGGCCTTGCAGAGCGATCTGGAGAAATCAGAGAGCTGGGCAATCACCAACAGTATGAAGTTTAACAAGAGCAAGTGCCAGATTCTGCACCTAGGAAGGGGAAACCCTGGTTATAGGTACAGTCTGGGGGATGAAATGCTGGAGATCAGCCCTGCAGAAAGGGATCTGAGGGTTCTGGTCAACAGCAAATTGAACATGAGCCAGCAGTGTGATCTGGCAGCCAGGAGGGCCAACTGCACCCTGGCATGGCACTGCTAGCTGGCCGAGGGAAGGGATTGTCCTGCTCTGCGCTGGTGCGGCCTCACCTCCAGTACTGTGTGCGGCCTTGGGCGTCACAGTATAAGAATGACATAAAACTGTTAGAGAGTGTCCAAAGGAGGGCTACAAAGATGGTGAAGGGTCCAGAGGAGAAGACATATGGGAAAAGCTGAGGTCCCTGGGTTTGTTCAGCCCAGAGCAGAGCAGGCTGAGGAGAGGCCTCATGGCGGCCTGCAGCTCCCTCACAAGGGGAGCGGAGGGGCAGGCGCTGAGCTCTGCTCTCTGGGGACAGTGACGGGACCCGAGGGAATGGCATGGAGCTGGGTCAGGGGAAGGTCAGGCTGGGTGTTAGGGAAAGGTTCTGCTCCCAGAGGGTGGTCGGGCACTGGGACAGGCTCCCCAGGGACATGGTCACAACACCAAGCTGCCGGAGTTCAAGAAGCCTTTGGACAACGCTCTGAGAAATATGGTCTGATTTTTGGGTTGTCTTTTGGGGGCTCTGGAGTTGGACTCTGTGATCCTCGTGGGTCCCTTCTAACTCAGATATTCTATGATTCTATGACAGCTACCACCAGGACAGAAAAGGTTCTTCAGATTCTGAGTCTTGTTCCTCTCACAACCTCTTTCTTCTGCTCGAGCACAGGGTATTCTTCACAGGACAGTGAGAGAAAGGAGTGAGGAGAAGCAGTGCAGACCATTTTAAAGCAGTAAAATGCTGTGTTCCTACACATCCATTATTATTAACAACTGAGCCTGGTTCCAAAGTGCCCTGTTTGTCACAGAATCCCAAAGGAAAAAACTACAGGCTTGTGCACCAAGAAAAGCTGGGCAGTGAGAGGCTGTGGATTATTGCCCGGTCTAAGAGTGAGAAAACTGCATCCTACAAGACTCTTAGGTCAAGAGATAGCCTTGTACTTGAGGGCGTATTCTTTAAGACCCAAAACAGGATAGAGACAGATAGATATAATAAAAAAAGGCAGGAAAAAAAAAAAAGAAACAAGTACACAACTCCAAGCTGTGTTTCAGTGGCAACCAATAACTGGTAGGTGCACACAAAAGCAAAGGAATACGCAGATTCTGACACTGGTCAGCAAGTACTTTGCACTCTGTTAACTCTTCTGAAGGCAAGTTATCCATCGCTGCATAAAGCCTAATATTGACACTAACACTGATCATAGGCAGGACTGGCACCTCACAGCAGTAAGATCCAGCAGTATAAGGGGAGACAGGATACATGTGCTGAGCAGCAAGTTCCATTAGTACAGACTAACACCATGGAAAGATTATCTCAGCTACCTTTGGTTCCAGTCTGTATTCTCAAATGTACATGATCTAGTAGTCAGGTTCTTTTTTTCAGTTCCTTATTCCTAATTTAATTGATCCTACCACCAAGTTTTTCAAACAATACTTGCAATTCCTAGGCCAAAAAAGAAGCAAGTTTAAATTAATTTATCCTCTCTGAAGGGCAAACCAAAGCCATTAAGATGTTACTTACACTAAGGCAGCAGGCGATATTTGGTAGCATCGGCTAAGACACAGATGTTGTAGAAATATGAGTTGATGAAAATACTGGAAGCACTCAGGCTTCAACATCACGCTGTCACTGTACATGGGAGCACATGAATTAGAAGTTGCCCTTTAAGTACAAAGCAGCAGTAAATTTGAGATCTCTAAAATTCAGGCTGAGAAGTTTAATGAAATATCAACTTGTTTTTCTACCACTGAGGTATTTTTTGCTTAACACAAAGTAGCCCATTTCTAATGTGTGTGTTGGATTCTTCCTTTCACTGAAGTGCAAGTGAAGCAGCAGCTGCTCTGCAGGTACTTGTGCTGCAGCAGAAGTCACACCACGAAAAGCCAGTTACTTTACACATCAACATTTCAAAGATTGTGACTGACTAGGTCAAAATACAACTTTTATTAAACGGTTCTAAGGCCATGTCAGAGCTGAACGAAATCCTCACTAGGCTACTAAGCTCATAAGCTTTGTGTGTCTAAATGCTTCCTTCTGTTCTACCTATTGACTGCTTCATTTGTTAAGTTAACAAATCCTTTAAATATGTAACATTTACACTCCAGTAACAAAACCTTTACGTTAGTTACCTGCTCCAGATTAAGTTACAACAGACAGTAGATCTTCTGTAGGTTTAGCCTAGAAAGCATTTTTGTATGCGCAGCCCTACTCAACTACGCATTTTTGCCATATAGTTACTGCAGAGCAATACCATTAGCAATCCCCTGAACCCTAGGGACTTAAGGACTAGCTGCACGGGACTTCTTACCTTAGATCTAAATGGACGAGAGAAGGACATCTTTCCACCAAGGTTTTAACATCTGAAAAGAGGTCACACAGTCAGCTCATCTTGTCATCAACAAGACACACGTGCTTTATAAGGCATACACATTTCCATTTATGCAGCTATTAGCAAGTAAATAAGTAATGTTGATTGTTGAGATTATTTGCCAATTGGTATCTGTAGGACATTGTGTCATGGTGAAACTTAAGTAATTATGTCTGTACTTTTCTGGATGACGCCTTCAGCAGCCACAATAGCAGAAGCCTTAATTTAAGAAGGCTCCAAAAATTAAGTTCTCTCCCACAATATCTGAAAGGCCGATTCACAAGGGAACATTGGATCCACTGTGTCCTGCTTGTAGGACTTCAGAATTTCACGCTACACCTTTCAACTGAGCTTCCACGTAACCATTTTTAAATTCAGAAGACAAATTATGTCACTCCTCATGGCTAAGCCAGTGACATGAGTAAGATTCTCTGACAATGAGAACATCAAGCTACACAGAGCAAAAATCAGTCTCAGTGAATGATATTTCCAGTACATACGATAGAAGCCAATTAGAAGAAAATATAAAGCCTGCTGCTTTATCCCTTAGTGGGATAAAGGTTTATCATGCTGCTATTTACCTGATATTTGTAGATTCTGTCTGTATCCACTTAAATTTAGTTGGGTTACTTTTGAAGTAACGTGATTGACTGCTGCTTTGACATGGGTGGCTGTAAAGTCACACCAGGACAAGTTTAGTTCCTCCAACCTATACAAAAATGAATAAAGAGCTGTTTGGAAGAACAACTGAAATACAAGTTATTGTCTTAGAAATATCAGCTGTATTAGATAAATACCAGAACTCAAAGTGTAATACACCTACAACCAAAGCTACTGTATTAATGAATACAAATTTCACCATGGCAATAATTAAGCACTGGAGCAGGTTGCCCAAAGAGGCTGTGAAATCTGTGTTTGGAGGTTTTCAAGACCCAACTAGAGAAATTCCTCATCAGCAGGGCCAGTGATGAATTTAGACCCTGCTCTGGGCAAAGAGCTGAAGTGACCTCCCAAGCCCACTTCCAGCCAGAATGATTCACTAATATTGTAGGAAGTGAGACACTCTTTTCGTCTTGCTTTTGGCTGGTGACCTGAACCTATTCCCACTGAACAAATGCTCACATTGAGAGGAAAAAAGGCCTTTCGCTATCCATTATTAGCATGGGTCAGGTGACCAATTAATTTTAATTAGTATAAAATACTTTATAATTTTTTATTAGCATTGACCAGGTTGTGATCTTAACTTGACTACATGCTTGATTACCTATAGCCTATCACCACTCAGGGACAAAGTATTTGTTTTATGTTTAGCTGCTGTGGATGTAACCCAAGGATAAATGCACAGTGAACAGTGCAGCCAGAGCCTGTCGATTGTTATGTAATAAAAAAATGTTAAAAGAAATTAAAAGCCTTCCCTCCCCCAAAATATCACTGGAGAACACACAGTGGCAAAGCCAACAAACACGGTACTGTCATAAAATAAATGATCCTAGGTTGTCCCAGCACTCCTAGCCCAGATCAGGTTTGCCATCCGCTGTGCACTGTGCAGAGACTGCCTTTATCTAAGGAGCTCATGATCCACGTAATCAGACCAAGCTACAGAAGCATTATCTACCCATGAGAGGCAGAGAATGATTAAGGTTTTGTCTGTCCACTATCTTGCTGCAATTTGATTAAAACCATGGTTTTGTAGAAGCAAAAATGAAGTAGATTGTCCAATCTCACAGGAAGTCAGCAAAGATCAGGGCATAAAACCCAGACCTACTGGAGCACAATTCAGCAACTTCCTGCCAACAGATGGTTTATTCTCTGGAACTTCATAAACTGAAGGATTATTCTACAGATGAAAGGGCACAATGTTTTCTGACATTTATGCTGTACTCTGATTGCTCAGACTCCACTCTTCTAAAAACACACACCTTCACACTTTGTGAGGATGACATATTGCTTTCAGGGAGATAAGCAAATTTACATGATAATCAAATGGATGTAAGTGGGTTTTCAACAACCAACAAGACTGCCTTTAAGAATGTTTAAGGAAACACACGTAACTACTGATGTACATCTTTGCTATTAAAGAAGAAAATAACTGGATGGAAGGAAATTATCTATCTATTCAGCTAATAATCAACTGTTAGGCATTTGAGAATACGAACAGACTCGTAAGAAAGATAGTAAGAGATGAGTACAGTTGGAATGCCAATGGGAAGATAAAAAAGGATAATTTTTCTCAGGACTAACAGTAAGCAGGAATACCAAAGCTATATTTGTCTTACATAGAACAGCTGCTCAACATCAACTCCAGGGCTTCTGCAGAAAACCCTGAGCACCCACAGAGATTTAGTCGTATCAAACTGGTATTCTTAGCAATGCTTCTGTAGAAGAAAAAAAAAGAAAAGAAAAGTCTTGATAAAACTCAAACATTGGAACATTGCTAGGATATATGGTAATGTTTAAGAGCTAAGATTCCAGGCACAGAATTATTTGTTAAACATGCAACACCGCATTTTTTGTAAACTGACCTATTTAAGAATCACTAGGGATCTCAACTCCGTACCTGCTGCATCACAGCACAACTTGGAAAAGGATACTTCTGTATTTACATCATGGTCCTGACACATCTATATGTTTATAAACAAAGTTTAAAAGGAAATAATTCTTTTCCACCATTTCCTGTGGTATCTCACTAAACAAACACCATGGCTTATTTGAGATGATTACACCTCTACAAAAGATAAAACAATCATCTCATTTTGGAAGTTACCTCTCCAGTGTCCCCTGAATGCACTTGTTTGCAAGACTATGGCAGACGTGCAGTTGGTGATACCTGGAAAAAACCTTACACCTGTGTACCTGTACACAGGACAATAAAATTCTGTAATCAGTGCCTAATTAGTACATGATTTTCAGATGCTTTTTATCTAGCGTCACAAGCCAAGCAATACTGGTTTATTTGCACTCTGGTATTTCTCCCAGTGTGAGGTAGGTATCAGAAAGCTCAAAAGCAGAAAGTGGGACACACAGAGCCTTGGCCATCTGAGCTGGTTCCTGGCACCTTTGCAATCACCTGAAGTGACTGAACAGGAGGTTGACTGCACACCCGTAGTGTCTTTCCTGTTTAACTAAAAAACAGCTCATCTGCCTGACAGAGTCTGCAATTTTTCAGATCCTCATTCTGAGGGTCAACAAAGTAGTGAGAAATGGTGCAGAAGCATACAAAGCATCTGGTAGGAGACTTGCTGGGACCCCTCAAAATATGAAAGAATATGTATGCTAAACACAAAGCTGTCTTGCAAGCACAAAAACTAGAAAATAAAAGTAGCTCAGCTGTGCAGCCTTGCTGCAGCAACAGCAAAAGGACACACAAGTCCTACAGAGACGAGCAGTTTCTCTAGGCTCCCCTTACCCTGAGAACAACAACAACAACAAAAAAAAAAACCATAAACTCACTCTCTCTTTTGGAGCAGTGTTTCCTCCCGACCTGATCTCTTGGACAGACAGGAAAGAGGCTGCTTATCTAACCCACCTGCTAGCTCTGGTGCCTAAAATTGGCCATATTAAAAGACTCCCACACAGGGCAACTCTAACTACATTCTTTCCCTTGCCTGCACAGAATAGTGTCACCAAACAGAAGTTATTTACCAAATATTCCCAAACGTATTACTCACTTGACGATGTCATCAGAAAGCACTAGTCCCTCCAAGCTGAGATTCACCAGTCTTTCACACCGACAAAGAATACTCTGGAGATCTGCAACAGACACTGTGCAGTTTGACAAATCCATGTGTTGAACTCGGAGAGGTCTAAAAAGAGGAGAAAGGCAGACTACTAAAGCTGCATTAAAATCCAGCTCCACAAATTCCATGTATCATAAAAATACATGATACTCTAAAAGCATGCAGAAAATAGCTATACTTTTGTACTTTAGCTACAGGCTGCTCATACCACTAAGATTACTGGCCCTACTGCTAAGCTACCAGCCAGAACTACTGAAATTTTATCACACTGCAAGATGTATGAGGAGTGGCTGAGGTCCCTGGGTTTGTTCAGCCCAGAGCAGAGCAGGCTGAGGGGAGGCCTCACGGTGGCCTGCAGCTCCCTCACGAGGGGAGCGGAGGGGCAGGCGCTGAGCTCTGCTCTCTGGGGACAGCGACAGGACCCGAGGGAACGGCATGGAGCTGGGGCAGGGGAGGGTCAGGCTGGGTGTTAGGGAAAGGTTCTGCACCCAGAGGGGGTCGGGCACTGGGACAGGCTCCCCAGGGCAGTGGTCACAGCACCAAGCTGCTGGAGTTCAAGAAGCCTTTGGACAACGCTCTGAGAAATATGGTTTGATTTTTGGGTTGTCCTTCGGGGATCCAGGAGCTGGACTTGATGCTCCAACTTGTGGGTCCCTTCCAACATAGGATATTCTATAATTTTATCTTTGAGGTATTTATAGGATTCATTGCAACTGCTGCAAGTCTATACTGCTGGATTTAAAGTTTTTTAAGTATTTTTGTATGTGAGCCCAAAAAGACTGACAATTTTTGGTTCGACAAGAAATAGCTTGCAAATGTATGCCTGTACTTGAAATATACCTTCAAAAATCACACTAGCTTGGTTTTAAATAACTGACTGATGAATGCAAACCTTATTTCAACCCCACGGGACCCGCGGGAATGGTGTTAAGCTGAGGCAGGGGAAGTTTAGGCTGGACATCAGGAAGAGGTTCTTCACCGAGAGGGTGGTCGCACACTGGAAGAGGCTCCCCAGTGAAGTAGTCACTGCACCAAGCCTGTCTGAATTTAAGAAACGATTGGACTGTGCGCTTAGTCACATGGTCTAAACTTTTGGGTGGATCTGTGCGGTGCCAGGAGTTGAACTAGATGAGCCTTATGGGTCCCTTCCAACTCGAGATACTATCTTATTCTATTCCTACCCACTGATCAACTCTTTCACTCTTCAGATACATGATAAATGCTTCTACTGGTGGAGATGTTAAAAGTAAATATACACAGAGAAACTGTGAAGATTTGAGACACAGTTTCAGGATCCAGTACACAGAGAAAAGCCTTACTTCATGGTTTTAAACAGCGGATTCCCAATACACGATCTTGGGCAGCGGAATACAGTAACACCTGCAGGTAGCAAGTGTCCAATTACTCCTGGCAGCAGATTTCTAGAAGTCAGATCAAGGGTCTGCCAAAGAGATTCATCGAACCTAAGGAGCAGAGTTTTACTCATTAGTTAGCAAGGAAGGGTCAGAACTGTGAGCATAACCACACAAAGTCTTCGGTACCACAAAAGACTGAGAGGAGGGGAAGTCATTTAATAAAATCTAATACTACTAAACTATTTGAGCTGGTTTTGATTATATATACTTACAACACACATACAGAATAAATTGAATTACATATGAATAGGCAAGATTAAAACCAAATAATTTATCAATATGCGGAAGCAAAGTTCTTAGCGCTACATGATGAGAAGTAATACTTACGAGAGACGATGCCATCTCTTGCAAATCATGGAAACTTTCAGCAGGTCATTTAGGGGCAAATATGCAAAGATTGCCAATAGCAGTTCATCTGGAAGTGCATCCCAAGAAATACCTTTAGGGAAAGAGTGAACGCTCTAGTTAACACTAGTTAACATTCTAGTTAAAGCTGGTTCATTTCTGCCTGCTAATCAGATGCCTTCTTTGGCTTGGTTGTCAGAAGCACCACTGCCGTCCGTCTGTCTGTCTGTGGGCTGTATATACATCATTACTCATAACCCTTTCAGCTCTTCATTGAAGAAGGATACTTTAGGAAACGAGAATCTTGACTACTTCCTTTGTATTCTATGGCTTGTACACTTCCTCAAATGCAGGAGAGGTAAGACAAGTCTAAAAGGTCACCTCAGGAATAAAGAGCTGAACTTCTCGTCTCCTTTTTTTTCCCCCTACTGAAACGCCCACCCATGTCACACACGTCAGGCTCCCAGAAGGGGGCCCAAGGTGAGGTATACATTTGCATGGTACACAAAACGGGTAGGTAGCACAAAGTGCTCTTTAAAACACCCACACTGACTGCCACCCCCCATGAATTGTATGAAAGGCCGTGGTGCAATTCTGACTTGTAACGAGTTGATGCAGAGCTCCAGAAGGCGCTGCTGTTCACCTAGGAAAGCTTTCTGGATGGTGGAGCTCAAGAACAGCTTCCTATGACCCAGCACTTGCCCTCACTTAAAGGAGGGGCCATCTGAGGACATTCCCACCTTTCATGCAGCAGCCTTGTGTCTGCTGAGAGTTCTCTAGTTTGCAATAGGTAGTGGCGGCAGGCGGAAAACCCATTTTGATACCAGAGGGAGGAACAAACCATCCAGGAGCCTCACACCCCGTGCAGCACTATCCCTGCAGCCCTGTGGCAGGGTCCTGAGCAGTGCTCACAGCTCAGCTCCAACAGGACGAGCGCAGCTGCTGCCCCTCTGCCTCCCTTCACGGGTGCAGACGTACAGACCTGCAAACTTTGCTCTCGAGGGCTCAGCCTCTCGTTTCTAAGATGCTTATATGAAAATATCGAGTCCCTGGCTTCAGAATTACACTGGGGGCGGCAGCACCAGAGACTCGCTTATATTTGGTGGGACAACTGAAGCCAGGAGCAGCGTGTGGGTACCTGGCTCTGCCTCTCGGAGCAGCCGAGGCCTGCGCACGATCACGAAATCCTTCTCCTTCTCCTTCACCTTCTGCCTCTTATGCGGGGAGCAGGCGGCCACCAGCAGCTCCTGCGGGGTGTTCTCGCTGCCCAGCCTGTCCTTCTTCAGCACCGACACCCCCATGCCCGACAGGAACTCCGCGGTCCTGCCCGACTCCCAGTCCCAGGCGAAGCCAGACGAAACGTTGCTGCCGGAGCTGGGGATCTCCTGAAGATGTTTCCTGGGGGAAAACCGAAAAAAAAAAAAAAAAAAAAAAAGAGAGAGAAAAAAAAAGAAAAAACAACAAAAATAAACGGAGTCGTACCGCCAGCCCGCCGCGGGATCCCGCCTCACCCCTCACCCCTCAGCCCGGCCGTTGGGCGCCCGCCGCCTCCTTCATCCGCGCGACAGCCCCGCGCGCGCAGCCCGCGCCCCGCGAGCACGCGGCGCCCGCCCGCACCTGTGCATGGCGGCGGCGGGAGCGGCGGGAGCGGCGGGAGCAGCAGCAGCAGCAACAGCGGCGGCGTCGGCGGCAGCGGCGGGACAAGGTTGCTCCGCCGCGCGCGCGGCGCCCGCCGCAAAGCCTCTCGGGAGTTGTAGTCCGGCAGCGCTTCGTTTGCGCCCGCCTACCCCCGGGCGGGGGCCGATGACGGCGACGACAAAACGACGACGACAGCGACAAGGAGGGGCGGTGGTGGTGGCGGCGCCGCCGGGCGGTTGTCGACGGGGAGATGTCGGCCGGCTCGCTCGCCGCAGCGCGGAAGGGGCCCGGAGCGGCCTGAGCGTCTGAGGCGTCCCCTGTGAGGAGGGCGGCGGCGGCGCGGATGGAGGGCGGCTGCGGCCCGAGGGGGGGCGGCTGCTGAGCCCCGGGCGACGGCGGCGGCGGTGGTGAGGGAAGAGGGAAGGGGAAGGGAGAGGGAAGGGGAAGGGAGAGGGAAGGGGAAGGGGAAGGGAAGGGGAAGGGGAAGGGAGAGGGAAGAGAGGTGAAGGCGGAGGAACGGGGAAGGGAAAGGGGAAGGGAAGGGAGATGAGTTGAGGGGAAAGGGAAAGGAAAGGAGAGGGAGGGAAAGGGAGAGGAGAAGGAAAAAGGAAAAGAAGGGGAGAGGGAAAGGAAGAGGGAAGGGGAGGGGAAGAGAACAGGCATTGGAATCAGCATCTCCATTTTTTTGTTTTGTTATTGTTTTCCTTTTCTCCCTTTTTTTCAGGGCCCCCAAGCACCTGTGTTATGAGCACGCATCTTAGTGTTTGCTAAGCGTCTCAAGGCCGTGCCCTGCAGGTCAGTGAGTGCACAGTCCCGTCATGCTGTGTTTCTTTTAGTAAGGCGGTTCGTTATGCTATCATTACGCTTTCTATGCAAACTACACACTTTGAAATTTTTGGGGATGGAGGCCCAAATTCTGAGCACACGTACAGCTCGGCACTGAGTCAGCAGCCTGCTTGTAAATGCCACCCTATGTGTAGTCGGTGGTGGCGGGGAGAGGTGCCCGTAAAGCCAGGAATGGGAATGAAATGCGTGGCAAATCATGCACAGCTGTTAAGTCAGATGTCGTCAGTGGGGCGACTCAAATGGGCAATCATGTAATCTTTAAAAAGAACGAGTGGTAACCGGTTCTGTTTTTAATTAAAGCCACGGATCAGTTATTTACTGGTTGTTCAAGTAGGTAATCAAATGAGTGTCTTTTTTTTTAGTTTAAAAAAAAGAAGCTGATTGTATTTAACCCTCTGTTCAGCAGCATCTCTTCCATTTGTCAATCCTTTTAATTTCACAGGAAACTGAAAGGAGAAGAATTTGCTGAAAGGGGTAGAATTCAATTATTACCTTTTTAAAGCTCTAAATTTCCAAATAGTGTGTTTGTCTTACAGCAGTGTTAGGGTTGTAATCATGTGACTGACCTCCTGAGTGACACCTGTTTTGCGTGAGAGCAGTCGTCTGGCAGCCCGGGGTAGCAATTTCTGTTCTTTTTTTGTATTCATATTGTAACTGTACAGCTTTCATATCTTCTTCAATTTTAGTTCCTTCAAGCAGATTGTCATGTTCAATATGTCTTTTTTCAGAGTATTCCCCTCAACTCTATGAAAGCATCAGCCTTTGTGGTACTTAATATTCTTTATTAGTGTGAGACAGTGCTAAGTAAGTGAATAAACTTCCCATGGGTTTGTGCTGCTGGTCCTTTCTTGCTGTTGACCACAAAAATCTTTATCTTCCCTAACAGAGCATTTCTCTTATACCACCTGGTTTCCCAACCAATTAGAGAATACTGCCACTTTGAATGGACTCAGTGCAGTATTATATTTTATTGTCATTAGCTGTTACGAAATGTTTTTCCCCACAGTGTTTAAAAACAACAATTAAATGTTTAATCATTTTAAAATATTTTTTTACATTTCAATATACTAATGGTATAGTATTACTATGGTAATACTAATAAAATATCAGTCAGTACATAGTCTGACTAGAGTTTCTTAGAAGAACAAAGCTATGCAGATTGTTTTCTTGATTCACCTCAGAGGTTATTTCTCCCAAATAGTGCAATCAAGTAACTGCTCTGGTCAATTCTCTTTGGCAGCTCATGGATAGTTTCTTTCTTTAGATAGTTTTCTCTTTGTGCTAAGATTTGGAAGTGCTTCCTTCATCTGTCTGTTGACTGATTATAAATTCCCCATGCTGCAAAGGTTACTGTAGAATATGGAAGTTGGAGGAAAAAGGAAAAAAAAAAAAACAAACCAACATGCTAAGCAAACTTCAGTGTGATGATGTTTGAAGGGATTATTTTTAAAGGTGGCTTGACCTCTTGTTCTTCCCTTCTTATGATCTCTAAAACGTGAGGTTAGCCCATTTTATTCTTTAAAGATGGAAGCGTCAAAATCTTAGTGTTAGGCAATTCTGAAAGTCCAAAAAATTTAGGCTTTTCTGTAAAGTCTTAACTTAGGGATTCTTGACAGGATAGTTTTGCAGAGTTGGGCAGGCTTCAGAAGCATGTCACAGGTGATGTGGCAGATTTTATTTTTCTTTTGCAAAGGTAAATGTGCTGGAAGACATTTAGTGGGAACGCAGAGATTATTGCCCCAGAGGTAACTGTGGAACTGGCCGCTGATGTATGCTGGAGATGGCAGCTTTGGTTTATACTTGCCCCAGAGCTGTGAATTCAGCTCATGTTAGGAGATGCTGTTGCACAGATGTTTTTTTCAGTATGCTGTGGCTCTCGTTTAGTATTGTCCATTACTGTCTTTGGTATCTCTTCCATAGTTTGGTAACTTCCTTGATGACAATTTTTTTCTGATGTAATTTTGGTGTTAAAGTTTAAAATACAGAATTAGGCAAGGAAATCTTTAGCTACTTGCTTCTTGTTCACTGGTTTTAACTGAAATATCCAAGATTTCTAAAAATGTAACTTTTTGAATTTGATTTGATGCTCTTTACCCTATAATATTTCAAGAAAAACAACGAAAATAGGCTTTGGTAGTCTAACAAAATGCCTGAGGTACCTAAGATAAGTAAAGTAGAAATATGATAGCTGTCTTTATTTCCAGCTTTGAAGGAATGGGGAGAATGGCAGGTTGGCAGACTGATCATCTGCTTCCTTTTGAATTCCTGAAAAAAACCACCTCCAGCTTGAACAAAAACTATTCCTAAGCATCTATAATATCGTAGAACAGTAAAAGACAACATTGGTTTGTCAAGGACAAATTGTTAAAAATAATCTTATTTCACTAATAGGCCTACTGTATATGGGAGGATAAGTTGATGCTTGTATTTGAGCTTTAATAGGGCTTTTGGTTCTGTTTCTCAGGATGTTTTTGTAACCAAGCTGGGGAAGAACAGTTGGGAACAGCTACTGTTGTGGGGGGTGCAGAGGTAATTGAATGAGGAGGTCAGTTCTTCGTTAGCTTCTCTTCAGGATTTTCAGTTTCCATACTGAAATAATGTGATTATCACAAATGAAGTGGGCATGAAGCTAGGAGGAATTGCAGGCCTTTTGGAGTGTGGTAGTGGAAATCAAATTGTCTTAAAGACTCAGAAGCTAGCAGGAGGGAAGGGATACAAATAATTAGAGTTGTGTGGTGGGCTGCACTTCAGGAAGAGCAGGCAGTTACACAAAAATACAATGCTGTGTTTCTTAGAAAGAAAGAATTTGGGGGCCATAAGGAGCTGAATGCATATAAGGAATGTCATGCAAGTCATACCTCTGTATGTTTCAGTAAGATGTGTGAAGCATTTTTTACCCTCAGTTCAGGCATTAGCTTGCATGCTGTGTGGTTTCTATCTCAGTGCAGAAGGAAGTGGGGAAGCTGTGGAGACTGTCAAGGACAACCCTGAGACATCTGCAGAAAGTTTGATATAACAAAGACTGGGAAGGGCAAAAGCAGCAATTAGATTAGTCTGCAAAATGAACAATCTACTAGTAAAATAACAACCTACGAATTTTGAAAATAATAAACCTATGGTACAGTCTAATCTGGAATTTCTGATTAAAGAGGAATTGGGAGTCTACTTTAGTGAGACCAAGGGCCTTTCTTCACAAATAAGCATTACTCTTTTCAGGCATTCTTTAATGATATAATGTCAGTGTACCTCTGTTACTAAATACAGTGCTATATAAAAGCTCAAAGAAATTGTAGTTTTTGTTTCTGCTGTTTCATTTAGTAACTTGAGTATTTCTGCACCAGGCTGAGTAGTTAGTTCATTTGTAATGTAGACGGTCATGAGTTTGCTTAGCCTTGAGGTTGGCAAGGTAATTTAAGACTTGATGGTAGGGAGTTTCCAAGATAATTTAAGTGTGAACTGAACTCTTGATGGTGCTTGTTAAGAGTTATTAGCTGGGTTTGGACCTCAGAAGATTTCATGTCAGAATTTTGAAACTTGTGTCCTGTATGGGGGTAACCAAACTCTTCCATTCATGAGATTAAAAACTTACTATTTTTGCCTGTGTCTGAAACAAAACAAGAAAATTCTAAGTCTAAACAAGAGCATACCCTTGTTTTTTACTGGCTCAGTTTCATTTCCAGTGTCAATTTTCCAGCTTTTGATCTTACCTGTATTAAATCGTAGGTGCTTTACTCCCCAGAAATGGAGTGTGCTGATAGGTGCTCTTCCCTTCAGTGAGGAAACTTGTTACTTCTTCTAAGTGCTCAATAGGAGCATTGTCTAAGCAGAGACAACATTCTGAGCTAGTTCATTGATTTCAGGAGAAAATTCTTTAAGGGTTCAGGAATTTCAGCCAGCTGATACTGTGGAGTCATGTGCTAATAGTGAGAAGCCTGTCAAAATGAAGAAACGGAATTGTGGTAAAGCAGTTTACCTTTGAGCTAACGACCAGGTTCAGAGGCTGCTTGCCACAGAGAGGCATGCCCTGCAGTAATATATTTTAAGTCCTGATACAAGTAATTCTAGTACCATGGGTCTCAAATATGGCTGTCCTATTAGGCAGAATTTTGTTCGCAATAAGAGCTCCTCTCTAGCATTACGCTTCTCACCTTGCATTTAAGCAGTTTTCGTTAGGAACTAGTTTTAACCTATTTCTGTAAAAAAAAAATAAAAATAAAATAAAATAAAAATTTTTGAACTGAAATTTTGAAAATATGTATACATTGTTTCAAAACAATTTGTCATTAGTTGTAGTCTGGTAAAATCATAGTCATTCAGGTTGGAAAAGACCTCTAAGATCATCTAGTCCAACCTTTAACCTAGTCCACCACTAATCCATGCTACTAAGTTCTACCTCTACATCTTTCTTGAAGACCTCCAGGCATGGTGACTCAGCCACTTCCCTGGGCAGCCTATTCCTCTGCACAACTGCTGCACAACTTTTTTGATAAAGAAATTTCTCCTAACATCCAACCTAAACCTCCCCTAATGCAACTTGAGGCCATTTCCCCTCATTTTGCCACTTGATGCTTGGGAGAAGAGCCTGATCCCTACCTCACTACAACGTCCTTTAAGGTAATTGTAAAGTACATTGAGGTCTCCCCTGAGCCTCCTCTTGTCCAGGCTATTGAAGCCCAGCTCCCTCAGCTGCTTCTTATAAGACTCATTCTCTAGGCCCTTACTAGCTTCATTGCCCTTCCCTGGACACACTCCAGCACCTTGATGTCCTTCTTGTAGTGAGGGACCCAAAACTGAACACACTATTTGAGGTATGGCCTCACTAGGGCTAAGTGCAGGGACACAATCACTTCCCCAGTCCTATTGGCCACACTATTCCTGATCCAAGCCAGGATGCAGTTGGCCACCTGAGCATACTGATGGCTCTTGTTCAGCCAACTCTCAACCAATACCCCCTGGTTTCTTTCACAAGGCAACTTTCCAGCCACTCTTTCCCCAGCCCTGCACTGGGGGTTGTGCCCCAGATGCAGGACCCGGCACTGAGCCTTGTTGAACCTCATACAGTTGGCCTCTGCCCATGGGTCCAGCCCACACAGATCCCTCTTCAGAGCCCTCCTGCCCTCAAGCAGATCAACACTTGCACCTAACTTGATGTCATCTGCAAACTTACTGAGGGTATGTCTTTCAAAATGATGCGTTTCATTTTGTATTTTGAGAGTTAAATAGGAGCCAGGTGAAGAGCAAAAAAGATGTTGTTTACTTGGATAACTACGAAGTTGCTTTTGTCTTTGAAGTGGTTGAAATTATGGTACGACTCAATTCCCTCTTTATTTTAGCATGTTTGGTGCATGCTTGTAATCTTTTTTGGATCCCATCATGGTAGAAACAGTGCAGCACGTTGCACAAGAAAATTTACCTTCTATCTTGATTGTAGCTCTTTAGCTATGACTTGTAAAAAGTTGTGTAGGTGTGACTCATGGAGCATATGCTGTATAATTGTATTTACATAGCATAAGGTGTGGCTATAATAGGCACCCAAAGCTACGTATGTCAGATAGTACTGGCTTAATGAAGTCAATATGAATGGAGAAGAAATGTTTCTTGGTGGAATTCACTATTATACTAGAAATAGGAAAGATTTTCTGTTTTCTGAGGAAACAAGAATGATACAATAGAAAGCACAAGGACATGCTCAGAGTAAGTTATGGAGAAATTAGTTAGGTATCCTGCATTCATGATTTACAAATTGTCTGTCCAAAACGTAGGACAGGCAGATAGTAAGGGGATGCTTTGACCTCACATTAGAAATAATTAATAACTAGAATGATTCTAATTAGAATTATCAGAATAATTAAATAATTAGAAATACTAATTATTCAGTAAACATACTAAGATGAATAAAATATAAAAAGTGCATGTATGCGTTTCTTATGAGATACAAGAAGGTAACTCAATCTGTTTTCAGAATATGGGATGCTCAGTGGACAACAGTTAACGGATTAAAAAGACTACTTTCACTGTTTGGAAATTAAATACAAAAGGAGCAAAATGGGGGAGACCAATCCTTAGGAAAAAATCACAGAATAACCATTTTCTTTATTGGAAATAAAACAACTTTCAGTTGTGCTTTCATACATGACATACCTGCTTAAGTAGTATACTGAGAGCTTAATAAATAAGTGGTTTACTTTAACAAGTTCTGAAGGAATTAAAAAGTAAATTGAGGGAAATTTTAGTAGTATCCTGTCTTTTAAATCTTTGAAATTCAGTCAAAAGTGAAAGCAATTAAAAATACAACAGTGAGGAAGCCATGCTAAAAAGTATTTCAGTTGAATGAAACCAGCTAAAATGGTAACTTTGGTGGAAAGGCAAGCCAGTCTGACCAGAAAAATAGACATTTATTATTATTTTTTAATATATGAAGTATCTGTGATTAAAATGATTGATTTTATTCTTTTTTACAAGTATCTAGAAGCAGTTTAACTAACCATGTAACAAGTTGGTGAAATTTTCTCTAATAGATCTGTGCAGCTCACTGGCCCTTTTCTTAATGACATGCCTGTATGAATATGGGCTATGTATTTCCAGCAGTCCTGACTGTAACAGAGTAAATAAATGCAGAGGAAAGAAAAATATAGCAAGTCTAATATGAATGAACTGAGACCTGTGCTCTTCTGAAGAAGAGCAGAAGAGTAGTAGGAAGGTGAATTAATTAGCTGGTATGTTGTCTCTTGTTACGTGAAATTTCAAATCTAAAAAGAGCTATATCACAAGTAGGCTAACCTATATTTCACTGTATTTTTATGCTCTATTAACTAAGAGTAGAAAATTTAAATGCGTGGTTGAGGAATGGTTCATTTTTAAAAAGCTACTTGCTAGCTTTCTGGAAACATTTAATTTTTAACCTTTCTTTTGTCCAAAATAGTTGATTTCATCTGGAAGGGAAAAAAAAAAAAAAAGGATAGCTTTTCTTTGAGAATTTATACTAATCCTAAAAATTAGGACTATAGTCTTACTAACAGACAGAAGAATTGGCTTCTGGATCTTCTGGACCACAAAGATGAAATAGAGTAGTTCTGCTGTGTTGCTAGAAATGGCAAATTGGAATGTCATGATATTTTGATTTCTGCAGAGGACTTTAAAGCACCTTGCTGAAAATCTTGTTCATGTTATCCGAGTCCTTGTGTGAAATCAGAAAAGTCTATTAGTGTGTTTAAAAAAGACTGTTAAACAGCTCTCTTCTGCATACATAATATACAGATATTTTAATGTAATTGAATATTTTCTTGTGTTACAGTTCTGATCTACTTTTAAGTGAGCTCCACTGTGTGGCTGGAGTGAACCTTCAATAATGAGTGGTGCAGCTTTGGGACTTGAGATAGTATTTGTCTTTTTTCTGGCCTTATTCCTACTTCATCGGTATGGAGACTTCAAGAAACAGCATAGACTGGTGATCGTAGCAACATTACTGGCTTGGTATCTCTGCTTTCTTATTGTGTTTATACTGCCTCTTGATGTTAGTACGGTAAGAAACTTGTAAGGTTTTCCATTCTCTTGTGTAAAATCTGTATTTCTTTTTTTTTTAACTCTTAATTGCAGAAGATAATATCTTAAAAAACAAATAATGTTTTCAAACAGTATCTTTTAAAACTAAACACATCACTTTTTTCATGACTGTTTCTGTTTACAGTTAATTTTGTTAATTTCATCAGTAAATGAATCTTTCAAATGTTTTAGAATTTTTATAGCGTTTTTTTAAAAATCTGTTTCAACAGCATAAAAACACTTTCAATTTTTTACTTAATTGTCCTGCTGATTGTGTTGTTTTGAGCGTTAGATAAATTGCTCCCAAATGTAAATTCAGAGGACAGGAATTGTATTTAAAAATGGGACTTGTTATTTTTAGATTAACATTGTATTTTTTGCTCGTCACTGATGGGGAAAAAAAAAATATATTTGTCTTTTAGACAATTTATAATCGATGCAAACTTGCTGTTAACTCCAGCCCCGCAGAAAGTAATGGCTCTTACGTTACTCTTGCTCCAAGGTATGAGTTGCATGTTTTCTTTGTTAGAATTCTTAAAGAAGTATTTTATGGTTTTCTTTTTTTTTTTAAATGATAGGAGTGTACTGTGTTTTTAGGACTAATAAACAAATGTTATTTGTGTGATGTGATATTTGAAGATAGTAAGCATACAGGAGGGTGAGGGAAGAGAAGGTGAAGAAAAGCGCATCTGTTGGTAGGCATTTATTTGTAATAAAAATAGTTCTAGTTGATTACCGAAGTATTGCTATTTATTTTTTCATTTCATCATAATTTCTTCTATTTTCTTGTTAAAGAGATAGAAGGAAGCTTTTTGAACAACCTTGCTTATCTGTCAGGAGATGCCTTGGTGAATGCTTAGATTTTCAGATCTGAAGCCTTTAGGATTATGAAGGAAAGATAATTTTACATGTTATGAATGTAAAGATTAGTAGACTTGTCTTATATGCAAGCAACATATCTACTTACTTATTATAATGGCACATATAATAATTGGAGTTAGAATAGAATAGTTCAATTGGATATAGTTGTATCTTGGAATAGTTCAGATGATCCTCAAAGATTGAGTCCAACTCCAGACCACCTCAGGGCTAACCAGGAAAAAAAAGCATGTTACTGAGGGCGTTGTCCAGTTGCCTCTTGAGCACTGTCAGGCATGGGTCATCAGCCGCCTCACTAAGAAGCCTCTTTCAATGTTTGGCCACCCTCAAGGTAAATAACATTTTCCTAATGTCCAGTCTGAACGTCTCTGGCTAGAAATTTCGGAGTTAACTAAGTTGATTGTATACTACCAAAGTAACAATGGCCTGCTTGCTTTTTTCAGGCAGGAAGGAGATCATCCCTAAAGCATGGAGAATGCAGATGAATGTTGGCTCCTTCTGTGTGTGGCACTTTCACCTCCATTAGCTATTTCCACACCTTGTAGATACACACAGTGTAGGACCTGTAAGGTGTTTAGAACATTTAAAGTTTTGGTTATGTGTCATGTATTGCCAGGTTTGTTACTCCAAAGTGGAGACTACCTGGAAGTCGTGTATCAGTGGAAGAACTGTAAAATGCCAGATCTAGTGATGCAACTTTTAACCTTCTATTTAAGACTGCTCAGTGTGTGTTAATTAAACGTAGGTAAATACATGATTTGAAGACTATTAACAGCCTTTTAATTTACCTATAATTCCAGAGTGTGCTGATGGGTGTTGTACTATAGTATATGACTTATCAAATAGGAATACTAACCTAATTGCGTAGATACTGTTAGTGCAAATCAGCTCTTAAAACTTTGAAATGTTTTAGTCACACTGCCTGTCATACTATGGTAATTTGATAGTTCTGAAAATATTTAGGCTATGTACATAAAAACTCACAACACAGGCCTAACTAGTTTGACTTTGGAAAACATCAATTATTTCTCAATAGGTACTCCTATTAAATTGGTGATGTTACCCCTTCACTCACCAATATTTCATTACCCAGATAGGTGGGGGGGGGGTTTAAAAAAAAAAAAAAAAAAAAAAAGAATGTCTTAGTGTAGATGGCCACTTTGTCACTTGCTCTCTTCTTTCTAAAAGGCTCTGATGACTTTCTTAGGTTTCCTGAAGCAAGTGCTACCTGTCAGAAAAATATTGGTTCAACAAATTAGTTCATGGAAGTCTGCCTAAAGCCAACTGGGTTACAGAACAACTAGTATACTTTGTTACCACTAAATGGTATAGGTAGTATGTCTAGGTGATGGACTCCCTAGATATTCCTGAATAATCTCCTCCACTAGCTAAAGCTGAATGATCTTCTGTCTACAAAAATATTTTTTCTTTGCATGAAGTACTCCTTGCACAGAAAAAAAAAAAAAATGAGCCAGTAAATTGTTTATTAAAATTGTTTCATTTTCTCTAGTCTTTGAGCTGTTCTTTCTCTTAAAAAAAAAAAAAAAAAAAGCCATCCTGTCCAGGTATCTTATTTTTAATGGGGAGAATGCTAAATACTTTTTACATGGAAATACAGTTTATTCTTTACCGAGGTGGTTGATGATTACTTACTTAAATAGTAGTGTATTACTTTTTTGCTTTTTTCAAAGTCCTTCCTTGGTAGGGGAATTTATAGGAAAAAAAATCTATACTATTGACCTTACAACTAATAATAAGTTTTCTTATGTTGTTACAGCAAGCAAAGATGTTTCAAACCATGGAGTTATATTCCTGATGGAATTATGCCAATTTTCTGGCGTGTTGTGTACTGGACATCACAGTTTTTAACATGGTAAGTAAGACAAAGGAACGACAGTTGGACTGATAAATGTATAAATTATGTCTAACATCTGAACAGTATATGTAATACATATATATATATATATATAATATTATATATAATATATTGTTTGTTAGAGATGAAATTAACAACTATTTAGTTGAACATAGTGTAGTGTTTTTGGTGGCTTTTTTGGTGGTTCTTTTGGTGCTCCTCTTCAGGTCACAATTATTTACCCTTAGTTCACTTCTGTAATTGAAATTGACCAGTTTACACAAACATTTTCATGAGGAGATTGTGTGGAAAAGATTGTATTTTAGACTACAGGACATCAAAATAATGCTATGAATAAATTGCGCAATTTCTGAGTAATACTGTAAATTATTTGGTTTAATCGGTTCATACTATATAAAGCTATAGATACAGCTACAGCAAACAGATTGTGCTTTTGGTTTAGACTGATATATGGTCTGTGATCAGCCCATCCTCATATTATTTTTGTAGCTCAGTCAAGAAGATTGGTAGTGAGCTCTTGATTAACAGAGATTTTTTTTTATAGTAAAGCTAACCATATTGCTTTTATCCACTTTTTTTTTAATGTTTACCCTCAGACTGGTACAGCTAGGATAAAAACATATAGTTAGCTCATTTTGTTAGAAGCTTGAGAGTCTTTAACTTAAACACTCCTGTCTAAGTATCTTGCCACTGATAAGCTACTTTTTGGTATTGTTTGCTTTCTTCCTAGGATTCTGCTACCTTTCATGCAGTCCTATGCTAGGTCAGGAGGGTTCTCCATTACTGGAAAGATTAAAACTGCATTGATTGAGAATGCAATCTACTATGGCACTTACTTGCTGATTTTTGGAGCGTTTTTAATATATGTTGCTGTAAACCCAAAGTTCAATTTACAATGGTAAGAGTAATGTTGTAAGTACTTGCATGAGTTCTTTAAAAAAAAAAAAATAATAATAAATGTCCAGCGTAAACGTGTTCTGTGGATAAAATGTGTCTTTAAAACAAATAGCAAAAATCAGATCAACTAGGCAGAATTTTGTTAATTTTTTCAAATGGAAAGAGATAAGTTGACTTTGTAGGAATTTTCTCTTGTAGCTTTCTGTTTTTTTGTAGGGCAGGGGAATTGTTTTTGTATTTGCAGTGATGTTATTTTTTTCCCTCACTGAAAATGTATTTGTGTCTCTAGTGCTGAAACTTTTTCTCAGTGCTTTCAAAACATCTTTGACAGTATTTCCCATGTAATACTTGTGTCTACTGTAGATTCTACTTAAAGCTCAGAAGGTAATTTTAAGATAATTGATACTTAACACTGCTGATACTCTTCCATGCTAGACAGAGTAGTAAATGCTGTTGTGTACTGCCTAGTTGCTTTCAACGTCTGTTTCTGAAATACTAATCCTGGGTTCTGAGGCTGTTTCTTAGTTTCTTAGAGAGATTCCAATTATGGTATTTTGATCTCATTTTAATTACATTTGCTAAGTTCATGTCCTTTCCTAAAGGAACGTATTTTGAGAACAAATGCTTATGTCTCCCTCCAGAGAGGGTACACCTGAAAGAACATTTTGCTGCTTTCAGAAATGTGAGAGGTAGGGAAAAATGGCAGCTTTAAATGCAGCCAAGGCAGCAGACTGGGCCTAGACAAGAATTACAGATGATACTGAGTTTGTTCCTGTAAATTTGAAAGCCCTCTTGGAGCACAGATACTTCAAAGTTACTTTCTTGCAGGTGGGAAGTAGGTTGTAATTTGTTTTTTTTTCTGTTTGTTTTGAAGGAACCAACTTCAGACTATTGGGATAGCTGCTGCAAACACGTGGGGTCTCTTTCTTCTCGTGCTGCTTTTGGGCTATGGTTTGGTGGAAATTCCTCGTTCTCACTGGAATGGGGCTAAGAGGGGTTATCTTCTCATGAAGACCTATTTCAAAGCTGCCAAACTGATGACTGAAAAAGCAGATGCAGAGGAAAATTTAGAGGATGTTATGGAGGTAAGTAACTAGATTTTGCTGTGAAATAAGTGAAGGCTGCTGTTGTTCACCTCTTAATTTCCTGGTGTTACGTACTTCTTGGCAAGAAGCACAAGTAGCATGAAATTTGAAGTATCTGTAAATTAAGAAAATCATTGTAGTGTGCCACCTGATGACACTAGATGACACTTTGATAAAAATCAAAAGAGAAATAGAAGAACCTGTATCTCATGGCAACTTGATAGTCATAATTTGTTGTTGTTTTTTTTCTTTTACTGACCCTTTTGGAGTAATATTGGTGACTAATTAATAACATTCCAGAGTGATGCTTGAAAATCTAGTGTACAAATAATTTGCAGGAACGCTAGCAAAACATGTATGTCTTGCTTTTGTGCTCTGCTTCTAGTGTGTTTCTGCAATCTTGAAGAATTTTTAAGTTGAATTTGCAAGACTACAGTGTGTGTCTTTTGAGAACAGAATAGATAGATCACTGGTTCTTCAAAGAGTTTCTCTTGAGAGAGACATTATTATTATTGCTTGTGTGAGTGAGCAATAATCTCTTATGTAGTTCAAGAGCAGAATGGAAATCCAACCCATTGAATTGGTGTTGCTTGCTGTACTGCTGTAATACCATGGCTTAGAAGTAATGTTTCAGAAGACTTGTAGGGTAGGGTGGTAACTTATTTTGACCTGTCACCAAAGAAAATAATAGTAGAATCTTCACTCCTTCAATAACAGCATTTCAAAGACAAAATTTACTACAAAATTTACTAGAAAAAGAGCATCAAAAACTTTGCTTACCATGCTAGTAGCACTTGCTGTTTAGCACTGGACTGTTCTTTAATAGAATGAATGACAGGTTTTGAGATTGTCTTACCCAACGTATTATTATGCATTAACAATATAACGCATAAAATCTTGTTTCAAGAATTAAGATCTGGTAATATACTCTTTTTTTTTTCTTTCAATCTATAAACAATTGCACTATTCCTTTAGAATTCTTGGTCAGTATATTTTCTCTATTTTCTAACCTTCATAAGAACAGTGAAAAACTTGATAATAACAAAAATTCTTAAGAATTCCAGTGCTGACTCTGAGAACTTGATTGTAAATTATACATTGCTGCTATGGCAAAGAAATCACCAAGTCTTAGCTCTCACCCACTTAAGTTTAAGCTTTTGTTGTCTTCATTTGTCAGAGGAAGACATTACTAAAACTCTAGAAACCATAGTACCAGGGGACACTTAACAAAATTGTTTGGTTTTATTTACTTTTTTTATTTTGGTGCTGTACTTGACAGGGCTGAATGTTAGGATTGACCTTTACAGACATTCTTGCAGGATTTTGTTTGTTTTTCTGTATCGTACTATATAATGGCAATTTTTTTGCTCAGTAGATTCAGAGGGAATTCTGAGTTACTGAAACCCACCTGTTAGAACAGACTTTAAACATCAAAGAACTGTCTGCATCTACTTAGCCTTCCTTGTTGCACTAAACAAATGAAGTTCTTCTGTCTGCCTAACCGTCCTGTTGGATGTGATTTCCAAACTTTCACAATTACTTCTGTTGTCTAGACTCTACAACTTGTATCTTTTTTTAAAGTACAGTTTGTAATAATAAAAACACCGTCAAAAGATTGTCTCTGCATTGCTGATAGGATGAAAAATAAAACCTAGTTCTCACTAAGCCTGATAAACTGCTAGAATTGGTTCTAACAAATTATTTAGCTGTTTTATTACTCATAAATATCAAATAGTCTTAGAAGTCAGCTATGTAGAGATAAATGTGAGCAAGATAGAAGATAGTGTAAAAAGATACTCATTTAGCTACTTGAAGTAATAAAGTGAAACTAAACAAGGTAAGATGGAGACTCCTTTCCGTTATGGACAACTAAAACAGGAAGGTATGCTCCGTTTCAACATTCATGCATAGAAACCAATCCTCTACACAATTGCAGAGTAATACTTGGACACTGACAATGTGGTATGTTTTTTAAATACACAAGTTTATAAATACGCCTTCAGTTGTCTTTTTTTAGATGTCTAGTAATCATAGAATGGGTTGGGGTGGAAGGTACGTTAAAGATCATCTAATTCCAACCCCCCTGCCATGGGCAAGCTTTGCTGGTTAGAGGCTCTGATGGTTACTGTTTCCATTGGCAGGGATGGGGCTCTTACCTGACCCTGTAAAGTTATATCTAGTTAATGTATTGAAACAACTTTTTTTTCCCCCCTCAACAGGAAGTCCGTAAAGTAAGTGAGAGTATCAAGTATAATCACCCCTTGAGAAAATGCGTTGACACAATACTGAAAAAGGTAAGTAATAATAATAATAGTAAAAAAATAAAAAAAATTGCACATCTTTTGCAATAACTGTTCATGGAGGTGGGAGCACATCCTGCACCTACTGCTTGTTTTCTTTTCCATTTAACATAAAATATCTAATTGGCGTCTTGTGGCTTTCTGACCAGACTTGGAGTTGAAATTCTTTATAGAAGGATTTCTTAAGATGAATGTAATTATCTGATGTCTTTTGAGATACATAGTATATTAGAAACGAAAGTAGTAGCAGTTGATTACTTATAAAAACCTTCTTCTGAAGTATAATGAGGTATGTAGAAAATGCCATCTGTTTTTTGCTCTGTGCCTTATTCTGAATTCATTCAAACACAAATTCATTCAAAACACAGTGTGTTTTTGATAAACAGATATGGCACTTTGAATTATTTAAGAATATCATGCTGATCTTTCTTGAACAAGAAAATAAGGGGTTTTCTTCTACTTGTAGAAGATAGATTTTTTTTTTTTTTCCTTTTGATACTGGCATCTATATTTAGAGTGAGCTCTTCTGTTACACAAAACGCTTAAAACATCTTAAAAATAATTAACAGAAAACATTTCATTTTCCTGCATCTTTCAGTCAATTTTCTTTTTCTTACCAGTGTCCTAATGAGTACCAGGAAAGAATGGGTAGGAACATGGATGATTATGAAGATTTTGAAGAAAGGCAAAACAGTTATCCAAGTGAAAAAAGTTTGGTCAAACTTCACAAGCAGGTAATAATATATAATATGTATATATAATTAGATATTCTCTCATTAATAAATAACAGAATGCCCAATTTATGCTAATGTAATGAGAATAAATACAAATCAAGCTAAGATTTTCAAATTTTACCTGAATAGCTTTCTGTAGTGTTTTTTGGGATGCTACTTAACTTTTCTCAGCAAAAGAAAATATAAATTTTAATATCCCAAATGATCCAGATCTGTTTTCTGGATATGTGGAAACTGTTCTTGTCACTAGACAACTTGAAAATATTTTAATTGGCTGTGATGATTTGATGATTTTTGTTGGCCTTGTAACGACTGATTGACAGTGAATTCTTAAAAAGTAACTAGTGAAAGAGTGGCATTCACCGAGACTCAAAAATAAAGTGGTATTTTGGAAAAAGGAGGCTATTAATGCTACACATCAATTGTGATAAAAGAAGAGCAAAACCCAGAAGTCGTGTAGTTCTCTTAGGACTTTTCTATTAAGATAGTTAACTGTCTGCTTTTTGTGAGCGTACAGAATTAATCTTTGCAGTTCTGTAATGTAGAATTTTTAACAGATTTTTGCAAGGCTTTTCTCTCATTTTTTGAAATGAGTATGTTATAACCATAATTTCTTGGAATTTATGATAGGTAATTTATTCAGTACAGAGGCATCGTCGTACGCAGGTCCAGTGGCAAATTCTTTTAGAACAAGCCTTTTACTTAGAAGATGTGGCAAAAAATGAAAACTAGTGCAACTCGACAATTTGTTCATACGTTTCAGTCCCAGGAACCAGAGAATAAGATTGTTCAGTATTTCTACACACCAACCGTTGGTAAGTGCTGTTATGCAGATTTGAACATGTAAACCAATTACAGTTTTATATCTACAGTTAAATTTACTGGATTAATTGGTAATGTTCTGTGAGAAGAACAGATTGTTTTATATGAAAATGTTCAGTTACAGTAGAAGGAAGCAAATGTGCATTTTGATGCATTTATTTAATAGAATAGCCATCAGGTATTAATTTTTGCACGTGGCCATAAACTTTTTACAAGCTAATAGCTGTAGCCTGTTGCAATAGTCATTGAAAACTTTTGAATCTTTAAAAGAAAGAAAAATAAAAACTTCAAATTAATAGATCGTGGCTACCTTCTATATTTGTAGGATATTGTTGGGGTGTAAGCTCTTGTAGATTGAAGAGAAAAGGACTCTTCGTCTGTCATGAATTGAACATTAGGAGATGTGGTTGCAGGTGTATCTTTTTAGAAAGTGTCTTCTCATCATGTATTAACTTCCAATTTGTTGTGTAATAGCAGTGAGTTATTGGTGGGGTAGGACAACTTAATTTTACAGCCTAAGCTTTGTTTATGGTAGCGTAACAGATGTACAACAAATAAAAAGTGGGTCACCCATAATATTTGGACTGAAAGTGAGGAGTCTTGTTCTGCTGCCCTTAATCATTTTTGCAAAATTTACCCCCAAAATCCCAATGTTTTCCACAATTGTGCATACAATTCCTTAGGGGTGAGCCAAATCCCTAGGCATCAGAAAAGTTATGAATTGGAATTTGTGGAGTCACACATTCAAGCCTTGATTTTAAGGGTGTGCATGCAAGAAGTTTATAACAATGTTTTGAGAGAGTTCTGTTTCTGATTGTGTTAACCCGTTAGGGATGTATGTGTATTTGTTTTTCAGAGTGGTACTGGGAATGTCTTCTACGGCCATGGTTTTACAGGGTTCTTGCAGTCGTTTTGGCCATGTTCTCTGTAATCGTCGTGTGGTCAGAGTGCACATTTTTCAGCACAAATCCGGTTTTATCGCTATTTGCAGTTTTCATACAGCTGGCAGAAAAGACATATAATTATATATACATAGAGGTAAGTTTGATCACTCAACAAAAACCTTTATAGGTAGAGTGTTATTACAATAGTGGTAGACCAAACTGATCTAAAAATAAGTCTCTGTAAATAATGTCAGCTTTCAGAAGCTCTGTAAAACACAAAATACGAAATTTTGTTTTTGTGGAGGAGGTCTGCCTCTTGCCACTTGTTATATTTGTCTATTACAGGGTGAAGTAGTAGCCCCATTGTCATGAATACCAGGTGTAGAATAATATGTGCAACATTAGCTTGGAACTTAGATATTTGACTTTGCATCTGATTGACCGTGTGTGGCCCTTCTCCTAAATTGGAATGTGCAGCCAACCACAAATCCAGTTCTGGGAGATGTGGCTAGCGTATGAGTGCACAAATGTATCAGGAAAGGAGATGAGATTAAATATTTCAATATACTAATAAAATAGGTTGAACTTAATGAACTTAAAATACCTGTTTTTAATACTATTTATGGGAAGAAAATGCCAAATCAGTCATAGTAATTATAAATCACTTATATTAATGCCAGTTACATAATAGAAAGTAGTAGAACAAATGTTTCTAACATCAATTGTGTTATACTTACATGAAGCGTGGAATGTTTCAAGTATCATTCAAAATTTAAACTAGAAAAAAAAACCTCCTGAAACTCATCTCAGAGTTGGTGTTACTGTCCTATCTCAAAATGAAAAATTACACTGCAGTCAACCTGTTGCATACTCAGACTATGTGCTAACACATCGGTAGAGTTCTTGTGGTTTTAACCTGGCCAGCAGCTAAACACCACACAGCTGTTTGCACATTCCTGGCCAGCAGTGGGGTGGGGGAGAAAATTGAAATGGAAGATTCAAGAACTTGTGGTTTGAGATTAGAACGGTTTAATTAAAAACAAGCAAACAACAACAAAACATGACAAACAGAAAAAACAAGTGAAACAAGTGATGCACAACGCAATTGCTTGCCACCTACTGGCTGTTCTCCAGCCAGTCCCCAAACAGTGTCGGCTCTCCTGGCCAACTCCCCCATTTTTATTGCTAAGCGTGATGCCATATGGTTTGGGATATCCCTTTGGCCAGTTTGGGACAGCTGTGCTGGTTGTATCTCCCCTCAGCTTCTTGTGCACCCCCAGCCTTCTTGCGGCAGTGCTGCCCGAGAACCTGAAAAGTTCTTGAATTAGTGTAAGCACTGCTCTGCAACAACTAAAACGTTAGTGTGTTATCAATATTGTTCTTATTCTAAATCCAAAGCACAGCATCATACCAGCTACTAGGAAGAAAATTAATTTTATCCTATCTGAAACCAGGACAGTTCTACATTCAAATTTCACTTTTCTTTTCCAGATGGCCTGTTTTCTTACCATCTTTTTCCTAAGTATTTGTGTTTATTCGACTGTCTTCAGGATCCGTGTATTTAACTATTACTACTTAGCTTCACATCATCAGACAGATGCATACAGTCTCCTTTTCAGTGGCATGTGAGTATGTGACACACAGTTTGCAGATTTTCTGCTGAGTAGTCAATTGAAAGTATCAGTTAAACTCTTACTTATATTCTTTCATTTCTAATCATATGGGTCTAAAACCTACTGAGCTGTTCATCATTATTCTGTGGTAATAGAATCACAGAATGGTTTAGATTGGAAGGGGCCTTAAAAATCATCTAGTTCCAAGTCCCTTGCCGTGGGCAGGGATGCCTTCCACTTGACCAGGTTGCCCAAAGCCCCATCCAACCTGGCCTTGAAGGCCATACATCTTGTTACGATTTCTTAATATCTTTAATGCAAGAGATTGATTTAAATGCTGTTATGTCTTACATTTGTGCAGGTTATTTTGCCGTCTTACTCCACCGTTATGCTTGAACTTTTTGGGCTTGACCCATATGGATGCAACAATATCTCACAGAGACACTCAGCCAACTGCTTACACATCAGTAAGTACAGAAAATATGGTATTGAGGCTTCGTATGGTTCAGAGAATAGGAAAAATAGTTTGTAATACTTTTTGTAGTGAGATTCAAATATTCATTTATTTTTTCACTAATATTAGACAGTAACAGAGCAAGAGTTTGGTAATGACTGCTAGCTACACAGGAGTTGTTGACAACTCTGCTCTTTTGTTTTGGTCTCTGTCTTAAAGTACAGTATTATGCTGGAGAGCGCAAGCTGTTCTACCCTTCCTGACAGCTTTAGTAGGTTCCACTGGCTTTAGCATAATTTTTCCATCTTTTGGAAAATTAATTAATACCAAATCTAACTGGCCGCTGAAAAATACTGAGTTTGATTTTACTGAGCAATTGATTTCTGGCAGCAAGTTGCATCTACCTTTGTCATTAGCAAGTAGTGTCCTAATGTAGTCCTTCTATACCAGATGAAAATATCCACGAATTTCGAACTGATTCTGGATTAGGTGAGATAAAAAGAACTAGCATCTTAAACATTTTTAAATGTTTTTTTTCTGGACATTCTGGGTCAATTGTCTGAATCAGATCTGTGATAATACTTAGCATGTATTGTAGACTGAAAACACCCAGAAAGATTGTGCTATCTACTTGTATGTACAAGTATATCATTAGAGCTTGCTCTTGTGGATTTGTTTTCTAGATAATGGGATCAATGAGAGTGCTGTCCTTCATTGCGGATGGATTCTATATATATTATCCAATGCTTGTTGTCATTCTCTGTATTGCAACCTACTTTAGGTAAGTAATTTGTGAGACTCATCCTCCACTTTTTTTATATTAGTAAATTCAATTTCAGCAATTAAGAAGAGATTCACATCTTTTCCAGCAGTAAACCTGGAACGTATTAATGGATCTGTGACATATTAATAAAAATGCAAAAGATAAATAAATAGCGATCAATTGTTTTATGTGAAATGTATACATTTTAAGAATATCCTTTCTTAAACCATTTGTTTTTACATTTAACTTAATTTCATTTCCCATTAAACACTCATTAATCAGATTGTGGGGTCCATTCTGTTCAACTTTCGGAGCCCACAAAAAATTAGGTTATGCTATTTGAAATTAAAATTATGGTGAGGAAGCTATGTTTTCAGCAAGATTTTCCAATAAACCAAGAAGCATTAGTAGAAACTCTTTATCTAATGAACTTTCTAACAGACTAATAACACATATCTGCTCAGTTACCGGACTAGCTTGAAAGCATAGTGTAATAAATCATTAAATCTTGCTTGCCTAAGCCACAAATTGCGGGAGTCTGGACGGGTAATTACAGAAAGTCATATGCTTGTTTGGTCCTTAAATTGGTTTCAAAATGTCTGCTGCTGACCACTGTAAGAGATGAGATACCTTTTTGTCTGACCCAGGTTGCCTATGTTTATGTTTATTTTCACTTCTTCAGTCTTGCATTGCTTTTCAGTCAGAAGCTACGTATGTGGTTAGGGTCATCTGGAATGTAGTTTGCCTTTAATGTCCTTCAGTAGCCTATGTACATTCACATATAATAAGGCAACAAGAATACAGTCCTAGCTTCTCCATGCCGATCTTCAGGTTAGGCTGGGGGGAAAGAATCCCCAAAAGAAATGAGAAAGGACAGGAAAATGCTGTGTGTGACCTGTCCATGATGATCCTGGGTCTTCACTGTTACAGTGTAATAGAATAAAAGAAAGTAGAATAAGTTGATTTGCATAAACTCTAATGCTCTCTAAGAAATTCACATACATGTGGAACTGAATGTTTAATTAAAATCTATCAAATAAGGCTGTCTCCCTTATTTAATCTAGCTGTCTTAATGCTGAGATAGTACAGGAGAAATCTTCTTGTAAGTATACAATGAAGCGATTTTTGAACATGATGTTGATGTTAAAGTTTGGAGAGAAGAAAAAAACAAAAAACATGGATACTCTGGTGGGAAGTTGAAAATGTTTCTGGATACAGTTCCTGAACTAGTTTAACCCTAGACAAAAGATGGACCAAGCTTACTCTGGCACCTGATGGGTATCCAAAATGATGGCCTTCAGCTGAAGAGAATGCCAGGCATTTCTTCTGAGTAACAACTGCAATGAAAGTGGATTGCTTTTTATTGCTGTTTAAAAAGAAAAAATCAACACACAATAACAAAAAAAAAAACACACAGAAATCATAATGTGCGTAACATTGATAACATTGATAAATTTTCCTCTGGCAGAGGAGAGTCAGTTGGATATGATAAGCATAAATTCTATTATGTCTGAGAAGGTTTCACTTAATTGCCTTAAATCATTTGCATTACCCTCAGACCATAAGCATTTTTATCTCACTACTTGCATAGGAATATTCCATTACTTTCAATTACATTTAGGAACCAGTCACTGTTTTGAATTTTCTAATCTCTGAGGTAAACAACATTGAAGAGAAAAAAAAAGATTTTTTCTTTGAATTGTCCAGAAACTTCTGAATAATGTTTTACATTTTGCAGTATCCAAACTACTCACTGTGATTGAACAAAGGAAATTTCTACTGTGAATTAACAAAGGAAATTTCTTATTCTTTCGCTTTTACCAGTTTAGGAACTCGTTGTTTGAATCTTTTGGGATTTCAGCAGTTCATGGGGGACAGTGAAATGACCTCCGATTTGATTGATGAAGGAAAGGAGCTAATCAGAAGAGGTACGTTAGATTCTCTATCCTGTTCTTTGTAGAAAGTATATTACATGTTTCCATGTCTGAAATGTTGGGGAAGAAAAAAAGTATATAGCTTTTCAGTGTTATGAATGGTACTGAGGCAACCTACTTACTGCACACAACGCAACAGATTCACAAGACAGGTTGCTGTGTAAACACTGTTGGACTTCATTGACATCTGAAGTAAAATATCAGCTTTATTTGTACAGTGTCTATAATTTTACAATTCAGTTAGGTGGTGTTCCTTTGAAGTCATTAGTGATCTAATAATACCTGAGCAGGTGCAGAGATCCTGTTTAATCTGTCATAAAGGATAGTTACCACTTAAATTGTCTTCATCGTAAACAAACTCATTTCAGTCTTTGTGTCTGACCTGTCCAAATTCCATCGTTTCCTTTAGGATTTTTTTTGCCTGAAATCTGAAATATTTCTGTTAACTATTGTGTTTTATCACAGTAAGCATGTTCTGGAGAGTTGTAGTTATCAGCTGTTTTGGAGAGCCCTTTGTTTTTTTTGTTAATTTTTTTATTGAAAGAGTTCTTGTTTAAAGCTGGTTGTGGTCCTGAGTAAAGTTTCAGAAACTAAAATCTGTGGATAAAATGTTATATTATGCAATACTTTTACTTCTCCTTTCATACTTTATTAGAAACAAAACTAGATTGATGAACTTAGAGATTTTTTTTTGTAATCAGGAAGGGTGTCACTTACTCCCCTCAACAACAGATTACTCTTTCTTTGGCATTGTAATGTTACACTTCCAACTGAATAGCAGATAATGACACAAACTATATCGGTCATGCTTTAGGCTTCCTAGAACTTCAAAAAGGTTTTGATGTAATAACACTCAAGTTTCTTCTTACTGTTCTTCTTAATGTTATACTTTTTCCAGTCATTTCTTCAAGTTTATTCTTACTTTGCCAACTGGTATCCAAATGTTACGTCTTGACAGAAGATATCAATATGATGAATTGATTTTAATGGGAAACTCCGTAACGATAGACAAGCAGCTTTGTCTTTGGCTGTATTTAATTGTATGAGTCATGTGCTCAATAAGAGCCCTCATAGTTAAAGCTGGGTTTTCATTCCCTTTGTTTAAGAAAAGTCTGTTGAATAACTTTTTTTGGTACATAGCTGGACTTTTTTTTTTTTTTAGAGAAAAGAAAACGACAAAGACAGGAAGAAGGTGAAAACAGAAGAAGGGTATGAGCATATTTTCTCTAATCATAATTTTAGTATAGTACAATATATGCTAGGATTTGCCATTGCTATTTAATTCATCCTGAACTATTTGACAAAAAAGTATATATCCTCCAATAACTGTTGGAATCAGTTTAATCTTGCAGAATAGTCATGGCTGGGGGAAGAAGATAATGTACATGATCATTTTAAAAGATGAGAGGTTGATTGTGGTCATGCTACTTGGACACTCTTGTTACTCAGTGTGCTATTAGAAAGACCTATGCCTATTGGTGTAACAAATGTATTTCCTTTTAAGAAGGGTCCCAATCTGTAGTTTTCAAAATAATCTTGAATGGCTTGCTCTCAGTCCCTTCTGTTGATACTGCTCTGCTTGAAATAACTGTAGAGTTGCAGTGTTGGAATATTCACTTAAAATGGGTATTGTGCGCTCTCCTAAACTTGCCTGTTGTTTTGTTTGCTCATTAGTTATAATTGGCACAGGTTAATTTTTTTTTTCAGAGAAGGGAATTATATTAAGACAGAATAAGTGCTGTTGCCACTGAGTAACAAACAAAATATTTGATTCAAGTCTTTTCCAGTGCTTATTGAGTTGAAAGATTGTAAAACCATATAATGGCTTGGGTTGGAAGGGATCTTTAAAGATTATCTAGTTCAATCCCTGTACTACAGGGAGGGATGCCACCCACTAGAAGATATGGTTGCCCAGGGCCCTGTCCAACCTGGCCTTGAACACCTCCAGGGATGGGGCATGCACAGCGTCTCTGGGCAACCTGTTCAGTGCCTCACCACCCTCTGAGGAAAGAATTTCCTCCTAACATCTAATCTAAATCTCCCTTCTTTTGGTTTAAAATCATTTCCTCTTGTACTACCATTATCTGCCTGAGTAAATAGTTTCTCTCCATCTTTTTTATTAGCCCCTGTTAAGTACTGAAAGGCTACAATAAGGTCTCCCTGAGCGTTCTCTTCTTCAGGCTGAACATCTCCAGCTCCCAGACTTCCTTCCTAGAAGAGGTACTCCAGCCATCTGGTCATCTTTGTAGTCCTCCTCTGGATGTGCTCTAACAGATCCACATCTTTCTTGTGCTGGGGGTCCCAGACCTGGGTGCAAGTGGGACCTCACAAGGGCAGAGTAGAAGGGGACAAACACCTCCCTCAACCTGCTGGCCGCGCCTGTTTTTGTGCAGCCCTGTTGGCCTTCTGGGCTGCAAGCACACACTGCTGGCTCATGTCAAGCTTCTTGTCCAACCCCGAAGTCTTTCCTGGAAGGACTGCTCTCAATGGGTTCTTCTCCCAGTCTGTGCTCATGTCTGGGATTGCCCCAACCCAGGTGCAGCACCTTGCACTTGGACTTGTTGAACCTCATTAGGTTCACATGGGCCCACTTCTCAAGCTTGTTCAGCTCCCTCTGGATGGCTTCCCTTCCTTCTGTTGTATCAACTGCACCACTCAGCTTGGTGTCATCTGCAAACTTGCTGAGTGTGCACTTGATTCCACTGTCTGTCATTGATAAAGACATTAAACAGCCCCGGTCCCAAGACAGACCCCTGAGGGACACCACTTGTCACTGGTCTTCACCTGAACATAGAGCCATTGACCACCACTCTCTGGGCGTGGCCATCAAGCCAATTCCTTATTCACTGGATGGTCCACCCTTCAAATCCATCTCTCTCCAATTTGGAGATCAGGAAGTTGTATGCGACCATGTCAAAGGCCTTACAGAAGTCCAGGTAGATGACATTGGTCGGTCTTCCTTGTTGACTGATGCAGTTACTCCATCACAGAAAGCCACCAGATTGATCAGGCATAATTTGCCCTTTGTGAAGCCATGATAGCTGTCTTGGATCACCTCCTTGTCCTGCATGTGCCTTGGCATTGCTTCCAGGAGGATCTTCCCAGGCACAGAGATGAGGCTTACCAGCCTGTAGTTCCACGGGTCCTCCTTTCTACCCTTTTTAAAAATGGGAGTGATGTTTCCCTTTTTCCATTCACCAGGGACTTCACCTGACTGTCATGAATTTTCAGATATGATGGAGAGAGGCTTGGCAACTCCATCAGCCATTTTCCTCAGGACCCTGGGATCCGTGCCATCAGGCCCTATAGACTTGTACCTGTTCAGTTTCATCAGGTGGTCTTGAGGCTGCTTTTCACTTGCAGTAGGAGGGACTTTGCTCTCCCAGCCCTTGCCTAGACATTCAGGGGCTTGAGAGAGACATGGGAAGTCTGACTAGCAGTGAAGGCTGAGGCGAAGAAGTTGTTGAGTACCTCAGCCTTCCTCACATCTGTTGTTACCAGAATATAATTCAGGCAGCTTCAGTTAAGCAGCTTCAGTTAACTGTAGCTTTAGTAATTATAGCATTTGGAATTTCATACAGACAGTCACAATCAGAGAGAAATCCAGAGCATGCATGTGAAAAATGAAATGACTAAAGGGGAAAATATTATTTACAGAAAGGCAAGATAATTCTGGGACTAAAACCTCTGGGTTCTTCAGGCTTGGGGAAACTTGCCTTCAATTTTTGATAACAGCCAGTACTGCAAAGACCTTTCTTCTGATGATCCCCTCAGCACCCCACATCCCATAATTTAGGACTTGCCCTTTATACAAAGTGATGTAGTAGTAAATGCATGATGTATTTAGTATACACTGAAATGATCTGACATAAAGCAACAATTTTAGTTTCAACTACAAGCTCAATTTCAGATATTACCTGTTTCTTGAGTTTGCATTAAATACTGTAGCACATCCATTCTTGAAACTTTTGGGGCTTTTGAGAGTATTACTTTTTACTGGATTATGATTAAATGTTTGATCTACAACTTTGAACTATAAGATTTGATTGTGTAAATCAGTACAGTAACTTTTGAGTATACCAGGGATCCATATATGAATCTGAAATACATCAAAGTTAGTGGAGCAATTGGGAAAACTTCTATTGATACATGAAGTTCTCTCCTAAAAAGAGCAGGTGATATTTTTTTTCTAGTACTTCATACTACTCCATATTTAAAAGATTAAATGCTAAAATGTTAGATGATGGAATGGAAGAAAAAGAATAAGCTTAGTAAAAATAACCTTTCAACTTTTTTTTGTCTGTGTATTTTACAAATCTACCACTAGATGGAAGGAGAAACGAGAAAACAGGAATGTTTGTCTTCTCACCGTAACTTAGAGCATTTGAAGAACTTTGTAGATTTAATATGTAGCTTGTTTCCTCTGAGACATTCTCTTCTAAAGAACATTTATTGAAACTGTTTTGTGAAGGGACTTACCTTGAGTTTAAAACAAAACAGGAGTTCTTGCTGTATAAAGATATCAAACATTAACTCTTTTTGAAGTATTACTTTCATAGTATGTTGTAATTGACCAATTAGCTTTAAATTGTGGAATATCTCTTGATGCTAGGTATGCTGTAGTTGCGTTACTCTTTCCTCACAGCTAATGTTTTTCTTTTTTGTATTTTTCTAGGAATGGAAAGAGCGGTATGGAAATAGAGAGGATTCTACCAGAAACAGGGTTGTCCACACAGAACAAAAAGAATCCAGTTTCTCAGAGACCAATACCAATAGACGTAAGTTTTGTGCGTTTTTTTTTCTGTTGTTCTGAGTGTGTGCATTTTTGTTTGTTTTTAGGTTTTTAATATCTTGTCTGCACAATTACTGGCTGTGTAAGAAAGACTAAATAGTTTCCTTTTGTTTTAGATGATGTGCTGATACATTTCCTTCCGTGGCATAGTGCTGTCTTGTCCGTTAAAGACACCTGAAAAGAGTTCTGTGTTTCTTCCTGTCTTTTGACCAGTTGAGGTTGGAGATTCTGGGTGGTCTCAGTTACATGGTTTTCTTACGAGACATACATTGATTGCAGTCAGCATTGCAGTTTGTAGCAAAAATACTTTATTTAGGACATGTCTTGAAGTTGGAAGATTTAAATCTTTACATTTACCTTTTCTAGTTGCAAATGAATTCATTCAGACTGGAATAACCAGATGAATGACCAACAAACGTAAAGGCAACAACATACATGAGTACATGCATGTTCATTTAATAACACATGTTAAACTATTGATGGTTTAGATTCTTATATGTGCAGTATTATTTTTCTTGTTGAAGAATAATAATGTTGAGAGAAAAATCTTTGAAAACAAACGAACTTTCATTGTGTGCTTTAAGCTTCCAAAAAGTTGACTTGGCCTTGTGTCATTATTTGTATTAATGTTTTTAATTATATTTTATGTGCTCTTGTAAGCTAACAACAGGTGAGAAATGTAACTGAACAACTAAGTATGACAGGTTGAATTAAGCAAAGCTGATAAAAGTTTACTAAATAAAAGGGAAAAGATTTAAGGCAAGAGCTTTCTTACATTTTTTTTAAAAAGGTAAGAGAAAGTGGGAGGTGGGGAAGCTTTGAACATACTTTAGAGACAGCTGGTAGATTTTTTTCCCCACACACATTACAACAGTTGGAAACCCAAGTTTTCAGTGGTAGACAAACTGAAATTATTTTAAATTATATTTTAATATTAACCATATGATTGTGCAGCATTCTAATACCAAAACAAACTGTATGCACTGGCCTAGTGAAGGTGGCAGTGAATTGCAAAACTGGTTATTTCACTAATTTGTTTAATTTCACTAATTTGTTTGTTTTGATATGGATAAATCCACAGAAAAAGAACAGAAAAAACTCCAGGTAAATTTTATACATATCTCTCTCTCAGCTAGTTCAGTTAAAAGTGGAAAGTAGGAAGAAGAATGGATGCTTTATTTATTTACTTCTAAGTAATATTTGCTTATAACTTTTTTCATTTTCTTTTCATTCTTTGCAAACTAGATCTCATCCTAGTTGAGGAGAAAATGAAAAGTTGTAGTGACATAGCTCTGGAAATTGAAAATAAAATCCAAATAACCTACAAATTTGAGCACGTAGCCAGATTTGGTTTAATACTGAATTTACTCTAGGTAATCACTCTTACGCTTTATCTGAGATACTAGCAAATTATTACACTGTTTTTTATTGTTTTTTTTTTAAGTTTGATGTTTCCACACACTCTAAGGTGTACATAGACCAAACAAGTGTCTTTCCTTTCTTTTACCTATTCAGCACTGTCAAAGTACACCCGATCAAATGGTAGGACTGAGAGAGATAGAATAGAACTTCTCCAGGATGCAGAACCTTTGGATTTTAATGCAGACTCAATTAGTGATGACCCTCTTGAATCAGACTCTGGAAGGTGAGGAATCTCTGTTTTATTTAGAATTAAAAATTAAAAGATATTAGCTCATATCTCCTGATCTGTAAAAGCTATATTGGATGATTTTGTAATAATAGCTTTGTAAACAATATTTGAGACTCACTAGCTCTTTTCTTTTTCTTCCTTCTCCACGAAGTTATGAAAAATGTTTTAAAACCAGTCCAAAGATGAAGGCTTTTTCATTTTTATTTTTTTTAGAAATGTTTGAGTTGAACATAAATTTGTATGTTGGTGTAATGTGAAAAATATTGCTTATAAATACAGAAGTGAAAGACTAGAAGAATGACCTACATATGTCCAATATAAGGTTTTCTTACAGGACCTCAGTCTTATAGTACTTCAGAAAGCTTACTTGATTTCCCTGTATAAAAACATCATAAAGAACTGCAGGAAATGAAACAGAGTATTATAGGGCCAGTAGTTGCAGGAATGCAGCTGGGGATCAGATCTTGAGACTAGTGAAGTGAAAATCTGAACCTATTGAACAAAAACTCTAGGACTGTATGGTGTAGCTCTGTATAATAGAGAATTCTGTGATTGTCTGAATGTGTTTGCAACACCAAATGTTCTTAGTTGTGAAACAGGGTATCTTACTAGCTGCTAGGCTCTGCTTTATGTTGAGGAAAGAAGTAACACATTTAATGGATGCTTTTTTCTTTACCAAGGCTGTTATGATTTAGAACCTTTTAATGATAAATCGTTTTAAACTTCCTTATAAGAAGTTATACTTCATGTTATTTTTCAGCTTAAATTAGCGTATCAAATCCAATAAAAATTCAGAAGTGATTTCTGTTGAGTTACATTTGTAACGTCAGCAAATAAATGCTAGTTCAAAACCACCTAAAGAATGCTGTTAACCCTACCGGTTTCTATGGATTGATTCAGCAATGTTAGATTATAACAGCAACTAACTTGTATTATCTAGTGTCACAACATTTCAGAAGCTTGGGGTTGTTGGCTTTGTTCAAGTACAAGAGTTTAAAGAGGAACTAGCCTTGCAGTTCTAAGCATTGTTGACTTTCTAAACAGTGCATGGAAGGGGTAATAACCTACAAAAATGTACGTAGGCATTCTTATAATTATTTTGAGGCAAATACTTTTCAAGTACATATCTGAAGTCTTCTGGTAGCTCTGTGATCCGTGCAGAGCATTCTGATCTTTTGCTTTAAAAAGGAAACCTGGAGCCAGAGGTTTAATTGAGCCTTCTTTTAGTAACCTTCATTTCATAGAGTCGATAAATCAAGAGTAATTCCATTCAAAATCTCAATTCACTTAAAGATAGCTTGTATAACATTGATTTTATTTTATTTCTTTTTTAAATTATAGCTCCTGCAATAGTTATGAATGTTCTAGGACATTGTAACAGCACTAGGGAGGCTAAGTTCTGGTTTTGTGTCTGTTTGGGTTTTGCTAAGTACTGCAGACGGGAAGTACATTGTGCTTGTATCAGATTTTACTTGTGCCTTCTAAATCCTTTTGAAATATATATGATCAATAATTCGTGAAGATTCCTTTTCTTCCTGCGAAGTATGCAGCCATTTGTTTTAATTAATCTTTATATGCTTCCTAGGAATACAATATGTTCTGTTAATAACCCGAACAAGAAACTTTTGATGCTGGTTTTTAAAAAGTTCGTACTATTTAACAAAAGCATTCAACTTCTTTCCTTTGTAACAGGAAGCAAAATTCTTTAAGAGTCCCTTTATTCATATCACATATCATACTTTTTTTGATCAGATGAGATTTAATTTAATGACTGCATAAAAATTCTCATGGAAAGAGTAATTCAGTAGAACTTCAGATCTTGTAACAATCATTGAGACTAAACAAGCAAAGTGTGCAGTGAGGGTTGTATGTATTCTTGGGTCTTTATTCTTCTTTCTCCTGTGATACTTTTTCATACTTAAAATTCATTCTGCAGGTACCAGCCTGGTGGAAGATACCTGTCAATGTCTCGAAGCGTAATATTTGATGATGTCTAAACTCAAAGCTAAGGAAAATTCAGTGGACATGTATTTCCTAATCATTGCTTGGAAAATACTGTATTTACGATATATCACAGAAATAGAGAAGACCGTTTTTCTTTTTAAAATAATAATGAAGGAACAACTATATTTTGGAAATGCACATGTATTAGAACTTTACCACTTATGACAAGAATATGCTTCTTCTATTGTAGATGTTATTGTATGTCCATGTGGGCTTTTGTGTAATGACCAAAAGGAGAAAACTAATAATCAAGTTAATAGAGAATAAGCTTCATAATATATCTAGGGCTCAACTTGAACAGTAACATTTAAGTTTTAAAAAAAGTGTTTTTGGAAGGATTTTTTTTTGTATTTGAGCAGATGCTATGGGAGTATCTTGATGCATCCAAAGTGCAGTTATATCAGTTATTATAATAAACATTTTCTAACTTTTTTTCCTATTTGAACTTTTATGCCTATTCCAAAATCTGCTGATTTAAATTAAGGCTTCTTTTGGTTTCAGTGGTCTTTGAATCAGACCCTGGATAGGCAGAAAATGTAATGGCAGGCTTTGTTCATAAATCTCGCTGGCATAAATTTTGGAGCAATGTGTATTGATCAAGAAAGGTAACTGTTTTTTTCCTTTTCCAATGCTGTATGAAGGTAAATGATTTTAGCATGTGTAAATAGTTGAATATGGATGAGGGTTTCACCATCGTATGAACATATGTGCAATAGCAAGAATACATTCATAAAGATATGTCTGTGTAAGATTTTTACAGTTGTAACTGTTGAAAATCTTGGCATACTGATGGTTTTTTAAGTGTAAAAAGAAATCTAATGGGAAAATTGAGTTAAATTCTGAAACTTTATAATTTGCATACGATTCAGGCACGACTTACAATTTTAGAGTATTTCTGCAGAAGAAGGGAAATACATAGCATGACTAGATAATGGTAAACACTTTTTGTGCCCCAAATGCCCTGGTTGCATTATGTATCTGTTTTTAAGGTGCCTGTATTTTGCAGTAAGTTGTTGCAAAAAGAATAAATGCTTACTCATTTAAATGCCATTCAAAAATGCCAATTACTAACAGTGTAAAAATGCTTCTCATTAATTTCATTGGTGTAGATAGATTTTTGAATCGTAGTTAGTTGAATGAAGTTTGAAATATAAGGTAAAAGATATGGTCATACTCATGACATCTTGTGAAATTTGATTAACTTAAAATGTTGCTTTATTGGAATTTGTCTTATATCTTTACCACTTGGAGTTTTCTGAAGTGCTTATTGCAAAATGATGTTGAATACTGAAAGAGAACATGCTTCTATCATAAATTCTCACCATGCTTAAAAAGACAGGCAACCCTTAAAGCATCTGGGACTGAGTTATTATGAAAAGTAAATTTTCATGAATGAGATGTTCTACTAATTCTTAAAAGTAGTCTTTGTTTTCTGAAGTAACTGTTAATGGAAATCTAACTACCTCCTGTGATTTAGTACATTATATGTTCTAACAGTAGTGGTATTTGTAATATATCAATCTGCCTGTTTTAAAACACTGTATTGTTATTATGAAGGAGGAGAAATGCTTTAGTTGTGTAGAAATAATTATGTAAATAAATGGACAGGCATAAAATAACTGTCAGTTTTGTTCTTAGGTGAATACACTGAATGACAGCTATGTCTGCATGTGTCCAAGCTCATGCAGTTTCCACTTTACCTGTAAGAGGGCACTTTTTTAGTTTGTGCATCTTGTGTATTGTAAAAGCTTGATCAAAATCTTATGGCTGCATCAGGAACTGTAAGTTGAGAAAGAGACACTTAATTTTAATGCAGGCAGTTCTTTAGGAACTTTATAATAGCACCTATTTAATTTATAGTAGCTACGTTTAGAAACACTATCTTGTATCCAGCCTTATCTGAAAGGGGATGTATGTTTTGGACATCCATCAACATGAATGTTCCAAGACTTTATATTTCTATTTTTATAACTTGTATTTCATTTAACTGCCCAACAGTTTTTGTGAAAATACGTGAATGAAATAAAGGTGCAAGATCTTAATTTAACTCTTGAAATTTTACTACAAAGGGATCTAATTCAGTGCTAGTGGCAAAGTCACAGAAGGGATGTTTGCTTATCTGAACACGTGTGAATTATTCTTATCTAGCTGCAGTTTACTTCAGAGCAGTGGTTTAAGCCTTCTCAGGGCTTGATTTTTTCCCCTCAGAAATCAGTGGAACAGTTGCTAGCAGAATTTCCTATTGAAACACGGTCAGGATTTAATATACAAAAGCTAACTAGTCCCTGGTTTAAGCCCTCTGAGCAGTTTTCATGGGGTTATAGTGATTTGAGGAGCTGACTTTATAAATTAATGGCAGTGGGGTTTCAGTTGCTAACACAGAAATTCTGAGCTCATTGAGATGGGAATCTACTGACCTTTTTTTGGATGTTGAAGTGGAGTAATGGAGTAACCAATGGCTGCTTTTTGAAAGCCCAGAGCTCCTAAAATATCTCAAGAGTTCTTCCCTGGTTTGTGCTTGGAGATCCCCATTGTCACGTCACGTAGCTCCTGGATATTGGGAGCTTAAATAAGGAGTTGACAAGTGAAGGCAGTATTTTATCCATGTGTTCATTACCTACCAACAGTTACTCTTGCTCTAAGTAAGTGCAATTCGTAGGCTGATTAAAATGTTTCAAAAAGTAATTGTTAGAGCAGATGACTAAATCTGGAAAACTTTCAACAAAAAATGCAGGGTACAATTATAAAAGAGTGTTGTAGAAATAAGCTGTATGCCTGCATGACGCTTGCTGCATACCTGAGCTAGTTTTAGACTAATTTGGTTACTGCTAATAAAAACAATGCAAAACTTTTGCTTGGGAGATAAGTGCCTGAGGATTTAAACACCCCTCTCCCCCCCCGCCCCCTCCAACCAAACTCTTGCCGAGTTCTTTGAATTCTACTCCTAATAGTAGCCTAAAATATTTATATAAAATAAATTAAAATCAACTTTGGTTTGTTTAAGCAGTGACTGTAATATATGCTAATGGTTTTCTTGCAGCACATTTGATACTCTGGATTAGATGATTTAAAATAAAACTGCCTTGCAAAGTGTGCTTTTTGGAAACTGAATGTTAGCTTATTGATTTTGTCAGTATACAGTCATATTTATTTCAATTATATCTTTCTTTGCAGTCTCGCTTTTTAATTACTGAGCAGCCAGGGTATACTTTGATTTTATCATCATTAGCACACTTTCCTCAAGCCATGGACACCACCACCCCAAAAAAAACCAACAGAACAACAAACACACCAAAAAACAAAAGCAGCCATGCTAAGTACAAATGTTTGAATATTTTCGAGTCAGATACGTAAACCAGTGAAAAGAATCTACATAAATTGACATGAACTTTGAAAAGTGGGAATGAAGACAGTAACTACTTTAACACTCTGTCAGTGCTGGATTTCTTTAAAAGTATGGAGAGCAAAAAGCTCTAGTCAAACTTCCTGTTCCTGCTAGATCTGTGTTTCTGTTTTCAAACATTTAGAAATATACACATTCTGATAACTACATTAAGAAGTGAGTCCTCTGCACTTGAAGTAAGGTGCAGCTCTTAGCGATGTGAAGTGAGGAAGTCTTTCTATGAGGGAACATAAAGGAGACATTTAGCAAACTATGTAAAGGGCATAGGGCAAACTATGATATATTTTATCGCTTAGGTACGATAGCAAACTATACTACTGTAATTTACACTACTGGAAAAATCACGGTATATATAATGTCTTTGTTTTGCAATCAAGCACCTGTAAAATAAATTGTCTTTAACAGTATTAATGGGAGTAGTAGAAAGCTGCTAACTTTTCAATATTACTGTTATTTTAAATCACAAGCACGATGAGTTTTAGTTATGAACTATTAACAATGGTTACTCTGATTTTCTGTAATTATAATTTTATTAAATTTATCTTGGAATACTCTAAGTGTTTTATGAAAAATACATTACTTTGTTACAGTTTTCATTATTGTTGTTAATTACTTGCAATCTGAAGGGCATTTATGATACCAAACAGAGATCACTTCATGAAGGAAGACTTTTTATGAGGCTTAAGGAAATCTGGCCTATTCATAACAGAGCAATGTTTGAATCTTAAACAGAAACATTAATTATTACACATATTCTCTCCTAGCTTTTAACTTTTGTTTAAAATTCAGAAAATGATTGATTTTTACAGAGCAACTTATTGTTGAATCTTGTAAACCTTTTGAAATTTTACATTCCTTTTCCCTAACGGGCTCTGCAGGAATATGTGCTGCTTCATGGCAGTTCTATTAATACTATCTGTGCCTCTAATTAAGTAGTCTAGACTGAAGCTGAGACACTCCTACACCACTTATGTTAATAGAAACCCAGCATTCCTAGCAGAATAGCACCTTGAACTAGATCCCTTTCTAGTATGTTGATTGCTGTCATTGATTGTTGCATTAAATTTGGTATCTTCTGTTTCAGTCATATGGTAATCACCATCAGGTTTGTTCTTTGTTTCTATTAAAGTGCACTGGAATGTATTCCTCAGCATGTTTAATTTTGTGTGTGTGTGTGTTTTAGTTGTAATTGGCAGGCAATAATAATATGCAAATTCAGTTATTTCTTCAGGATAATATTGTTATATTTGACATTTCTATGAATTATGATAGTTTGATAGCTTAGCTGTCACTGTAGAAATTATTTTCTGTAGAAATATCTTATGTTTCTATGGAAGTATCTGGAAGACAAGGGAAATTATTTTTAAGTATAGCTATAGTAGTAGAAGACATTTATTCTCCAGTGTATTTCAAGGATAAGCTGTAGGAGTGCTGCTTATGGATAGACTAGCTTTTGCCTTATGATGCAAGTATGTGTGGATAAAACCTTGTTTTGGAATTAACTGAGTTATAAATTTTTCTGTGTATTAAATTATTGATGTACTGGATATATTTTTGAATTGTATGTCAAAGAGTTAAGTTGGCACGAAATAAATCATTTCTGCAATACATTTTTCCCTGGTGTATTTTAGATATTCAGACTTCTCTGTAATGTTTTCTGATAAGTGATCTTAGAGAAATTCAACCCATTCCTTCCTTCCAGCTAGAAATTAAGTTCACTTTAGAAGACAATCCAACCATGGTTTTGTCACCTTTTTTGCATCTTCTTTAAAGCAGATTTAAAAGGGAAAAGAAGGGAAGATTTAAAAGTTAAGCCTGCATAGCTGGACATACCATTGTCAGAGCCCATGGCTGAGACACAGCACTTTAGGTCCAGTCCCATTCCTGACAGGTTGCCCAAGCTTCTGTGAACACAGGGAGGCTGTAAGCTTCCCACAGCACCTGAAGGGACCCTGTAAGGAGCCTGTATGATGTTTCTGGTGCTGACTGGACCCCTTGTACTTTTGGGGGGCAAAAGGTGGGGCAGAGGGTATGGCTCCTACATCCCTCCTTCCTTTTCCTCCATCAGGCTGGAACAGAATTCCTTCTAGATGTACCCAGCTGATACTGAGAAGAGAAGCAAGTGAATGTGAAGAAAGAGTTAACTCTATTCTTTTAGTACTTGTATATTTATTGGTTTTGTCTTGCCAAAAAAAAAAAGGAAGAAAAAAGGGACAGAGAGGAGGAGAGAGGTTTTCTTTAATGTATATATTTTATTGTCTCTATATAGATGCAGTGGCAGTACATGTTTTTAGGCTTCCTTTTTCATTCTGCTGAAACATTATTTCCCTTGAGAGGTACAGGATTATCTTCTGGATGTAATAAATTGAAAAGTCATACCCTGGAGCAAGCAATAATTCATTATATTAGCACATCAGAATATTTGCAACAACTGAGATTGATGTGACTGCTGTATTTGATTCGTCTCTTATATTTGATCTGCAACTGCTGTTTTAAGTAAGTTGTAGGAAACATTTTGTCCTCTCAAGAGCGGTGTCTGCCATTGCTGCAGTAGGAATGACTGAGAACTGTTTGGAGGGACTCCTCCTGTCCCACCACTTCTAGAATGTTATCCATTCTCCCTCCTCGTTATTGTGCTACCAAATATCTTTTCTAGATCTTTTTGTTTAGCATTTTTTGTATTTGTGGGCTCAGGATAATGTTGTAAATGAATGATACGTAGATGTTATGAAAGGTTAGTAACAAAGCTGAGTGGACCAAATGAAGCCATCTCATTTATCACATTCCAGGAGATGTCATTCCTCTATTGACAGGAGACAAGACAGGAGTGGCAGAATGATGTTCTGTGTATGCTTTTTTCTTTTTTCCACAGACAATTTGGATGTTGAATTGAGTTACTCTCAGCATAGTTCATCAGCCACATGCTTCCTCCAAACTTACTGTGATAAGGTAGCTATTGTAAGCTTAACCCTACAGTTCAAAGGGGGGAGTTCACTCTGCATGGAATATTAACTTTCTGTTATTCATTGTCAGATTTTTACTTGCTTAGAGAGCTATATTGATTCTGTTTTCTAGTTCTCAGTGGTTGCTAACACCACTATCTCACATTCTTAGCAAAATGTTAAGTCTTTTGATACAGTATTTGGCTGTGAATTGTCTGGGTTGTGAATTAACCTCACTCTGCCCTTCTCACTTCCCCTGTCTGCACAGTGCCGTGGTGTGCCTACCGCAGCCTGGTACATGCTCGTCCCAGTCTGCTCCACATACTGTGATCAAGGTCTTATCCCTTCCTTTTCATAAACATCTAATCTTTTGCATCATCTTCTCATGCTTTGGTTCAATAGACACTGTTGCCATCAGTTTTTTTTTTTTTTTGAGAGCTTTATTGACTTGGTCAGGGCCAGACTCAGACAGAAGACAACGATTTTTTTTTTCCCTTCTCAGAGAACGTGACCTGACCTGCAGAGAAAAATTCAGCTCAAACCCGGAGGTCAGATACTGGGGCAGTTTTATGAATGTATGTTATGCACAACCAGTAAGAAAAGCTCCTGGGTTCCTTCCAGAGAAACAGCTATCCTGGGTAAAGGTGTGTGCTTAAGTAGCTCAGTCAGGCTACATTAAAGCCAAACTGAGGTAATGCCTAGACATCTTCTGTGGATACCTGCATATTCTTTCTCTTGTCACTCAGAGACATTCCTTCCATAATCACTGGTACTCCTGTAAAAACATGAAGTTTTTTAATTTGGAGGATTGTGTTGTTTTTTAAATCTATAGGAATCAAGAAGAAGATAGAAAAGCAGAGTATTGCTCCTCCAAGTTTCAGCAAGCAACAGCTTTCAAGCCCAGGTTTCACCGATAACTAGTAAGTCTATTGCAGGAGGCTAGCAGATGAGGCAGCCAGCGTGCCACAGCATGACCCCCCTCGGAGCGGGTAGCTTGCGTGTGTCACACAGCATGTGGAAAGGAACGAGGCAAGGCGAAGCATGGGCAGAGAGAGACACGACAGAGAGGAAGCGGGTTGAGAGGCACAGCGAGGCGTGGGAGAGTCAAAGGATGGCAAAGAGGAAAGTGTGAGCTCTGCCTAGCCCTGGGCTAAGCTTACACCTTTTGCTGCTCACAGCCTCACCTAAAATGCTCAGTATGATGTCTAATAGCAACATGCTGACAGCTGGCTCTAGAGGTTTTAGGATACTTAATTCTGTGACTGCAGAGCAGCTGTGAAGGCCCATAATGGGCTCAGTACTGTGCAAGTGCACTGCAGATTTTGATTCTCTTACCTCAGGCATCTACTCTAAGCATAGCTCATGGTCTGATGTTAGGAGTTTACCCCTGCACAATTTCTCAGGAACAACATTTACTGCTGATCCCGATGAGCTTGATTCAGCTCTCATCAAAATGAACAGGACCTTCATCACTAGTAGTATCAGCCCACGTCTGACATGGGTATTTCTTTGGGAACTGTTACTGAGATTGTCTGAAGGCATTAACGTATTTGAACAAAGGAGTAATATTAAACAAATCTTTAGATTAGCTGTATAGTCTAGATGTGGTATTCCTTAGCTAGTCAATCCTGCACAACCTGTTCCAGCTGTCTGTACTTGAGCAAGAGCATTGAACTAGGTGACCTCCAGAGGTCCCTTCCAACCTCAACCATTTTGTGATCCTGTGATCATACTGAGGGATCCAAGCTATAAATTTCAACATGTGGCAATTTGAGCTCATCAACTGTAAGGACAAGTGACACATCCAGGTGCTTTGGGGTAGATGGGCAAAAACATTATGCTTCCAGAAGAGTATGTTTAGCAACAAGGCTGAGAGTAACTGGCCCAATGCTACAATTAAATCCAAAACCAACAAAAACAGGCTTTTCATTTTTGCTGCAGTCTTTCAGCACTTTCAGAAAACGATAAGCTGTGGCAGTCAGTGAAATGATTCTTGAGTTCTGAAACTAACCATGTATTCAAGCAGTTGTTATTTCCTTGGATACTTACAGTCTTGGGATATTTCTTCATATCTCTATTACTCTGAGAATCCCGCAAATCTCTAGTAGCTGCCACTTTGACTTTTGCCACACTATTAGAAAGGACAGTCGCCCTAGCTGGACCTAGAGAATAGTTGAAGTCTTTTTAGAGATGTCTGTATAGAAAGTCAAATTTTTGTTGGATTTGACTTTTCCTTCTTTGTTGATCTTTTCAGATTTGTTCTGTTTGTGACTTTCTGCTGCTAGTGATCAGAAAGGAACAAAACTTTATGTGGTTCCAGAAGTCCACAGCTAAGTGACAGTGAAATACTGGGACATAGGACATTCCAGCTTGTGACCTGCTAGCAGTAGGGAACTCTGCTATGGAGCCGAGGCTTCATTTTTCTATAGAAGGGCAGGAAGGATTAAAAGCATGAGCTGTGTAATGCCAAACTTCTCTTTCAAGAAGTTGTCAAGAAGTTGAGGTCTTTGAGTATGATGTTGGTGTGCCGGTCAGTCCGTAAAACTGGGAAAGGCCAAACATCTGTTTGTGTGGGAGGAAAAGCAAGACTGTTTAGCTGGGTGCTGTTCTTAAGCATTTTAATTGCTACTTCTTTATGAAATATATCTATGAATTCTATAAATTTTAATGTTTTGGAAGTTAACAAATGTGGATAACTTCTCAATGCTATAGAAAGAATATCATAAACTAATTTAACACTTAAAAAAATCACTAATTCTCCTGGATTAAAAAATAATTGGTGCTTTTTATCACTGAAATTCATACTTGCAAGATTGGCTTACTTTCAGTGTATCCTTAAGTAGAAGGAGAATTTACCCTGTTTCAGTAGCCTTCCTGTCAGCTCTGTGTTTGACTGGCCCACTTAAAAGCTGCTACTTCTTCCTGCACCACAGCAAACTCTTCTGGACTGCTTACAGCTTTGCTCAATGTTGACAGGAAATCATGTGTTGCTTTTTAAGAGACCAGAGATAAGATAAGCATCACAGTGCCTGAAATAGCCTCATCATTCAAGTAAGGCAAAGTCCTGCCTCCCATGAAATCACTGGAAGTCTTTATAAGTTCTAGAGAATGGATTATGCTGGTAGGTAAAATCTATTTGAGTATCTATCTATCTACAGCAGCCAAAGCACTTAATGAGAAGCTTGTTCATCATAGCTCTAAATTCATCAGATCCCTGAGCTCAGTGTAACTCCTTTCATCTTCCTCAGCAACCGGAGAGCCTGTCCCCAGAGCAGTCTCTCAGGTCTTAGGCTGACTCAGGCTTTGGTGATGATGGAGCAGAATTCATCAAGAGGATTTCTCCTCTCCTTTACCTTGCAATAGTGAGGGACTGGATTGAGCTCTTAGCATTGGACAGAAAGGGTTTTGTGTTTGTTTCAGTTTGGATCCAGCTTTCGACAGCTGGAGAACAGCCAGATGTCAGGAACCTCTGACTCAACACAGTGTCTCTTTCCAGAAAATTTCCGTACTGGGAAAGTCTCCGGGCAAGGGCTTAAAAGTTGATGAATTTAAATGTTGTAAACTTTGCAAAGGAAGCCTTATATCCCCCATGAGTTTCCCCAGTGCACTGACTTCTCAGTTGATCATTAAGGTGGGTGACTGATGCCTTACTCACACCAGCCACGGAAGATTTCTGACACTGATGACCAGGGATCTTCCAACCAAAAAGCCAAAACCTCGAGGAAAGAAAGTGTCACACCATCTAAATAAGAGATGAATTGCATTTTGTGCTTCTTTTTGTTTCCACGTTATTGATTTTGGGTCTTAGTTCTACCGTGAAGCATTGGTAATGAGTTGGGAACTACATTGGCTCTTCTCAGTGTCATGCCTGGAAATGTTTTTTATATTATTCCAAGAACAAGGTCCACAGGGGAAATCCCTAAGCTTGAAATGAGGGGCTGCAGGACTTAATTCTAAGCAGCTGTTTATCTAAATCCTCTTTTATCTTGCACCATTAGCTTTGCCTAGGAATAACGTGGTAAAGAATGGTATGTGCATGGGGAAGAGAGAGAGAACTTCCACTGACTGGCTTTTGCAGCTGTACTGATTTATTTAAAGCCTAGTATTGAAGAAGACACTATTTGGGACCATGAGGAAAGCTGGTGGGTTTTGAAGATAATTCAAGCTGCTTGAGGATCTAGACACAGAAATCACTGGGAATGTGTACCTGTCCTCTGTGAACTTGTCTCTGGCTGGCAAATCCTTTTTTAAAATATTCATTAGTGTAGTCCTGGCAACCAGAGTACTTTTTACCTTGGTGGGGAATGTCTAATCTATTTTCATCCACATGATATTTACAATTTTTTTTCTAAGGGAGGACAGTTTTAACATCTTGCCTATAACTCATCCTCATTTCTTTTTCTTTTAGACTCTTCAGAGCCTAAAATTAACCTTTTATTCAGAAATGAATCTGACTGAGGAATGAGTAACACTTGATTTTTCACAGCATTGAGGCAAAGAGTTCACTGTTCATTCTGATTTGGATCCAAGCTCTGACAATGACAGAACAGCTGGATGTCAGGAACCAAACCTCTCAGAAAGATCCCCTGGCAGGGGTAAGCCATTGTGTCCAATTTACCCTTTTTGTCCCTAACTAAGAAACAGACATCGATTACTGCCATGTAATCACAAACCCTCCAACAAACCTGGGAGCTCCAAATTTTCCAAGGGTCTAAGGCCCCATCTTTTTTCTTTTATCTATTTGGATCTTTATAGGCAACCAAGCACTGAGGTGATAGTGCAGATAGGAGTGTTTACTTGACACTCATGTTAAAACGTTGCTGAAAGCAGCAGAAGTAGCCTCAGGACTCTGCTCCTACCTTCGTCAAATCAGGCAGGGAGTGACACCAGGATCAGCTGGACCCCACACAACGACGATGCTGCTCAGCAGAGCCTTATGAGCTCAAGGAAGCTGCAGGGAGTAACACAGCATGGACTGCAGTGTAGCACTGCATCCCCTGTTCTTGGCAGAGGCAGCCAGTGGTGAACCAAATGCACTTTTGCTAGAGTGTACACAATATTTACAGTAGTATGCTAATTAGTGTAGGACTTGCATTATTTCTGTAGTCTGATTCTGAGAAGCATTCAATTTTTGTTGTAACTGGGGGGGTTGTGTTTTATTAGTGTTTTTCTTAATTTATTTTATTTTTTTGGTTGGCATCATCAAAAAAGCCATCTAGGGTAACATCTGGATCGTGTGACTGTTTGTACAAAAACTTGTGAGGTTTTGTCCATCAGAAGATAGTGACTTCTTCCTGTAGATAATGAACATGCCAGATTATGCAATTTCTGGGTAGATAATGTTAAAAAATTCTTGTTAGCATTATCTGGCCTTAAATGCAGGAACAGTATATCAGAAACACAGCAGTGTTTGTAGTCTGGTTGGTCGTCCATATGGCCGAAATACATTTTTCACCAACGTAAATCCATGTGAGACAATTTGGTTGCTTTGTTTTTAAAGAGAACATCTTCAGGCAGAAAATCCATTTTAAAGATACTTAAATGCCAGTATCCCGGACTTCATGCTGTGTAAAGGACTGCTTTCTGGTTCCTGCTGGTGATTTGTATAGGAGCAGGGTCTGGATCAACATCAATGCCCCTAAAGGAGATGCACAGAGACACAAGGAGTGAGATTGCCAGCTAGTCAAAACGGTTGGGGCCCAGGTGAGTAAATTTAAGAAGCAGGGTTACTGGGCTCTTCATCCCTATTGCATCAGTCCTGACTGCACATGTCAGATGCCACATTTCTGTAATCGGATGGAGCTTTGCTGGGGAGTGAAATTAAGACTTGTCTCAAGACCTTCTTCACTAGTCAAAGGAGGATCTCTAACACGTTATTACTTGGCCTGTGGAGCTAGAAAAACACTGGGGATCCTGCTACCATTTCTGCAGCATTGGGTGTACCTACCTCTCTGCATTCCCCTGTCAGGTGTGTTCTCCAGCACGTGCCCTCAGGACTGTGTCACCATTCAATGCCACCATTCAATGCCTCTCGGTTTCTTCCGACACAAGACACGTAAGTATCTACTGCACTGTGCAAGGTAGGGTCATGAATGATCTCCTGGGAGTGGTGGTTGCCTGCTCTAGTGGTACTCCCACCTAACCTGCAACTGGACATGAGCACCTGGGTTACGGAAGAAAAGCTTGTATGCTTTAATATAGATTTTTTAGAGGGAGGACAGAGGAAGAACAAGACCTTCTGGTGTGGAGGAGAGAGCACATCACACCTGAGGAATATTTCCTTATCAGCTGAATAGGAGGATGTTTTCAGGAAGATCTGGATAACTGGTGCTGAATCTGCTGAGCATAACCAATACATGCTCTCACCTCTATTTAAAATCATTCTTTGTTATAAGCTAAACATGGATCAAATGTGAAGGGAATGTCATACACAAAGACAACAACCCTGCAGCCAGTCTGGTTAAGAAAGGAGGACCATGGATAGAGACATCACTTGCCCAGCTTCCCAGCTAAGAACCACCCTCTACTGTCCCATTCCAAGGGAAATACACAAAAAGGTAATGCAGCAAAGCAGCCTCACTGCTGAAACAGATCTCAGCTCTGTGTCACCACAGGGATGTCAAAATAACGACACAAAACCTAACAATGAAACTTCCTGTTAATGCAACTTGCGGCCAGCAGCACATGTAACACACTCGGAATGAGTCTGAGTGATGTTACAGGGTGCCTTTTGGCCCCATGCTGGGAGCTGGGTTTGAGGAAGCCTCCAAGCACATCTTTCTTTCTGTTGTACTCAAAATCTCATTTATGGGCAAAGAGGAAAAGCACATTACATATAAATAAAGCCAAGAATATGTTGGTAGTATATTTGAGTGTTATTGTAAGTTCAGACCTAATTGCTATAGAAAAAGAAAATAAAAATGTAGTTAAAATACTTGAATGTAGGGGAAAGCTTCAATAATAATAATAAAGTTAAAATTGTAGCACACTTCTTAGATTTTATCCATTTTCCTGGGATTATGCTCACCCTTCCATTGTTCCTCTGGGCCATAAAGTCACTATCTTTGACCTACAGTGATGTAACACTGTATGTATCTAACATGACAGCTTCTGGTGTCCCTCAATGAGAAGATTTGTGTTGATGTTGCTGGTTTCTTCCTCACTCAGGGTTATTTGTATGTGCTTCCTAACATGCATTTGCACCTTTCTCATTTCTCATTTGTCTGCAGGTTTACGTTAGAGCTGAATTTATTGTGTGTGGTGTATTTTACATATGTTGAAGGCTATTATTTCATTGTTCTCTTTGTTACCCCTAAACCCAGTCTTGTTGAGCTCAAGGTCTGCATTTCTCTGGACACTGAAGAGAGCCATGGAGTCTCCAGTGCCAAGCCTGTGCCCCAGCTTTTATCATTCCATGCCTGTACTGCTCTGTGTTGCAGCTTGCATCCCCACTTCTCAGGCCCTCTGCAATTGTATCAGGCTGGTATTTCTCTTCCCTGCCTGCACCCTGCTAATCATAAACATCTCTTTATACACAGAATTACTACGTGTTATCGCTATCTATAGAAAACTGTGTTTGTGCCATACAAAGATAAACATTCTTAAAAACAAATTAGACATAGGCATCCGGTCAGTTAGAGAAGTTGCTGTCACAGGAAAAAGTAAAACAAAGCTACAGGCAGATGAAGAACTGTTCAGACAATGCAAGACTGGCAGCCTCATCCTGAAGCTTTGCAAGCTCAGCACAAAGCTGATGGTCTGCAGCTAGCAGCTGCAATACCAGCCTGCAGGGCTACACAGCTGCATATCCTGGCATTTTTTGCCTGCCTCTCAGGGAATGAGGCATCCTATGGTATTGAGTGCTCCTTGAAGTTTTTATGTTCTGTGCAATCCATGCCTGTTTAGCTGAGAGTTTGCCAATGAAAGAGAAGATCCAGATTATGGAAGCATTTGAGGTCAGTACTTATGAGTGGAACAGCAAAGCAAGTAATGGCTCTTTTCTTTCTTTCTTTTTTTTTCTTTCCCTCCCACATAATTCTGTGCCCAATTAATCTTTTGGTGCACAAACACATACTCCAGGACCTTTTCTACCACTAATACTGTGCTGTCAGACTGGAGTCAAAGGAGTGACTGAGGCCTTGTATTGTGTATGTGTCAAAGGCATGAGAAAATACTGCTTGCAACATAATCCCCTCAGCATGATGATTTGTGCTTTTCAGTGATTTGTAAAACACAGGGGGTAGTAATCAGATGGAGCTAGTTTTACATGCTCTCCTTCATATGAATTCATTTTGAAAATGGACTTTTAAAGTAAGATCAGTTTGGCTGAAGCATTTAATGCCATCATCACAGAAAGACACAGAGCAGTAGAGGAAAACAGCTCTAATTTGATTTCTGAAACTACTGTGTGGGAGAAAAGAAGCCTTTAGGATTGTGATTGTTTGTAGCTACTGAAATTAATTCTGCATATTTCAGTCTATGTTAAGGACCGAGAAAAACAAAAAATCAGAATTTCAAAGCTAGGGTAGGTGTATAGTTTTAATTTTCTTATCAAAAGCTAGAGGGGAAAAAGAATAATCTTTGTGTTTCATCATGAAGTAAACATTGCAATTTACCTGGAATTGTGCTTTTTTCTTCTTAATTTACAATGAAAAGCAAACACAAACAAGGGAGAGTCCATGACACATTCTCCTTCCCAGCTGACAGAGGGTTTGCTCCTTGGTCACTACAAAGTGAAAGAGACATAATGTTGTGATTTTTCTAAAATGGAAATGGGCTCAGAGCTAGAAGGGCTGTATCATCCAAACCTGATACCGAGGTCTAGCTGCTTTCCAAAAAGCACCATTGTTTCTGCCAAACCCTAGAGAAAGTGGAGTTGACAGTTTCTTCTTGTTGGCATTTACAAAGCTGCAGAAGCTTACAAGCTGCAGAAGCTTACAAGCTGCAGCAGGAATATCCCATCTCCCTGGCCTGCCTCCTCCCATGCAGAGCATGCCCAGACTGGATGCTGGAGGACAGTGCTGGAAAAAGCAATTCAAAAACCAAACTGTAGGGAGCCAGGAGACAGGGGAAAAGGAATTTGTCTCCATCATCATCCCAAGTTCATGCCCTGTGAGGGCTCAGATCAGTATTCTGGGGTGTGGTGGCAGACCCTGCATGTCTCTGCTGAGTGACATAAATGCCCGCGAGAGCCTTGCTCCCTTGGGAGCTTTCGGGGGAACTGGACACCAAACTCCTCTGTGTTTGTTTGGGGGGTATCAAAGGCACCTGTGTGTGTCAGTTGGTTAAGCAGGGAATAAAGGCACCTATTTTGAGAGTCACTCTCCTGGGAACCTAAGAATTAGAGGTGTTTGAAGGTGCTTATGTTAAGCAGATTTGATTCCACCAAGCCTAAAAAAATAGCATCCTTGGAAAGTCACGTCTGATGACCTAGACTGGAATTACAAACCCATAAATCTGATTCCTACACCAGGCAAACAGAAAGAGACTAGTAAAGGAGGAGTGTACTTAGACTTTTAATTCCTTCTGCTCTTGTCTGTGTGCCTCTGTGCTATGCAGGCATTTGACGTGGCTGCCAGCAGTGCTGCTTTCAGCTGGGAAGTGTGAGGGCTGCCTCATGCCCCTCTTTGTGCACAGGCCCTGGCCACCCATCCCAACAAACCTGGCTTAAAGTCATCATGGCAAAGTTGGCAAGCCTGTTGACAGAGACACTCTTGCTGGACTTTGCCAACAGTGTCCCCTCTCACCTTCCAGTCCTTATTCCTCAGTGAGGATGCCGTAAAATCCAAGCAGATGCTTTCAACACCAGATGTGACATGCAAGAGGTGGCAACTCAGCACATGTGGTATTTGTTGCTGTGAGGTTCCCATGAAGGCTAATTGTGTTAATTGATTTGAAGATGGACTAGAGAAGCCTGTGGAGAATAGCTCTATACGAGCGATTCCAGCTCAGGATGCTGGGAAATGGCTGGTTGCTGGAGGGTGGATATGGGGGGAGAACTCCACAGTCATGCCCAATGCTTGTACCCCAACCACAGCTATTGGCCACTGTGGGGATTAAGAGATTGGGCCAGAAGACCTACAGGCTCACCCAAACTAGCTATTTTTAAAATGTAAATGATTTTATGTTGCTGTAGATCTATAGGAGAGATAGCTAGAGGGTGATTCAGCTGTCTAAATGCCAGCATCTGGCACCATTAGGTGTCCTGCTATCTTTTCAGCTACTCTTCCAGGAGAGCTCAGGTTGGTCCTGAGTAGCTATGTGCTACTGGGGTGTCCTTGGTGGCTAAAATTGCCCTAAGTGCATGTGTTTGAGCTCCCAGTGTTTCTGGGACCAGGTCAGACTTTGTAGTGTTGAGACCCTCTTTCAACAGTGGTAGCTTTGAATGAGTTGAAATTTAAGTTCTGGTGGTCACAAGCCACAAGGTTTTGGACACTGCAGAGTTTGAGGAGGTTAAATGCCAGTATTTTGCTTTAATCTGTTTTGAGATCTGGCCCTGGGTCTTTAGCTCTGTCTGCTGTCTCATCTTTTCAAGAATCTGCTCTTTGCAGCCAGAGAAATGAAATCTTTGCTGAAGCAACAACAGCTCGTATACGAAAGTGTTACAATCTCAGGGCTCCACATGTGCAGAGGAGCCTGACAATACCTAACCATTCCAGGTGAAAAAGTCACTTCTGAAGAGAGAAGGCTATACAGAGAAGGGAATCTGGGATATCCCCTGGCTCTGTAGAACAATGATGTATCACCAACAGGGATAGGTAGGCATCTGCTTAATCTTTCTGCCACATCGTTTTTGATTTAACCCAGCTGGCAGCTTAACACCACACAGCTGTTTGCTCACTCCCCCTCCACAGCAGGATGGCAGAAAAAAAATGAAAAGTGCAAGAACTTGTGGGTTGAGATAAGGAGAGTTTAATAAGAAAGAAAAAATAAAATAAAAATAAATAATAATAATAATAATAAAGAATACACAAACAAGTGATGCACAATGCAATTGCTCACTAGCCATTGACTGATGCCCAGCCAGTCCCTGAGCAACTGCTGCCCCCCTGGCTAGCCCACCCCAGGGCCCCCTTTTTATTGTTCAGCACAACACCCTGAGGTGTGGGACACCCCTTTGTCCAGCCTGGGCCAGCTGTCCTGGCTCTGTCCCCTTCCAGCTCTTGGTACATCCCCAGCCTTCTCATGGGCAGGGCAGCATCAGAAGCTGAAATGTCCTTGTCTTAGTGTAAGCACTGCTCTGCAACAGCTGAAACATTGGTGTGTTATCAGCATTATTCCCATCCTAAATTCAAAACACAACACCATGGCAGTGACTAGGAAGAAAATTAAGTCTACGCCGGCTGAAACCAGGACACATGTCAAGCCTTTCTGGTAGGGAAAAGCATTTGATTTGCATGCCACCAACAAGCTTCTGTAGACAGGGCCCAAAAAACCCTCTCTGGTAATTTGGAGAGGAAGCTCCAGAGAACAACAATGAAAGAATACATCTTATTTGTGGTTATTTTAGAAGTTGTATCACAGACTGAAATAATAGGTGATGTCAGACATGCTCCACAGACTGACAAGTGAAACATTTCCATCACTGGTAACTCAAGCAGCTTCTCCTCACTTCAGCCTCCATCTACTCCAGCCGACGTTTTGCCCAAGTCTTGAAGAAAGAGCCTCTGCCCTCTCCTGTGCAACTACTGAAATTGCTTCCTTAGCACCTTTTTCCCTCCTGCCAAGCTGTGCCTGCACAATCCCATATACATGTAAGAATGCCCATTCAGAGGACTGCGAGGGACATCGACAAGTTATCGAGACTTTTCTGCAAGTGTCTGTGCTTCTCCCAGCCAGCCCCCACCTCTATTAACAGCGCTTTGTGATTATGGGCTTTCAGGAGGCCTCTCCGAGCAGCAGCTTCACTTAAATCTGTTCCTTTGGTTTTGGCTTCTGTTTCTTTGTCCTTATCACAGAACAGATTATTCTGGTTTTCTTTGCATCAAGCTGCAGACTGCTTTCCTGTTCTTCCTTACTTCCTTCTCTCTGCAAAGATCAAACAGAGCTTTTCAGCATCAAAAGGCATTTGATCCTACTAAGTGCTGGGTCCACTTAACTGTTTTCTTTCCCAATGGAGAGAAAGAGGGGGGATTGAGCACAGAAGTTTTCTATGTATGTCAGACATTCGTTACATTGCCTGACTGTTTGTCAGTATTTTTAAGAAATGTAAGAGAATAAAAGAAAAATTATGACATACACTTTGAATAAAAGATTTAAAACTTAAATTTCCCTTATTTTATGGTGTTTATGGTGCTAAAAATAACTGATTTTTGGTAAACACCTGTTGCTGAACTTCATAAAGAGTATAACTACCTCATGTTTGCACTTTTCATTCTCCAGCTGAGAAGAGATTTGTGGTAAATTTGCAAGAAGAAAGATTTCAAAACAACTGTCCCCTTTTCTGGGATGCTCCTGGTGTCAAATGACCTTAAAAAATATCAAGCAACACCTACCTTTAACATGCTGCTGAAAAATAAATGTCTCTCTGCTTCTCCAAAGTGAGGTGTCGGGGCGGGGTAAGATGTGGTGAAGGTAAGAAATGCTGAGGATGTGCTGCTGGGAAGAACGTGCAGGTAGATGGCGGCTCCACCAGGCATGACCCTGCGCTGGAAGCTGAGTGCCACTGCCATAGGGATTTCCCCACATGGAAAGGCTGGTCCACATTTCCACATCCCCGTGTGGAGAGGCTGGGCTACGTCTCCGTCAGATGACAAAATATCATCAGGGAGCGACCCTGGGCACCGGACTGGAACATGAGGCCTGTGTGGCCTACTACGGCCTGGTCCAGGCCCACCAGTGGCCTCCTTGGGGTCATTGTCCATGGGGGTCTCAGCTCCAGAGAGCAATCATGAGCACAATTTATTGGAGCTGGCTTGCTACCAGCTGCACAGGGAGACAGCATTTTTGGATGTAAAAACATTTTATAGGTTGGGAGTTCAATTTAATTAGGTTATAGTTTGGTTTAAAATAGGAATACTTTTCCCCTGACAATATTATTTACCATGAGGGTTTCTTTTTTGGTGTGTGTGAAACTTTCTGAGTTTTAATGGCAGGAAAAAAACACACAAAAGATTATGCTGTACACTTAGTCATCTTTGATGTAGTGTTCTGATACCCCATGCTTTTTAAATTTTTCTTAATCTGTTGTAGTGAAAATTAAACACTGTGCTGACTCCTCTACCAAGTGCAAGTGGACACGTTCATGGTCATACCTCATACCTGCAGCTGTAACTGCTGGAGGACTTCTCGGCAGCAATGTCCACATATCAAAACAGCATGTTCACATTTAGAAACAACACTACTGCATGCAAACTGTGACAAAATGCCCAGGGGCTTCTCTCTTTTCTTTGTGAGGTACATATCTTATGCCTTTCCTCCTGCTGAAATTCAACAAGAAATCTGATTTTTTGGAAACTGAACATTGACAAGATTTCTGCCTCCTCTGTCATAAGCATATAGACTACAGTAGATCTCATAGATATTTTTTTCTTGTTAGATTAAATCAAGTGCTGAGCCACAAACCAAACAGACTGTTCAGACTGAAAATAAATAAATAATAAAATTAAAGTTATGTTTTCAAAGGTAGTTAGAAGATGAGGAGAAACAATTCCAAAGTTTTAGCGAAAACCCTGTCTCCTTTCTGATAAACTCTGGGTCCCCTGAGCTCTGCATACAGCTTCGTGCACAGTAATGGAGCAGGTACCATCAGATAAACTTAATTCTAGCCTGATGCAATCTGAGACACCTGAAAGCACATTAATGATTATTCAGATTTGTAATTCATTAACTAGCATAGCCCATTTTTCAGAGGAGTGTGCTGAAGGTAAATCGAACATATGTATGTGTATGAGTATGTGTATGTGTATATGTGTGCCTGGGCTTAGACATAAAAATTGCCTTCAGCAGAAAGCAACCAAGTATCCAAGTGTTTAGTTAACCTGCTCTTCTGCTTGCAAGAGCCCTTCCGTGCTGTGCCAACCTACAGGCACCCTTCCGAAAGCTACAAATTCTGCATGCAAAGAGTGGCTTCACGCAGGTGGGATGCTGCATTTCGAGGACGGAGTCGTAGCTCAGCGAAGACGATTTCCCCGGCCCCAGCTCCTGTTCTGCCCTTGCAGTGAGTGCCGGCGGACAGCAGGGGCTGCTGCTCCTGCGCTGCCAGCCCCTCTGCTCCGCACTCCCAGAGCCCCGGGGACCGATGCACAGAGCAAAGCCGGCGGACGGGGACGTCACACTGTCACAGAGGCAAGGATTTTTGAATCACTGACTGATTAAGCATGCATTGTTTCCTGACTGTGCATTAATGTACAACCAGTTGTCAGATGGGAGATATAAGTGTATATGAAGTCTTGCACAAACTGCAGTTTAGTACCAGGAAGTACCTGTCGATGAAAGATAAGCAGCCTGCCAGGATGCAAATGTTATTACTCTACTAATTGCCTAAAATAATTTCCTGCTCTCGTCAGGAAACGATGCACATACTCGTTCTGACTCGGTGTTTTATCTGTGGGCAGGACTGGGCCCTTTCCCCATTTCTCAGCTTGAGCTAGCTGCCCATGCCCTCAGCCCTGACCACGTATGTTCAGTGTGCTGCTGAAGGAGAGGGCCGAGAAGCAAAACACAGGCTACCTGTCACCCCTAAGAAGTATATCAATACACCCCAATTTCTTACCCAAGTGCTACACTATGTCGCTAATAATGCTTGTGACCTTTTGCAGGCAGAGTTGTTAATAGCTGTGTCTAGACAGAGAGAAATTTTCCTTCATCAGATGGTGTTTAACCTTTTTTCAGTTTTCTGCAAATGAGCGTCATCTCAGCATCTCCCCAGAGGCTCTTGCTGCTGGCCAGTCTTCCAAACGATAATTAATCAGCAGGAAAAAAAATATGCCAGCAACTTGTTTATTGTGAAACACAACTGTCAGGCTATTAATTACTTTTTCCTATTGTACTTCGAGTAAAGGACTAAACCAGCAAGTCTTTTCAGCCCTATCAACTATAGAGCAGAGAAACATGTCATCAAAACATCGCCATCCGTGGTGTCACTCCGGCACCCTCCTGTGGGCATCGTGGGTTGTCTGGGCGAGAGGCAGCACGAGGGGTCCCCCACTCCCACATCGCACCCATGGGTGCAAGATGTCCCCTGCACAACCCGTCTGGGCAGGGAGGAGAAAGAAGGCATCTGTTTAAAATCAGGTTAAATAAAAGGAAGCTTTTGCAACCCAGCGGCAGTAGCCCAGGGAAGCAACGTAATTGCAGGTTGGGCCAGCCGCAGCCACCAGTGTCACCCTGGAGACCGGCTGGTAAACGCCAGGCCTCCCAAAAAGGGGGAGGCAAGGCAGCCGCGTAAGTAAACAAGCAAAACGAGGTGGACGAGGAAGCTCTGCAGTGAGCCCAGCACTGCCCACGGCCCTGCGTCGCCTCCTCTCACCACCCATCCGGGTCCGGGCAGCAGCCTGGGAGCAGCTGTTGCACCACGCTGTCCAGGCCCCCGAAACCTCCCCGGTCCCAGGCGGAAACCCCAGGTGCAGGATAGTGTTGCAGGTAAAGGATTTTCTCTTCCATTTGCTGGCTCACAACAAGTTTCTCTCACCAGCTGAGCTTGGGGCTTGGCCGCTAGCAGTTTGTTTTATATACGTATATATATATATCATCACATATATATATAAATGTGATTAATAGCAATGCCCAATCTGACAGAATGGAGCCAAGTGCTGCTGGGGATGGGGGAGAGGCAAAGGGGAGGCTGCAGGCTACTACAGAGGGGTTGGTGGGACTGGGAAGCCCGATTTTTAGTGAGATGTTAAGGTAGTCGCCTAACATCCATCCAATTTTCATGCTTGTAATAATTTAATGAGATTGTTAGGAGTAAAACCCAAATACATGCAATTGGTTTAGGCCACTTAAAGAGACTGATAGTCTCCAAGATTTTTTGCTCAGATGTGGTGTGTGACTTGGGAGTTTGGCCAGGACAGGCGCTTTCAGAGCCAACAATAATCCACAGATTGGTGTGGGCTTATGTCTGCCACACCTGGGTATTTCTCAGAAAAATCAGGCCTGGATTTTCCAAGGAGGCTCTTGGTCTCAGCTGAAGGATAATGTATAAACAAACAGTACTGAACCAGAGCACAGCTTAGGTTAAATCTGCCTCTTTCCAGGTTTAAGCCTCAGGCTTAAAGGGATGCAAGGAGATTTGGGTCATGAACAGTTTGATGTTTTTCTGAAAAAAAAAAAAAAAAAAAAAAAAAATTCAGGTTTAATTTTTGGTAAGAAATGTAATCATTGCTGTTCAGCTCACACAACACAGCATCGTCCATGGAAACAAACAATGCTGGAACTCAGGGTGCTGTAATTGCTTATAGTCCAGGCTGCAAGGCAGAACAAGGCTCTCCAGTGTTCGATTAAATTAACCAGCCCCTTTTTCATTTCGCAGTGGGAGACAACTGATGATCTTGGAAGAGGTATAAGAATTATAAACATGTAAAATTACAGTTATGACCTTTTCTTGTTGTAGTAATGGTTATTAATACATAACACATTTGGAAGGTACACAGTGAACTGTTATATTCAACTAATCCTGACTGTATCTGTAATTATTTCATGTTAGATCCAAAAGGGGGCTTGCATACTGAAAAGTTAGTTTTTGCATTGGTTACTGTGCAGGTGTCTGTCTCCTGGCACACACTGTGCTGTCCACATCAGTTCCCATATTCGGTGCATCAGAAGGGGCAGAGGAATAGCTGCTTAAAGTTAGTAACCAGAGAAGAGAAAGAGGACAAGAGATCAGGACATGCCTTCAGCTTGGCTCTGGAGTATCACCAGTGATAAGACATGCTGTTTTGTTCTCCTGTCAGAACTGTGTTCTATTTTATCTCCATCTCCCACAATGGCATGATGCCTTTGCAGAGAGGTGACAAAATCCCAGCTTTGGCCTCCAACCTTGTCCTTCAGGGAAGAGCTGGAAGTGCTGGGGAGAGCAGGATGGCCAAGCTCCCTATTGCAGTGCAGGATCTGAACAACCACATTTATCTTCAATGCCCATATCTACAATGTTGTTTTAATCTTATGGTCTTCTGTGACCACTCAGAGGAGGTTTCTCATTTCCCCTGGGGAAGTTCCAGTTGAAGATGTTGGTATCTCTTGTTGGGTGACCTCTTGGTGTAGGTGTCCACCACCCTAAATTGTACTGCTGTTATGTAATCTGAAGGATTTTTTTATTTTATTTTTTTTAACCAGGATTTGTCCTAGCAAGAATGTTGTTTAAACAGCTAATGGGACTTCATGCACTGACAGCTGATTGTTACCAGTTTTCCAAGGTCACATCTTGCTTCATTGTTTGTGAGCTCTGTAACTCCTGCCCTTTCAAAGACTGAGATCAGATCCTGCTGCTAACAAATAACAAAAGGATTTTGCCACTCATTTCTAGTAGAGACATAATCAGGTGTTGCACTCTCTCAGTATTTCATAGGACAGTCTGCAGAAAGAGGGTTGCTTGGAAAAAGCAGCATATATGGAAAGCAAAATGAAAGAAAAGAGAGAGCTTTTGAATCACTGAATTCTCCATCCTTGCTGTGATTCAGAATCTATTTTCTTAAAACATTTCTTTAAATAATCTTTTAACAGCCTTGGAAGTGTTTATCTTTAGTTTACAGCAGTTGCCAGCAGAAATCTGGAAGTGATAGACATACTAGAGTGTGGACCAGGCTCATATGTTCTGGGGTTTATATTTCAATGCTTTTCTTTATTCAGTGAATGTATAGTAAGGATTCTCAAATACGTGCTGTTGTATGACATAGGAAGCCAGGTCACGTTTAAGAGGCTTTAATGTAATGTGTCATTTAAGTGCAATATCTTTATGAACTAACTTTAACTGCTGAGTTTGATATCACAGCATGGTGTTGGTTGATTTCGTTATTGAACATTTTAGAGAATGTAGATTCTCAAAGACCAGCAGAATTATTGATTGTTAGTGTTTTTAACCATTATGCATGGAGATTAAAAAATGAAATTATTGCTGCCTGTGGCATTAGTAAGATTATAAGAATGCTTTGTTCCACCTCAGAAAGAATACTGACAAAATATTGGAACAAGTCAGGAACAACAGCAGAATTATTTAACATCTGGAAATTGATTTTGTAGCAAGAGTTCTAAGCTCTGTCTAACTGCTTAGCCAAAGAGTGCTTAAAAGGGGCCTTCAAATGTTTGCATCTGGACAAATTTTGAAGAGGTGTAGCCCTTTAATCTACTAAAAGAAAATATAACATCATCTAGTGATCGGGAAATTTCAGACTGGAAGCAAGGAAGATATTTTAAAATGAAAATGATTCAATACTGGTACAATTTAGTCTAGAGATGGCGCGTTCTTGCCTAGAAATGCTTTTACGTGCAGAAGCAAATTATGTACTTGCTGCAGAGATAATTGAGGATTGGCCAGTTTCAGTGGCTTTTATGGAGGTATAGGAGATTATAATAGATATCATATCAGATGGTCCCTCTCTAGCCTCAATTCATCAATCTCACTGCAATGATTATTTGATGTGCATTGCAGTATACGGGAAATGCCCGCACTGAGCCTGAGGCAGAGAGCTACTAAAGTCCTTACATGGTGTTTTTGTGTAGATTTTTTCAGTGTGCAATGGAGATGAATTATCTCATCATTTGTCTCAGATCATGTTTGCATAGTATTTATGTATCAAATATAATATAATACAAAGGCATACTACACAATGCTAAGCATGAATGTTTATGCACACTGTATATAGATATGTATGCATAATATATACAAGCTATAGTATATAAATACAGAATGAAAATACAGATTGCACAGTATTTATATAATCCCACTGTATTTTATATTTTTGCCAGCTAAAAATTTTCCCTTAAGGACAGGTCATTGTCTGCAGAAAACATTTTTGACTGCTGACCTCACATAGCTGAAAGGCTTCTTGGTCACTCATTAATGAGCTCCTGGGATAACTTTGCCCATCCTGGCTGAAGCAAAAGCTGACAACAATCTCTTCCCTACCACACTGGATTTCTGCATTACACTAGCACTGAAAACGATTTTGGGGAACAAAGGCATTCTGTCTTTATGTTTCTCCCCAACTCAGCTGGTATGGTCTGAAGGCACACATAAAAACAACAAGCTGCCATAGACAATGCCCTGTAGGCAGGAGTGAAGTAGTTAAGGTGAAACAGTTTAATCCCCAGTTTCTCAGAATTTTTCTCTGACTGCTTCAGTTCAATGACATCAAGATTTGAAGTGCGGTGGGCACCCACAATGACTCACAGAGCTGCCTGCCTTCCACATCTCCCCTCCTCTGGGCACCCTCAGCAGAGAGGACCGGGCCCAGGCAGGCCTCTGCCATGACTCAGCCAGGCCCTTCCACAGCTCTCCCACAACATGGCCTCCTCCTGTGATGCTTTAAAGGCTGGAAGACATTTTGGGAACCTTCTTGATCTGCAGGCGCAGCAGCCAGGCTATGGACGGCAGTCCTAGCCTTGAGCTGCTTTCCCACATGGCCACAAGGATGGGGACCCAAGCTTACAAGTGTCTTTATTGCCCACACATCCTCTCCTCAGCATCAGCATGGGGAACAACAGACAGACAAGAAGAAAGCCCTCAGCCAGGTCAATTTTTGCTGTCACTGCTTTTCCTGTTTGGGAACACTAACTGCCAAGCTGGCAAGGCTGAGAAGGCTCAGCAGGGCTGCTGGAGGTACAGCAGCAGCACTCTCCCGGCTATGTTCACCAACTTTCATTGTGTTCGTACACAGTAGGCAAGCAAACTCGTACCCACACTTTCAAATTTCATCTGGGTTAAGGCAGCAGTGTGGTTGTCTGAGCTCTCCTTTCAGGTTTGGTGGCCCATGAAGTGCAAGTCAAAGCAATTATTTTCACTCAATGAAAAGAAAATGTTCAGTTCCTCTGGCAATTTCCTCTTCTGAGAAAAAGATATAATGAAAAGGAAATAGACGGTGAAAAGGAGTCCTCACGAAAGAGTTGCAAACACCTTACAAGTGAGGGACTTAGGATGCTCTGTATACTAAGGCAGGCTTCAGTACACTGTGTTTTGTGTATGAATCCACATTGTCTGAGAGCTTTGGTGTTTCAGATGCCAGGCACAGCAAGGCATGACCGAGAGATGGCAATCCAGGCCAAAAGAAACCTGTCTAAAACCACTGACCCTGTAGAAAGACTTCGACTAAAGTGCTTAGCAAGGGGATCTGCAGGCATTAAAGGACTTGGCAGGTGAGTCCAAGAAGTCAAATCCACTGTTCGGCCTAACAGTTTTAGTTGCAGGAGGCTCCAAACATACATAGTGAAAGGGTGGTTATGGGGAAAACAGATGGAGGAGACTCTGTAGGATGTCCAGTGATGATGGGGAGAGAGTCAGTGTCCATAAGTTGATGCGAAGGAAATTCCAGCTGAATATGTGGGAAAGCTGTTTCACCATGTGCATGACAAAGCACTGGAAGACAATTAAGCACTGGAAGCAAAACTTCCGTCTTTGGAAACTTTCAAACACCAACTCGCCAAAGCACTGAGCACCTAGGCTTAGCTTTGAATTTAACATTGCTTTGAGTGAAAAGTTGCATTAAACACCTCCAGAGATCGCATTTAACCTAAATTATTCTGTATTTCTTAATGTAAAGTTCCCCAAACAGCTCTTGGTTGAAATTCTGGCCCCACTGAGTTGTGCAGTAGGAATCCCCACTGCTCTTATCGAGCATGGCTATGCTTTGCACTCCTTGTGCTGTTGTTTGGAGCTGGAAAGCACAGTACCCCTCCCTGATATCTCGTTTACAAGTGGCAAAGTGAGTCCTCAAGAATCTCTGAACTAGATCCAGGGAAGGAATGCAGTTTCATTTAACTCACTCTTTAGCTGCCTGTGCTCAAAGTTTTGGTCCTTCAAACTTTCCACCCAACTACCAACTGTGCCAGGAAAGGTTTGAATTTAATTCTTCATTTTTGCCACAGCTACTTCTTAACCATTTATTTACCCATGCCTGGGGACAGACATGGCATTTCAGTCAGCAGCAGTCTGAGCAGGGTGTAAAACCTGTGTTTCCCACTTCCGATGTAAATGCCACAACCCACAGAGCCTGTTTTGGGAGACAGGACTCACCTGCTCGTCTGGTGAAGGACTAAGATGAGTCCTTCAGAAGTAAGGTGCTTCCCCAAGACCTGGAACAACTCCTGCCAGGGAGAGAGGAAAAATGTAAAACATCTCTCTCCCCTTGGTGTTTTCTGCAATTAACTTAAGTGCCTCAATACTGGGGATTTTGTTGCTCCTTGGGGTGTGACTCCCCTTGTAGGTTGTCTGTCAGGTGCCCAGTACATGGGGAGCACACAGGCTGCTTCTGCAGTCACCCTCAGAGTGTGGAGCACCCTACCCCAGGAAGGGGAACTGGGCCATGCCCTGGAACCTCTCCCTGTCTCCCTTAGCCTCAGAGGGATCCCAGACAACTGGCTGCAACTTCATTTATCTGCACAACTATTAGACAGCTCAACATGTAACGAATAGCAAGACTCCTTCAGTTAAGGCAGCCTTCACCTCATTTAACTTCAGCTTCAGGCACACAATCTAAGCAGGTCATCTCTGCTGTTGATAGATTTTATTTTTTTGTTTTGTTTTGTTTTGTTTTGTTTTTTTTTCTCAGAAGACTGTGCAAGGGGGAAATGTTATCTCAATAAGGTGGCCCTGTTCTCCAGCACCTTGCTAAACCTCCACAGCATCCTTTAAATTCTTCTTTCCACTCTCCTCAAATTGCACATTTTCCACAGAGTATTTCGGATTATGGATGATGACAACAGCAGGACCCTTGATTTCAAAGAATTTGTGAAAGGATTAAATGATTATGCTATGATGATAGACAAGGAAGAAGCACAAGAGATTTTCCGGATATTTGATAAAGATGGCAGTGGAACAATTGATTTTGATGAATTTCTTGTTACACTGAGAGTAAGTCTGGGAATTTATGTTATTACTGCATTAAATGGAGAAAGAGCCCTGATTTGTCATTAGCTAAACTTCAGTACTAGTGAAACACAGTATTGTTTTGCACCTAAGAAACTAGCAAAATCTACAGCTGTACTTACAATATCTGTAACTCTTGAGAAGTTAAAATATTCCATTTCCATCTTAATATGCTAAAGGGAAAAAAATCACCCCAAATAACTCCTCTGTGGATGAGAAAGCTCAGAACCTTACATGTCTCTGCAACTGATTGGCAAAATCTAATAGTCCTAGTAAAGAAATGGTTGTGATGGATTTTTATGAATTGCTGTCTTGATTTAGGTACCTCAGTTCCTATATAACAGTCCAGGTACCTATGTAGTTTAGCCCATTAATCTCGCTTCTCTGTCCTTCATCTTATATTTCCTCATAACGTGAGCTAGTTCAGTGGGAGCTTTCTCTAATAGACCACAGCATGACAGATCCTGGTTGGAGCCTCTGCTCTGCTCGAGTCACAACAATTGAGAAATAAAATAATTAGTGCTTGCTGATGGCAGAAATATTTTAAATTGGTAGAATAGAAGTGTTCGAGAAGTCTTTTTTCTCTTTTTGTCCATTTACAATCCTATCAATAGACACTAATTAGACTCTACCACACCACTTTTTGGTGACTTTTTGGCCCTTCCTATGTCATGGACAGTGTAGACTATCAACACTTTGTTGTCCTATGTGCCTTGAACTCACTTTACTATTAACAAGAGCAGTTACATGAATTTTGAACTGGGCATTTATGGAAATGAATTGAATCTGCTGATATTTCTTTACAGCCTCCCATGTCAAATGCCAGAAAAGAGATCATCATGCAGGCATTTAGGAAGTTAGATAAAACTGGAGATGGTGTCGTCACGATTGAAGACTTACGGGGAGTGTATAATGCAAAACACCATCCCAAGTACCAAAACGGAGACTGGACAGAAGATCAGGTTTTTAGGGCCTTTCTGGATAATTTTGATTCACCCTATGACAAAGATGGGAAGGTAAGTGAAACATCTGATGTCAGGCCGTGCAGTCACCAGATGACTCACAATTTGAATTAATTTATTAAATGAGAAAATGATTCCAGTACCAATCATGCATTTGCATCATATACATGGAGTACAGTAAAACATATGCATAACCTCTGTGTAGGACTGCTAGTACAGCTTGCTTAGGCATTGACAGGCAAAGAGCAGGTGGTGCAAAGGTAAGCATGAGACTGCATTTATGGTCTTGTAGCCTATATGGATCTACTTTTACAGGTTACTCAAACTCTGTCTTTAAACTAACCCACTCAATTGCTAATTTGCAAAATCTATGTAAATTGGAGGATTTTTTTACTTAGGAGAATAAAAAACAGGATCCAGCTCAAAAGCAGGTTCCCTAATATGTGAAATACTTTCAGTTAGCGTTTCTCTAGTACTCATAATCTCTGAGATGCTTTACTTGGAAGTCAATCTGTAATAGAGATGGACTTATCCACAGGATGTCAGAGGGACAGTGAGGTTTGAGCAGAGCAGAGGGAAAGCCAAGAGCTGTGGCTGGAGGGCTGTGAGGGGGCAGCCAGAGGGACCCAGGGCTGCCACCAGACGTGTCCCCCAGGAGCTACCAGCTGGGGCAGGGCTAGGAGGCCTTCCTTCACTCTCCAGTGCAGGTACAAAGCCTGGGCACCCTCTGTGATGGACTTCTCATGCATTCAGTTCATAACTATCTTTGAGCCAAGCATGCTTCTTTTCCCCTCATTATGTGTCTGCAGAGTCCTTTGGTCTGATCTTACACGTATCTGACCAACACTGAGCGACCTCTGCTGTTCACGTGTCAATATTCTTGGTCCAAGCTTTGCAAAATAACAAACTAGATAAGGTTTCATCAACTCTTTATGCAATGTCTGTAACATTTCACTGTCTCTTCACAAATAGTCTTAGGTTGCACCTGGGCTTTCGTACTGCACTGCACTGGTGACACCTGCCCGTCTAATGACTGGCTAAAACACCCAAAGCCTCCACTTGTTTTGTTTCCAACAGGCATATTCTCAGTTTGGTAGAGAAGTAATTGGTTTTATTTCTCTAGGGCATGACTTTGCACTTAGTAGAGCTGAGTTTCATCCCTTTCTCTGCTGTGTCATCCTGAGAAGTACTGGTTGTGTGAGTTGTCCCTTTTCTGCAGCAGTGATGACGTCTAGCAAACCTCAGCAAAAATTTTCCTTTTTTGCCGAGGTCATAAATGAATGCATTAAAAAAGATGAGACCCCAGAATGATTCTTGACAAGCTGAATGCCTCTGATTGGCCTCATCAATGCCTTGCTCCTAATAAATGCTACAGTGTTTGAATTTACAGAAAAGTTACCACTCACCTCTTGTTCAGCAATCCTGGTGCTAGCTCACCAGACTGTGGTTTCTTCTGAGAACTGCCTCTGACTTTTCTTATGCCAGAATCAGGAGTCACTAATGGTCCTGCTATGAACAGAAGACACCTAAAATGCTTTTAGCTAAAATGCCTCATGGCTAAGCATCTGCTAGACAGGTCCTCTTCATCATGATTTTGCTGGGTGCCTCTGAAATACGCAGGGTCAGTGAAGCTTGTAATCAGGTCGTAATGGTAGGACAGGCAGTAGATTTCCTTACTCCCATTTGTCACTTGTTGCTTAGCTCTCAAATGCACAACATTATAGGAGCAAATATTTTTTCTGTGTGATGTTATATTAAAAGAATAACATATATCGTTCAAGAGTTAAGGTATCACAAGAGACATGTACTATTTTCATCATCAAATACCTATTAAAGATACTCAAAAACGCTTTAGTATTTGAAAGAATTTTTGCTTCTTTAAGTGAGACCTGTTAAGGTCACTGATATTTTCTCTCTGGTGAAGAGCCATAAAGCTCATATCTGTCTCTGGATTGCACCAGGAACCCCATCCACTTGTATTAATGATAATGCAAATAGAGGATAGCACTCCTGGGAAAAAAAATACATTTAAATATTTGCCTTCCTGGACAGCATTGACTTTAAGTTCAGATCCTGATAAGATTAGTTTAACTCTGAACGTTTAATTTCCATCCAAGTGTTCTTGGAGGACAAGAGCTCTTATTTCTGGTAAAGTGAACTCTGTGCATTTTCACTGTCTTCATGCTTCCTGTTGGGTTCCTTTTCACTAAAAACAATGTGAAATAGCAGGTGTTAAGTTTCATTTAGAGTTTTTCTCAATGTGTGGTTTTGGCTTACTATAACATGAAAAAAAAATAAAGGTTCATTTTTCTATTTTAAATCCTTCTGTCTCAGGTCACAACAGAAGAATTCATGAACTACTATGCAGGAGTCAGCGCCTCAATAGACACTGATGTCTATTTTATCGTCATGATGAAGAACGCTTGGAAACTCTGATTGTATGATTAAAAGAACAAGACTTTACTTTCACCTTTTGTAGGTTCCCATGATTAAGTGTATGCACAACAACAAGCTCATTTTCCAAAATAGCAGCTTCCAGTAACTGTGCCAATTACAGTCTTACAGTCAATCTACAGAAATAATTCCCAGTTGCTTTGGTAGTCTCAGCCTCAGGGGATTGGCAGCATAATCGGAGAGCAGATCTGGCATCCAGCCATTCAGCAGATCTAACCCTTTTCTCCCTGCATCCCTGACATGTCTTTTCATCTCTGAGATGAGCTTTTCTTCTCTTCTCAGACATCCACAGCAGGTCACCGTGACTCTTGAATGTATCCCTCTCCAGCACTAGATACAGCTCCAAGGGACAGAGGACACGAGGAGGAAAATAAATGTTCAGGAAGGGTGATGGTCTGGGGCAGGCTGTTAGGAACATGAGAGAGTGCCCCAGGGGATAACAGGGGTGGGCTGGAGGGTCACATACCCCTCCCGCCTGGCTTCTTGTGTCTCACCCGTGGGACGGAGTCACTGCCTAAGTGCTCAGCTTGGTGCTGGGAACCTGTGAGTTCCCAGTGCCGGGAGGCTGGAGAGGGAGACAAACCAAGCAGGGGAGGATGGATCAATATAAATGCCAAAGACTCTTTAGAGCCCTGTTTTTCCACAGCTTACAACTCAAAATATGTCAGCATGCAGGCATCTTTTGTGCGCATGCCTTGCTTCAAACCTCTGTGGGCCTGCTTATTGCTTTCCCCCCCACTTTGGTTTCTTTCTTTTTGTACTCTGAAACCATCTCACTAATGGTTTTCTTTAAATGGCATACGTATTACAGTATTTTCTTCTCTCTGTTCCTGGAACATTTACCAGTAGGGTAGCTGTTGTCTGTATACACTGACACCGAAAGTTGCTTGCTGCTTTTTCTGCTTTTCGTATTTGTATTGGTTTATGACCGAGCTATGTCTTCAGGGAACTTTCTGGGAACTCAGGAACTTGTAATTTTCTTGTCTGGTCATCTTCTGTTTCTGATGCTGAAGAAAGGGTGGGAACACATCCTTCTCCTTGCTGCCCCTGGCCACACTAATGAGACTGTCAGTTCTGAGATCTACTGTCCTCTCCCCATGCAGAGAGTGGGGAAATGGCACAACAAGGAAACTTAAAAAAATAAGAAGAAGAAGAAGGGGGAGGGGAGGGCAACGTATATAATCATTCCTCTCTTGATTCCTTTTTCTTTTGTCTTCTTTCTGTTTCTCTCACAATGTCCTGATGTTCCCCAAGACTGAGTTGCTGTAGCAAAGAGTAAATGGCTTATGCATGGCAGTGTTTGCTCCATTTCAGACTGGCAGCCAGCTAAAAGCAGTGTAGACTCACAGACTATACTTTCAAATGAATTTGTCTGATGAAGTCTCTGCTTGTGCTTAGTATGGACTGTTTGTGTATGCAAGGATGTATTACACTAATCAAACACAAGGAATCATATAAATCATTAAGGTTGGAAAAGACCACCAAGATCATCTGGCCCAACCATCACGCTACCACCAACGTCACCCACTAAACCATGTCCTTAAGCACCACGTCCAACCTCTCCTTGAACACCCCCAGGGATGGTGACTCCACCACCTCCCCGGGCAACAAGTTCCAAGGCCTGACTGCTGTAAGTTTGAGCACTGCAGTCCTGCGTGCTTCTAGCTCTAGTCCTGTGCAAACTCTGCTTTTGTTTTTCCCAGCCATGACCTTAGTACAAGCAATAGCTGTTTGAAATTCCTTAGTAAATGCTGTGCGAGCTCAATTATTGTCTTTGATCCGTGAACCTCTAGAAATTTGCGTACTGGCTAACAGTGTAAAATAGTGGAAAGAGTTTTTTTGTGGTTACCATTGATCGTAATAGGAGTCTTACTGAGATGCTACTGAGGTGCCAACATAGCTTATATAAAAAACAAACTTGCTGCAAATAGAGGCTTTGCATATCCTGGCAGCTTGTGTGCAATACATTTCTTCTTCATTTACTAACTGGCTCCAGAACAGGGTATCATGTTAGCTATCTTCTAAGTTTCAACTAAAAAGATAGCAATGGTAATGTATGGCAGGCATCACAAAATGAAGTGATTTCCTTCTGACATGCTAGCTCATGGTTTCAGACTCCACAAGTAATCTGTTGTGCTGACATTTAATCAAGGGCAGTGGAAATTTAAATCTGCATAGCTGCAACTCCTAACCAGTTTGTCTTCTCAGTACCAACCCTTTCCAATTTTACTTAATCCCCAAAGCAATATACATTTCTAGAGGGGAGGATTAACTGGGAGGAGGAACAACAGAGTCAAAGAGCAGAACTGGAAACAACAAAGCATTTTTAAAGCCTGCAGAAGCTTTGCTACCGGCCTCAGGCAGCCTTTGGTTTAGCCTCTGATGTTGACCTGAGGGTGGGAGCCATGGGAGCTCACGCCCCTCGTGCTGGTGGCAGGGCTCAGTGAGCATCCCGTGGGCTCCTCACTCTGCCCAGCTGCTGTCCTGTCACCCATGGGGCATGCTCCTCAGCATCTCCAGGAGGACATTTTTCATGATTACATTGCTTCAAAACCTTGAGCCGCCCTTCAACCCCTCACCATCCCTCTCTGCTGGGGCTGCTGTGCTGCCAGCTGGGAGAGCCACAAATGAAGCTTGAGTGCCCGTGCTCAGCTTCAGGCTGCTGTGTGCCGGGTACAGAGCTGGCAGATGCTGGAGATAGACCTCAGTGCAGGCTGTCCTGCCAGCCCGTGATTGCAGAGCGCACACGGCAGATGCTGGGAGATAGGTGGCAATGCACGTGACCGTATCTGGCGCTGCCATCAAGATTGTCAGATCTTGGTTGGTACTTCACGCTCAAACATTTTATTTCTTCTTTCTGATTGTGCAACAGATGCTAAACAGGATGGCACAAACCATAGGAACATCTGAGTCTGCAGGGCTGTGGGGCAACACCAGAGGTGAAGGTTTCAGCTCCAGCCTTGCTGCAAAAATGCTGTCTGACCCATCTGGTCCTTTAGGGAGGGAAATGGCTCCCCCCTACCTCTACCTGGGCCATCAGAGCATCTCTGTGACTGCCCCAAACTGGCACAAGGTGAGGGGAGAGGCAGGGCACAGCCTCTCCCTTCAGCATAGTCCCAGGAAAGGAAAGGCTGCTTCTGCAACAGTCGGTACTTCATGTTGGTTTTGCCCCTGGTGTGGTTTTGTGGCTTTGTATTTTTGTTCCTGGAGTGGAACTTTTTGGCTTGATCTGGTCCAGAGTTGTTTGGTTCGTGTTTCCCTCCTGCAGCAAGAATTTTTGGTTCAGGCAACCAAGCTTTGATGCAAGCCTCTCTCACTCTTGTAATCAGGCCACAGGATGTGCTCACCGAACCGGTTCACTTCACTGGTCCCCTGGCAGAAAGCTGTCGTGGCAGGGACAGATGGAAGCAGCTGAGGCTTTTGCAGATGAAACCAGCTGCACACGCTGCTAAATGAAAGCCAGCGAGGCAGTGACTGCACAGCCCTGCCCCAAAGCCTCGCCGCTGCGTGGGCAGAGCGGAGCTGTGCCACCCCGCAGCCGGGCTCGTGCCTCCGCCGGTACCAGCTGACAGAAGGGGCCAGCCCAGTGGTTTGGGCTGGTTTTGCTACTGACCTCTGTGCTGGGAGCAGCAGCATGATCAGCTTTCCATGGTAAACCAGAAAATGCTGAGAGCAGCCCAATGCCGTCACCAGCTGCCCACTTTCTGTGACTTTTGCTATGATTACAGCTCCTCCAGAGCAACTCTGACCTTATCGCATAGACTTACTAGTTTAGACAGTCCCATCAATGGATTTTCTGCTTCGTTTCTCATGTTTTAATTAAAAAAAAATAAAATCTTTACTAACATTTGGAGCTCCTTACATTCATCTGGTGATGGTTCTAGTGTTGGAATACTTTAATTTCATTGTGGCATCTAAGTCGTGCAGTCAATGTTTAGCAATAACCAGAATAACTTGTCTTACGTTCAGTTTGCCAGGACATAACAACAACTCTGTCTCCAAACACACCAAGCTCAATACACTGACCTCAGAGTTATTGGAATAAACAAAGTGTCAGAGCTTGCTGGGGCAGCACATCCTGATGTCAGATCAGGACAACCTGATGAAAAAGTCAGACTTCTCTGAAAGAGGCTAAAGATTTTTCTGCAAAACATGGGAACGTGTTACATAAACACCTTGCTGTGGGCTACAGTCTGTAGCCATCACACGTTTTTAACTCTGTTTTTCTCATTCCTAGGTTACAAAAGATGAATTTTTGAACTACTACTCTGGAGTTAGTGCCTCTGTGGACAGTGATGCCTACTTTGTTTTAATGATGCAGAAATCCTGGAAACTCTGACTTTTGCTTTTGTTTGTCCCAAGTTGTTTGGAAGCAGAGGCTATAAAGATGTGAAACACTGTTTAGTTTGTTGTGAGTTTGTTTTTTCCCCCGTTTCTCTCTGCATGGCACTTTCTGGGCTCCGTGATGGGGTGGCACCAGTGGTGTCCCGGTGCTGGACGCTTCCACTTGGCTTCGTGTTTCAACAGGTGGCGCCTAAAAGCCAAGGAACAGCCAAGCCTTTGTGAAATCTGGAGTTGGCTGGGTGAGCCAAGGGATGGAGCGTCTCTAAAAAGGAGCATCTGCATTTCCTAGCATCATCACTTGTTTTCTTCTCTGTTGGTATATTAGATTTGTTTTGCCAATGTCCCGTTACACACTGCAGTGCTGATTTGGGACTCTTCATGATCACAGTACTAAGGAACCCTTTGATCCCAAAATAATGCTTCATGGAAGCAGTAGGTTTCCTTTATGTTTCATTTTAGCTGGTTTGAAAAGATAGCTTCAGGAACCCGTGACCAAAGTGAGAACTAGCTCAAGCCCAGAGCACAGTGAGCACAACACTGTTCCTATTCACTGCTGCACCGCACCCTTGCTGTACAAACGCAGGCAAGAAATGCTTCTGCTGGGAAGCCCAGAAGGAGCCGAGCCCCTGCCTTGCAGACACAGCCCCACAGCATCCTCATGCCCCTTCCTACCAGGGGTGGTTTCACGCTTGGCTTCTGCTGTTTCCATCTGCCCTGCATTCAGCTGGGTGTCCCTGCATGGGTGGCCGGCCACCCCATGACATGGGGAATCATCGCAGGGGTGCAGAACAGATCCCAAACCTGTGGATCACAGTGGGAGAGGGCATGGGCTCTGCTTGCAGGTCAAGAGACCCTGGTCCCCAGCCCGATGTGGGCAGGGAGCCCTCTGAGAACATCAGGGCCCACCTGGAGGAGATTTGTCCTTTCCTGCTGCAAGGCAAAGGCGTCTTTGCCTCGCTGTTTATCTCATGGCCCGGACTTCACGGCGCATCACTTGCATTTAATCTTTCCTTCACCCTGACAGAAATGGTCCCCATGCTTAGCACCCTACAAGCAGCATTTTCATGTGCTTTCTTGGCATTTTTAATGAACATGCACAAGAGGAGGAGATCTGGTAAACAAACTAATAAACCCAGCAGGGGACAATTACCATCCTGGGAGATAATTAACATTTTTGGGCATCATTAAAATTAGTCTGCGACTGTATTAGACCTGACAATAGACTTATTTTATTTCAGGGGTGATAATATGTGTGGCATTAGGAGATGTTTGCATTATGCAAAGGGACTGCGGAGAGATGAGGGAAGGGAAGGCAGTGGGAACCTGACAGTGCCCAGCAACCCAACATCAGGCAGCAGAGCAGGGCAGCCGGGCTGCTGAAATACCATTCCCAGCACCTACAAAATAGTCAGGGACTGATTTTTCTGAGAGATTCATCTTCCACAGTTTGGGCCAGACTGTCAAAGCTGAAGGAGCACTGCTAACACATGCTTCAGAGAGCGATAATCCCCGAGCAGCACTGTCTTGCAGGAGCTCAGCGATTGCAAAAGCTCAGCCTGACAGGACTTGCCCAAACACATTGACCAGGTCGCTGGCACTGACTTGGTAGCAGTTGGATGTAGCTCAATGAATGGGTTTCACAGCTGTATCTGAGAGCCAGGGTCCTTTGCAAACCTTACTGCTAACCCTCAACCCTCCTCAAGTTGTCTGTGCTCATTGCTGCTCTACTGAAAACATACCTTTCTGGATAGACTTCATCATGTGCCCAAGTGCACACCTGGAAGAAAGTAACCCCTGTATTTGGCATGAGTTAGCTTATAGCCTTTGTGAAGAAAAGCTACGGTGGAATGAACGTATTGAACCAAAGTCTGCATACTTGTCAGCATTCACTAGTGTGTTACCAAAGCACCATCTTTGAGGAAATAACTTGTGTGAGAATTTGCCTTAATGTTTGCATACCCATGCTATCACAAGCCTGAGGGCTTTTTGCCTTTGCTGGTGCTGTTGCCGTGGACTCACAGCTGCACAAAAGGTTTTGGTCAATGCTTCTGCCTCCCTGAGCAGCTGCAAGCCATTGGCAGGAGGTGGGCTGCAGCCATAAAGCACCACTTCCATGCTTTCACACCTCTGAGCTGTCTGTAAGTATTTAAGTTTTATCCTGCCTGAAGCTGGGTAGAGCCCATGGAGTTGTCCCAATTTCCGTGATGGCAGAGTAAGCCCTCTCCTGATAGATGTACACAAGAAGACAGAAGATCAACACAAATAGGTCATGCAAATAGCCATGTCCTTTTAATACAGTAAATACATTATAAAACCAAGGTTACAAGTTATCTAATTAAATAAAATCATTAGACACAGAGAATAAGATTGTTTAAACATAGCAGCTATGCAAAAATATGAGGACTACACAGGAAAAATATAACTATTTCGGAGTGATTACAGTAAATAAACATGAGATATTACAGTAAATAAACACGAGATTGCCGGTTCTTTTTCTGTATTAAAGAAATACAGAGAAATTGTTTATATTCTGTATTCTGTATGTATTCTGTATACCTTTCTGGACAAGCAGAAAGACTATTAGATGTCGGTACCTTACTGCTTAAATAGTGCAAATAGACATTGGTGATGGCACTTGTATCCATTAAAAATGTATGTATGAGCTCAGAACAAGCATAGCACATACTGTACAGGATTCTTCTGATGCACTTTTGCTTCTTCCTCTATCCCCTCTTTGTCACTGTGTTACTGGAAGAGGCTATCTTCCCAGTGCAGTCTCTCCACATCTACAGTCGCACTGTGCATGTCTGCACAGCATAAGCATTACCAGCAGCTATTTTTTTAAAAATGAAATACAAATATCATAAAGGAAATGAATGTCCAGGGCTTTCATCTTTTTCTACTGCATTAATCAGCCTGTCGTTTGGTGAGAAACAGTAATAAAAACAATTCTGTAAAATGTCACTGGAGTATCATGAGTCAAACTCTCTGCCACTTTGCATGCAGAGACCATAAAGTTATCCCTGTCTGAAGGGTCCCCAGATGTCAGGTGGAGCTGGGGCTGGTGGAGAGCTGTCTTGGGAGTGCTGTTTTTCTCCAGCAGACTACGTCAAATATAACAACTTCTCTGTGCTTATTAGCAGTCAGAAAATGTTCAAGCAGCTCTGAGGATGAGGGAGGACTCTTTTTACCCTTGGACTCTGGGAACATGAATATAAACAAGGAGGATTTCAAGCAGCTAGAGGAACTGATACTTCACAGTGTGGTGAACCCCAACCCCAGAGCACAGCAAAGTGGCTTGGATTTCCCATGGCCACACTGCTTGGCTGTCATGCAACCGTGTGGCTGTAGCAGCTTTGTCTCCAAGCGTGTGCTCTGCAGCGTGCAGCATCCCACAGGAGCAGTGAAGTGGCTCAGCCCTCCCGGAGTGGCAGCCTATGGGAAGCCCCTTAGAAACGGGCACAGAGTCCAGAGAAGGGTGAATGGGAAGGGACAGGATGCCTTCCTTAGTCATAATGTTAAAGGCTTTTTCTACATTATCTCCAGGCAAGTTACAAGCTACTACTTTATAAATACGGATCTTGAGATGAGTGGCAAGATCCATGATGCTCCATCTATATTTCTAGGCCAGAAGCTGCATGAGAAAAGTACCTGGCCAAATTCGAAGTATTCTCATGCAGCCACAGTCACTGGGGATAATGTTAGCAAGAAAACATTATCCGATCAGTCCTTCTGTCCAGGAAAGTAGTTGCATGCTGTACTAATGCTTGTGCAAGAGCTGCAGAGAAAGACAGCAACATGTGTTTTACAGCCCTGATTCAGTTATAGGAAGAACTAGGAGTTTGCTTTTCATTGATTTTGTTTTGTGTTCTTGTCTAAAAAGATTGCTAATACATGAAATAACTGAAGGTATTTAATATAAACTACTAGCAGAAGTTCCTATGGACCCTGAATTTGACTCCAGGGTAGTCAAATGAGCTGCATGCTGGGTTTTGTGTTGTTTTCATCTATCTGAAAAAATTCAGTCTGAGAAAACATCTTCTTAAAGTGATTCCATGTGCCTTTTTTTCCTGGGGGCTTTGTGAACCTCCTTTGCAGTGGCCAAGCTCCTGAATCCCCAGGTGATTAATGCTTAGGCGCAATTCTCATTTACTGGCATTTTGCAAACTTGTGGACTTCCACTGAATGCAGAGGAGTTATTCTTGATCTGAGTTGGTGTGAAAGATATCAGATGCTATTTAACTTGAATTTGCTACTGTATTTCTTCCTTAGGCATTAATAAGAGCTTGTCAGAAGCGTTCACTTTTATGAAAGATGCTGTCATCCTCGGCTAGGAGTGCAGCGTCATTGCTCTGGATTAATCATATCTGAAGATTAAAGTCAGGTTAAATTAAATTTCATTTCTGCTACAGTGGAGATTGCTGCCAGCAGGCTGAGAGTGGAGGTTAGGACACTCAACACTAAAAGGCTGAAGAACCCACTTCCTCGTAGGTACAGCGTTGCGCTGTGATCAGGATGCATGGTGGAGGTGGGAGCTCGCTGCTGCAGGACACAGGAAAACAAAATAGGCGGCTTCATTATCCCACTTGTGTTGGTGAAAAAACAGCATTCTGTCATATCTGTAAGGTCTATTGATTTTTGTAAAAGCTAGACATGGTGACATAGGCTTCTTCATTGTTTGGTGACCTCAGTTCACTGCTAGGTGGCATCTGGGACACCATGTCACCTTCCAGGGGCTCTGGTCCAGGTTGGCCTGAGGGATCCAGGGGAGGAGCAGAGGGAAAGTCAGTACCCTGGTCACACAGGGGCAACTCGCTGCTGTGGCACACCTCATACATGCTGGATCCACAGACGCCTTCGGTGCCTGCAGACTGGTTGCTTCCCAGGAGTCCATGCAGGGCTTCTGATGACCAGATTCCTCCGTAACTCATGGACAGGTTTAGGTTGCTTTTGTTTGTCCTTGCAGGGCTCCTCTTCAGGTCTGATGCACTCCTAACCTTTGCTGGAACATTCGTCTCTGGAGCAGTTGGTGGCTGCAGAAAACTTTCCTGTTCAGCTTTTGCTCGAATGCCGTCCACTTTATGGATAAAAACGTAACCGAAACTCTCTGGGTTAAAGCTTATATCAAAATTCTGCATGGCAAAGGGAATAGCACAGTCAGTTAAAAGTGGCCAACAGTTGACAGAAAAGATGCTTTGCTAGTTCATATGATTTTAGAAGGTTATTTATTATTCCTTTAACTCTGAAAGTAACCCTGAACAGACTGAACAATAAGTTAGTAGAGAATTAGCTATTACAAAGCTCAAAATCTTTTTGCATATTAATCTGAATCTATTCTGCGGTCTCCTGCAGGCAGCATCACTGAATAGTGTTTCAGAGACTTTTTGGAGCCACATATCTACTGCACACCTGCCATTTAATAGAACAAGTGTGCTGGCACAGGCAGTTCCTTTCAGTTCTACGTTCCTAATTTAGCGGTGAGAGAAATAAAATTTTATCTTGACTTCTTGAAACACATTAGGAATCCCTGCACCACGGAACACAGGGGATGGCAGAGATGTCTTTGACCTCTGAAAATTAAGAACTTGCTAATAATCCACCAGATGGATTGCTGGCAGGACAATTCTGTTGAGTTTCTTTAGTGAAAAAAATATAGTAGATGTAGTTTTAAGGCAACTGGTTAATCCTACACCTCAAAGTTTGTGGCATTTGCCCATCAGACTTTTACCTGGCAAAGTGCATTTCATGTGCTGTATGGCCTATGAGCAATTCTGTTGGCCATGTAAGGGGACATGAGTATCACCAGGGATGTTTGCAAAGGGTTCCCATCCAGCTCTGTGATCACAGTTTCATAGAAGCACTGAAATGTCCCACTTGGAGAGGACTTCTGGAGTCCACCTGGTCCAACCATTTGCCAGAAGCAGGACCTTAAACTGGGTTATGCAGGGTCCTGTGCAGCCAAGACTTTAATATTTCCAGCAAGCGGTATCCTACCTCATCTGTGGGTGACCTACACAATGTTTAACAGGTCTCACAGAGAAGGATTATTTTCATATATCTAGACGAATTTTCCCCTGAAATAGCACCTGCCTTTTGCCTCTTGTCTTGTTGCCATGCAGTCTTATGAAGAGAACATCTCACCTACCCTCCACCTATCCTTTAGTTACTAGAAGGCTGTGATTAGTGCTGTCACCTTGAGTTTTCTCTTTTTCTACAAACAAATCCAATTGCTTCAACCTTTCTTCATATATTAAATTCTCCAGCCCTCTATAGTTACTTTGCACAAGTCAAAGTTCAGGCACTAGTTGAATTGTCTGTCCATACCCTTTGCTATTATTTGCCCATGCAAATATTAGCTCTCTTGAGCAGAATGTAGAAGCAATTTCTGAAAGATGGACCAGTTCATGTAGCAAATGCACGTACCTTCTGTAATGAGTATTAGTTTTGTTCCCAATAGTCTATACTCACGTGAAAAAGGCAGTGGAAATACATACATTTTTTGGTTTCTTGCACAGTTGCTCCAGAGTTTTTTTATGATCAGGAAGGTTTGGCCACATAGCAGGCTTGATCCTGAAACAGCAACAGTAGACAAGGAGTTCAACAGCAGCAAAAATGAGACATGCTGAGATAACAAGAGGTTTATGTTGCATCATTTGTACTAATTCTCACCCAGCCTTAGGTGTGACTTGCATTACCCAGAATAATGGCAGAGAAGTTCCAGAATAAAACAAAGACAGGAGAAGAAGAGGAGGTATAAAGGTCACCCAATAGTCATTGTTCTTCTGAGTGCACAAATTGTCGCAGTTAAAGTAAGACACTTCACCAAGTACTGGGAAAGCAGCAAATTGTGCTGGCAAAGATCTCATTTGCATCTAGCTGTTTTAACTGGGTTTTGCATGGTGAAACCATCTTCTGCAAGTGAAAAAAGAGGCTGTGGTTGAAGTGCAAATTTGCAGATATTTGCCTCTGCATGTTTATATTAGTCAAAGAAATGTATCTTTTCCTACTCGTTGGCCATCTTTCGCTGCTTCAGGTATCTGTATTATAACCTTGACTACAGGTTTCCTTTTACTGCCTGAATTAGCAAAGTTCTCATGCTGTGCTGCTGTGAAAACCCTCAGCCATGATGCATCTAGAGAATAAAGCCCAACTGACATTCAACTTTGCAGTGATATAAGTATAGCTGATATAATGAATTATCAGCAATATTATAATATATATATATGAATATATATTTCTGTTTATATATATACTTATATGTATTTGTATATATATTTGTATATACAAGCATAAAACCCCTCTTTTTACAAAGGAAGCCTCTGGATTCAAAAGGTCTCACCATATAAAAAACTGCTTTTTCATCAGTTTTATGTATTCAGAACTTCTAGAAAAGTTAGAGAAGTGCAGGTGCTCAACAGTACTAAAAAACAAGAGCTAGAAATCTCAAGATACAGCTATACTTGCAAATTAAACAGCACCAGGGAGCAGTCCCTGGTAGGCATTTCAGGTGGCTAAAATGTTTAATTACTAAAAATGTTCCTGACATGTTTTCACTGAGGCCACCTAAGCACATTCCCAGGCAATCCCCATGTATAAATCAGGAGTTAGCACATCCCAAGTATTGTCCCTAAGAGCTGCTGGAATTCAGGCATCCCTCTGGGCATCAGTGAAGCTGGATGCCATGGGCAGGGGCTGCCCTGAATGCCACCAACCAGCCCTGGGCATCCTGCCTTTCAGAGGGCTCATCTCTCTGGCTGAACTTGGGAATTTTGCGCTTCAGATTATGATCCCTTCAGATTATTTATGTATTTGTTTATTGTCTTAATCTTGTCTACTAGCTATCTATTTCATATAAATATATATTACTACATACTGAAAAAAAAATTTACATGTACCTATCTACTGCTTGTAGCTGATACATGAAAAAAGCCCACAGAGACTAAGGACTGCCTGTGTAGGTAGTGTAGCTCTGGTCCCACCTCTGCCTTGACTGCTTTGGAGGGGGCTGTAGAGCTTGGTTTTGCCACACAGCTGGATGTGGACTCATCTGGGCTTGTGGCTGATGCCATCAAGCCCTTCATGCAGAGAGCACTGCCCCGTCACTTCTCAAAGCAGTACCCTGCTGACTCAGACTGTGAAAGGAAAAGAGGCAATCTCCTCTCTATACAGTTTCCAAACCTCTTGGGACTTTACTAAAACCCACAGCTTGCTCTCTTTTCTGAGTCTTGCATGAAGCTCTTGAGTCAAATGTGCCTCCCGTGAGACACTGACTACGTAAGTGTTTTGTGGTGGCTTCAGATCCCCAAGGGTCCCAGCATTTTGAGCCCAAGACTAAAGTCTGATTGAAACAGTAGAGGTATGTTCTGCCTATATTGCAGAACATGTCTTTGTTTGCCTTTGACTTGATACAGAAGCCCAGAGATAGAAAGAGAATAGATCACAGGTACAACAGGGAAGGCAGTAAGACTGTCAGAAGAGGACTGGCTTGCAACAATTTTTCTCATATGAAGAGACCTAGATTACCTGCTTTCCCAAAAACTTAGGATCAGTACAATCATGACAACTGACAGAATGAATCCAGGGATGGAGAGCATAATCACGAACATGCTGTTATCTAAAGGCAAACACAGGACATCTGTCAGTGCCCATAAATGCCTCACTGCTACCCACAATAACCACCTCAGACCATAAGTTAGAGATGAAAGCCCAACACTGCACCTTCCTCCCACTGGCCTGGTGCAGCAGTGGGTCTCTCCCACCTCACTGTCAGTGTGAGAGGTTGGGAGGTCAGGGCTCCAGCCCTTGGCTGAGCTCCAGGCTGGTTCCCAGAGGTCTGCTGTCACCCCCAGCCCTGGGCAGCTGCCACTCACTGCATCCTTACAGCAGCACCAAGGTGACTTCCATCGTGTGATCAGGTGCCCGGCAGGGCTGGCCCTGCTGTGGCTGCTGGCTCTTCCCTCCCCGTGCTTTCATTGCTGCTGCAGCCAGGGCAAACCAGGCAGCTGGGGTGTCCCCAGCCCAAGGACCCCTTAGTTATCTTGGACCAAAGTGCTTTTTGCCCTTACGTCTCTCCACAGAGTGCTCTCCTGCAGTCCTGAAGCTCTTGGAGACACTCCATTCACTCCACGTGCCTTTAAAATAATCTCCATTGGGCTGCGAGCGTACTTTCACCTCATAAGAGGCATCTGTTTCGAGGTTTTTCCCCAGTAACTTTACCTGAAGGTATGGCGATTCTATTGTCTAGACATGCAAAAAGATGCGATTACTGACTAATAGGCATAGAAAAAAGGAGCAAAATCACCACAGCAAACACTGTTACTATTACACTTAAGATGTCTCTGTTTCTTTACGGTGTTATGTCTTATGTTTCCATGGCAAAGCCCAAGCACAAATGAACGAAACTTTGGTAGCCCACAGAAGCACCTAACAAACAAGGGTGCTGTTGATCAGGAATTGTTTTGACTAAGGAAATTTCCAGAGGACAAATATTGCTCCTTTCCAACTTGTCAGCTGAAAAACTGCAGAAATGCAGACCTCAGGGCTTTTGTATGATACTGGTATTTCTGATAGCATTTAATTTCAGAAATTAGTGTAAGCTCACCAACATATACTTACCTTCCAAGGACCTTCTCCCTGCCGATAGGCTATTTGGTGTATTAATTTGTCCTTTAAGTATTTCTTCCACGAATGTGGTGTACTATAGTGAATAAGATACTCATTTGCCTCCTTTTGGTATGTGATGTTGATATTGAATGGTACCTCGGGCTTAACTGTAAATGGCAACAAACCAGGATACAACAGTTGCAGAAAAATGTTACTACAAAATAAAATGGTCTTTTCTCACAAAAATGCATGTAGTCCCATATTACGCCCATTGCTTCCGTATTCCCCAAATATTTAATCCTTCCATGAAGCACCATCAGTTTTGAAGGAGACACCACCAGAGATGGACCATGCTGTCCCACAGACAGAGGTGGTGTAAGATTATTAAAAAAACTATTGGACTGAGGCAGAAGTGCTTTATAAGACAAGTATATTGCTGTGACTTGCCAAAGGAAGGCAAAGCAATCCAGCACCAGAGCAGAAAACAGGGCTGCCCTACAAGGGCTTCTCTGCAGCCCTGGAATGAGACCAACTCCCAAGAGGAGTAAGTCCTAAGGAGCCCCTCTTTCCCAGAGCTCCCTATTTCTTAACTTAGGCAGGTCCCTAGCATGGCTTTGATGAGCCCATTGATGGGTTCTTGGTGTCTCTTCTGCACCACAGGATGCCTGAACACTTTGTTCAGACCATGGGCTCCACCAAGAAGCAAGGTGTGAAAAAGTGAGATCTTGCAACCCCACAGTCCCTGCGTGGGATTCTGGTGTGCTGCCAGGTTCAGCTAGAGTTCAGCTGGTCAGCCCTGAAACTGAGCAAGCCCTAGTAAGAGATGAACAAAATGTCCCTGCTTGACAGTTCATCCAAGCCCAGGAACAGCTGCTTTTACCACCTGTGTGATTCATTCTAGGTCCAGGTCTGGGCAAACAGTGTTATAATAAGCCAGTATTAAGCTGCACATTTTTAATGGGAGTTAGTCATCTTTATCTTTGAAGCATCACACTCTACCAACACGCAAATCCAGGCTCCATCCCTTCCTAGGACACTATTACACTATTTTATATCTCCTCTGCGTTATCCAGATTGACCTCTAGGTGTTGCTCCGGACAATTCACACACACACACACACATGCTAATGTCTATACCTTTATAATCTACAAAATGTTCAATATCTTACCAATGTCAGTGACGAACAGACTCCTGCAGACTCTTCTCTTTATCTCATATTCCATGCAAATATCTTTATTCGAGAGTATATCAGTGAATTGTAAGAAATACACGTCATCCCGTTTCTCCATATCGAAACACACATAATTGCTGTCTTCTTTGGTACTGTTGTGCAAAGCGACACATTAGTTTCTTCTCAGTCTTACTATAAAACTATAAGGGGCAAATCCTGCTTGCTCATTTCACATTAACTGAAGTAAGACTCCATACGAAATAAGAAAAAATAGCATGTAAATGAAGAGATTAAAAGACGGATATTGTTTTTCCTCATGGTCTTTGAGCACAATAATCAAGTGATGTGAGTCACAGTAGGAGTTCAGGAGCTCTCCAAGAAAAAAAAAGTATACATATATATATATATATATATATTTGAGATGCATGTGTTAAGAAAACCTTTGTATCTTTAAAATGAGCTTACTGCTGCCATTTTTAAATATAGGGCAAAATAGGGTAATGAGGAATTTCTTACTGACTGAAGTGGCAGCAAATACAGGGTCAATACAGGGAGACATATGATAAATTTTCAGAGGTGGAAACGTATCTATGTGTTCTTCCATCTGTGTGATTGCTATGTTTGAGGACTGTCACAAAACTTCAGCCAAAATCCAAAATAAACCCCATGAAAATAGAAAAATTCTAATGAACTAGGTGTAAAAAATTAATTAGTGATTAGAATAGTAAGATGCAAAAAAGAAAAAAAAACGACTTCTGCTGGTTGTCACTGTACTTTCAGTTTCAGGAAAAACATGCAAAGGGAAAAAGCAGAAGTATGCTAAAGAAACAAAATCTGAGCTTCTTCATCTAGGTGTATTTAAAAAAGGTGGAAGTGTTTCATGGTCTTGATTAGAAGTGGAGATGACTGATACGTTTGGTAATTTTTTGGGTTTTGAATACTCATTCTAGTGTGTGTTTTGCATGTCTGTGTGTGCAAAGACAGTTTAACTTTTGTCTTGACCTAGATAAAGACTTTTTCAGTGGAAAATAAGACTTCTCATGAAATAATTTACAGTGGAAAGGATCTGCCTCTTCAAAATCATTCCTACTATTTACTTGATAAGTCTGGGTTTGCTTTTTCTTACTCTCTTTTTTTTTTTCTTCCTTTTTGTTTTGTTTTGTTCTTGTTGTTTTGTTGTTGTTTTTGGTTTTGTTTTTGTTTTTTAAAATATCATTTAATTTAAAGGAAAAATGCTTTTGTCTTATGCTCAGTTTCACCAGAAACAACAGAGTTTCCAGAGCAACAGGAGCAAGATGAGGACTATTGGAGACATTATAATACCCTTCGTAGATCCTTCCATCTGATTTTTCTTTCTTGTTGTGGGTTAGATTCTGCTTCAGTAAGCTCTTCTTCTTTGCTAAATATAGTATTCAAACCTGGTAAAATGCTCTGAAACAGAATTTAGTCTCACTTTTCCACTCCTGTTTCCCAGCATTTGGCAGTGTGACTAACCATTCTTTAGCATCTATCTTCCCAGAAGTTTACCAAAGTACAGACTGACAGCACTTACCACACAGCCAGGGTATAGTTAGTGTTGTGAGGAGGCATCTCTGTAAAATTGCAGGTCAGGCTGCTGTAGGAATCCTTAAATTCCAGCTGGCTGAAGCAGTCAACGTCAAAGTTGCCTGGTTCGTCATCTTCAAAGGTCCCTAGGGAGAGATTCACACAATGGTACTTGAAGCAAACCAGCGTGTGTATTCAGTCTGCAGCTCCATTGTAAAGGAGGTTGTTTCTTTGTGTGGTTGCCTAAAAGGAAGAGGATCAGCCTACCTGTTTTGTAAGAAGCAAAGCAAGCTTGTTCAAAATGAAATTAAAAGCCACTTGCACCTTTCAAGGTTGCTCTCCATGCATGCCTATGAAGCCCACCCACTTAACATGCACAAGGATATATACTGCATCACCAGCCTGTGAACTATAAAATGATTTTGCATCACAGATGGTTCAGCCAGACATGACACCCCATGTCTGTGCCATTCTGTTAATCATGGGCAAACACGGGTGCTAATGTTGTCCTTTAAACCTCTGTGAGATATAAGTATATAAAATATATTGTCCACTCTGCAGTCCAATTCTAATTCCTCCTATGTTTGAGCCAGGGGAATTCTCACTTTAAAAGTTATGGATGATTTTTATACCAAGAAAAATCAGGACCTGCCCTGGCTGAAATCATCTCAGAACTTTTTCAAACAGGTTTTCCTATTAGGAACCACAAAATGCTGCTATCCTTGGACACGTAAAGGGGAGCAATGGGAGCAATACACATTCATGATGCCTGTTGTAAAGCAGAATAGTCCTGTCAAGGACCAAAACACTCGTGAAAACAAACAGCACAGGAACACACACTGGGGGATATACTGTGCACAGTTACTGCCAGAGGTGTTTGGGGCTGATGCTCAGGGCTAACGTCTGCTCAAGAGCAAGGGCTAGTTTCAACAGGACTTATTTGTGTGGGAATTTCAGCTCAGGACAGCCTGAAAGGACGTCAGATACCTTTGAGTCTGAAGCAGCAGACCCACAGCCAAGGTTGCACATCATTGCTGTTGTTGCTCCTGCACCAGGACCAGCTGTCCTCCCCCTGCTCTGCCCCTGCCCATGCTGGGCAGGTCTGACCTGTCCCCAGGTTCCTGGGAAGGCTGAAAAATGATATGGGTGGCTTTAGGAAAACCAGAGTATTTTGGTGTCATGAGGCAATTAAGCCCCACAGCACATTTTGACTGAATTGCAGAGTTTTCTGAAATGTCACAAATTTGGGTTGAGGAGGGAAAGCTCAGACATTCTGCCAGAACACACAGCTTCCTGCAAATTTGCTTCGATGACTCATAAAACAATCATGATTTGACTAAGAACGTATGTCTCATGTCCTACACTTGGCATGTATGAGGTCAGTGAAACAAAAACTGATGCTTCTGAGAGGACTCCTCTCCGGCAGAAAATGCTAATTCAGCCCAATTTCATGAAATTTCACCCACAGTAGCCAAGAGCACAGTGAAAGGGATATTGCGAGCCCTTGAGTGGATTCTCAGGGCAGGAACGCCTCTGTCCCCTTCTACCAGTGGTTAAGGGTAGCTGTGATGATGTGTAACTCTCTCCCCTATGTCCAGGGACTATTCCTGATCCTCCACTGGATTGCCTCCTACCCACTCCTCCACGTGCCCTTCCCATGCTGTGTGCCTGCTGCAGCAAGAACAAGTCCTGGGCTGCGCTGGGGATATTGGTGACTCAAGTACTTGCATAAACAGTGTGGGGAAATGCCCATGGAGACATTCCCAACGGAAAGTCCCTCCCAGAGAAAATGATGGTCATCTCTGCTGTGGCCCAGGTGGCTGAGATCACTGAGGGGTGACCGGCCACTTGGACACTCAGATTCACAGTCCTGCTGGTGATGCCCCATGACCCCAGTCAACTCTGCCAGTGTACTGGGAGATCCAGACCTTGTCTGCAGTGGGAGCACACCTGGAGATCCAAAACAGTCATGATTTAACAGAATGGAGAAAGCAGGGGAGAGTTTTGTGATTGCATGAATATGCAAGAAAAGCGTGTCACCCCCAGGTTCCCTCACACAGGAGCATCTGAGGCTGCACTGCTCCGGAAGTCAGATCTATCCCCCGAGCCAAAATTAAGTGCCCATTCCCACTGTGAGCAACCAGTGCTAGGAAGGATTTCCAGGTCTTCCCTTCTCACCGCAGGTCTGGTGTTGCCTGTCCCAAGGGGAGCTCGGATCTCCCTGAAGGAAGAAGAAATGGGGCATCTTCCACCAAGGTGGCTGGTTTGAGGGGACAACCTGTGCAGCACAGGTAGTGCGCCGTGCTCTCTGACCACCACATTTTAGAGAGAGACACAGAGGTTAGTGCAACTCCAGAACAAGCCCTGCAGCAGTTTCACAGAGGCAAAAGTCTTGACCAACACAGCCCTGAGCCATCGGGGCAGATAAGTATCTACAAAAATGTATATTACACATAATTATGTATTTGAGGGTAAGTATGTTTGTGTGTATGTATATACACATACATTCAAAATTCAGGGGATAACAAGTGAGCTGAAATGAATCTGTATAAAATGAAAAAAACCACACCAACCTACCATATTGTAGACAGTTAGATACACCCAAAGCTCACATGCACATATATATCACATTTTACACATCCCTAAGACTTCAGCTACAATGATCCAGGAGATTGGTTTATTTATACGCATAGTTACCTCAAGGCAGCATTAAAACTTGTGAACTAGGATGGTTAATCTTCCTTTATATAATAGAGAGAGACTGCTTGGTCTTTTCTATGTATTAACTTTACATATACAATATCATATATATACACAGAAAATTGATAAACATCATATTAATAAATAGCCTATCAAAAAGAATTTCTCAGCTGTCTGCTACTGCTTTGCTGGAAAGCAACAGAAATTTTAAGTCAATCCCTGTCAGGCTGACTGCAAAATCAAAAGAAAGAAAAATGTCTTGTCTTGCAGTTTATACATTTAATGATTATCCAGCATAGTTCACCTTTGGTGCCTGGGTAGAAGGAAAGCTGACGTTACCTCTTTGTACTTTCACATTGTTGATAACATGGTTCCTTATTCACGGAAATAACACCCTAACTATAGAATATATGATAATTAAGCCTCATGAATGGCCTTAAGTATGCAAATTTGAAATGCTTTTCCTGGTACAGTTCCTCCGTGGACTGAGAAATTCTTTTTTATCTGATGTACATATGTGTGTGGCCCCAGTCACGCTTCTTCCCTAAACTTCAGAAACACCACACACGAATGTATCTGCTGCATAAATGGTTGTGGTGACTCCAGCATGGCTCCCATAGCTAAGGGCTGTAAGCACAATTAGAAGTTTACAAGATTATAATGTTTTTCCTCGAGAAGCTCAGACCAGACAGACCCCTGAGCCTGGCTCTGCTGAAATCAAGGCACGGCTTGAGATGGAGTGATTCCAGAGGGAGAAAAACTGCTCTCACAGCTACAGCCCCGGCAGGTCTTTCACAGGAATGGTCATCCCTTGGGTTTGGCCAACACCCAGCAGAATGTTTCCAATCACAGCAAGAGTCTCACGAGCCTTTACCAAGAGAAGAGTGTTAGCAGAGGCTATGCTTTGAAGCCACCAGGACTAACCACAATGTGTGAAACTGAAGGCACTAGTAAGTGCCTGCAGGATCATTGACAGAATTTGCAAAGTCAATGAAGTGACCAGCTCTGTGGCCAGAGCCCTGCAAAATCTCTAGTGATGATGGCAGCAGACAGCATATCATCTTGGTTTAGGATTTATTTGGCTCAGAGAGGAGTTGTTTTCATCACAACAGTTTTGATGTGGATTGGACAAACCGAACAAGTCTGGGAAAGAGGGCCACTGATGTTGGCCGTCCTGCCCATGGCGGCCTGCAGCGTGCTGCTGCCTGCTGCTCCTGCCCGTGGCTGCCTGCACACTCATGGCTGCCATGGCATCGTTTTACCCTTAGCTCCCTTAGGACTTTTGGGGTCACCACTGCTCTGTCAGGCCAGGGACAGAGCTGGGGAGGCACTGCTTAGGAGGCAGCCTGCCGCTCATCAAAGAGGTGGAGATGAAGGCAAGTGCTGCACTGAGCTTCTCCTCTCCTCTGCACCTAATCATGGATGAGATCACGCCTGCATCGGCTGGTGGCACTTTTGTCAGGCAGCAGGGTGACTCTGAGAGGCAGAAAGAAATCCAAACATCTATCATGATGTTCAATTTGTTGGTCAAACCCATATGACTCATAAGGAAATCATAAAAGCTGGTAATTGCTCAGTGGGGATTTTCTGAATCTGTTTTTCTTTAATTCTAAGCAAAGGATTAGTTATGGTTTACTGGAAGCTAGTGGTGAAACAAAGGAAAGGTCTCCTCCCATGTGCTGTTGGAAAGCCCTGAGCATTTCAGTGATGTCTGCTATAAATCACTGGTATTGACCACTTACAACTGTAGCTGCTTGCAAAATCTGGTTCTAAACAGCTGCAAATTGTACAAACAAAAGGTAAACAGAAAAAAAAAAAAAGAAGAAAAAAAAAAACACAAACAAACACAACCAAGTTTGGTGGATACAATTCTGAGCTTTTCTGTTTTCCACTAACGCAAAAACTTGTCATGTATTACCTAGCTACATATGTGTGTATGTCTATATATATATATATATGTGTGTTATACAATAAATGATAACTACGTGAAAAAGAGATTTCTAGCCATTAAATCTGTGAGACAGCATAGGTACGCAGACATCATCTTCCTACAAACCAGAAAACTCTTTTGCTCCTCAGTGATGAAATTTTGGTGCCCTAAAGCTACCAGTAACCGAATGACTGTCCATGTCCTTCAGACACTGTGCAACAAGCTCTGTCACAGCCGTTTGCTTAATATTAGACAAGTAAGAGTTAAACAGATCTGAGACTGAATCTGTAAATGCAGTTTTTCAGCTCCCTTTTGAGAAAAGGGACAGCAGATTGAAAGACGGTGTTTTTTATCATTGCTCTTTATGATTTTGATTGCGACTAAATTGATTGCAACCTTATTGATCTTGATGAAACTAAATAATTTTCACTTGTCCAAACGAGATAATGAAATCTGCAATAAGCCTGAATTAAAACTGTTGAATTAATTTATAATTTTTTGGCATGTAAGTGATGAATGCTCTTAGTCATGGGCTGTGAGAAGCCCATGGTTGAGTTGCTGCCTCAGCCACGATACGAAAGACACTAGGACTATCCCCAGATATAACTTTCACAACTGTTTAAAGGAAAAAAAGAAAGTTCTGTTTTTGAAGTGGAACAAGTTGGGCCCCACTTGACGTATATTAAGACATTTTCTTTGGAGGAAACTGCCAAGAGCAAGAGAAGTCAGAACCTCGGCATCCTTTGATGGCAGGTCAGAGTGATCCTAGACTGCAGAAGAGTGAAACAGGCATAACTCCTCACACAAACACTACATACAAAAAGAAAAGATTAACAGGTCTGATCTTGCATGCTGTCTGCACACAGGAATCACCTCCTCATTTCAGACAAGTTTGGACATTGAAAGGTCAGCAGACTTGGGAATTAAATAGATAAACCAGCTCCACATACACCTCAGGTACTGGCACTGGAAGAAAGAGACTGGAGGCTAAAACTTTAACATATTTAACCCAGCAGTTGCATTTTGGAGCACTTAGCTCAGGTTTTCAAGATCATACATGAGTGGAAAGATGAACATGAAATGACTCACCATCACCATCTGCAGAAGTGCAACCACTTTCCCCAAAAGTGGTACGAAGAAACAAGACGAAAATGCTCAATACTGTACTCGTCCGTGTCATCCTGGGCACACTGCATGTGTGCACGACCTGTGTGTGCGAAACCCTCGCTTACTCACTTACTTTATACTAGACGCAGAACAAACACATTGCCTGATAAAACAACCGCAGGCGAGGGGAAGTGTAAACATGCTGGCAAGGATGACTAGTGGCAGAGAGCAGGAAGCCAGAGAGAAGATATTTGCAGAGCTTTTACTTTGAAACGCGCTTCCCACTTCAAAACTAAGGACCTTCTGGATCAGGCCCATTGAACTCATTGGGCTGAATCTGGTCAAGTCCAGTGGGTTGGATGCAAAAGTTTCTTGGACCATGCTCCTGTCAGGGCTAGTGGTATTTTTGCTGCTGATTTTCCTGAGGAAATGGTTCTGTCCCCACATCTATTTTCCTCTCAACGCAGGTACACAGTTCCAAGAAAGAAAAAAGTCTTCCAGCTATGAAATGTTAAGTGCAAATGCTGCTTTTTATTCTTTAAGTGTTGGCATCACACAAGTCCCAAATAAGACAATGCCGACCCAGAAAAGTTGTGATTTACAGGACTAATCCTGCAAAACCCGGCTCCTGAGAACAAAGTGGTATGTCTCACTTTTTTTTTTTTTTTTTCCTTCATTCTGTGGACAAAGCAGAGGCAGAAAAAGGATGATAAAGAGGTGTTAAATATTTCCTATGCACACTTTCTGTGGCTGCATACACCAACGCACACCAGAGCGTAATGCAGGGCCATGCACACAGCTGACTGATGTGGGTAACTACAAGCGAGCAGAAGACCTGAGAGAGGAGAGCAAGCTCCTGCATAGCACTGGCTGCACCAAGAAAGCTGCATGTTGCAGGCGTAAAGGAAACTGAGGGCAAAGTTGGTAACAATGCCCGAGCAAGCAGAAAAGTGGTGACACTATAAAAAGATACAACATGCAAGCCACAGTGACTTTTTTGTTTGCAAGGAAAGAAACCACTCAACAGAACTATTAAAGCTCAGCCCTCCTCTCTAGACAGTGTTCTTCCTGGCAGGGAGCTGGGGGCTCTTCGCCAGTGGCACTCCCTGCCCTGACCAGGGGCAGTGGATACTCAAGGGGGTGCTTCTGGGCTCCCCCCCACTATTTTAATAGGAGGAAATAGCCCCCTTTCCATGAGAGCTCAGCGGGGCTGCCTGGAAGCTGGAAATTTCCCACTCCTGTATCAAGTCCCTTCCTGGGATGGGACCCTTCACCTGACAAAATGTAGGTATTTGCAGTGTATATTCTATGCTAGAGCTCCTCAGACTTTCCCCCTGTATACTTGGCGGATAGCACAATTCATCTCATCCTAACACAGACTTTCAAAAGACAAAATCTAAGCCTCTAAATATATTTGTTTATCTCCATGGCACAAAAAAAAACCAAGCTGAAATAGGGGTAAACATCTGCTTGGCAGACCTCCATGATACGTTCCGCTCTTGGACATGGCAGGGAACTATCCAAATGCAATGGACATGGCAGCACCTTGCCCTGACCAGACCCTGCTCAGGATGGCCTTAGAAAATTATCTGGGGCACTTCCCCATTCATACAATATCTCTTTTAAGAAATACCCTCTTTCAGGGGACTTTGTCAGCTGGCAGGACTTTAGGAGTAGTTAGCCCCTCATCTCTCCCTCCTGAGTTTCCTATACTTGACTCCAAGCTCATTGACCCCAAATGTGAATCAAAGAGATTGGGTCTCAGTGACTTCATGTCCCTGTGGCCTACCCTATCTCATTAGAAAAGTTTATTTCAAGATTTCATCACCTGGCTTAGTAATATTCAATATCATATTACTCTAGAAACCCTCAAGGTAATTTCTACTGCATTTTCAGCCAGAAACATCAATAAAGGAGGGCTCTTCCATGCAAACTTATTGTTATCCGGAAATTACACCTTCTCACTTTAAATTTTTCTTGTTTATAATTGAGTGGGCTATCACTTTGATCATTTTTTTTTCTTTTTTCCTGTTTCAGATGAAGCAAAATAAAAAAAAAAAAAAAGACTCTTCAGAAATAATATTTTGGCTGAGCCTTGAACAATCTTACTATCAGAGCTGTGCTGCTCAGGGGATTTCCATGTTGTCATAGCTGCATTTTGTCTGGGTGGGGAAATGAGGGACCACAATGAAAAGAAAAAAAATAGTATAAAGAAAAACCTAGAAGCAAAAGTACATTTTGTTTTACTTCTGGGTCTCTTCTTCAAAAGTTATTTGATTTCTAAGAGGTACTTGAGTCCATTAGTCTCACTTTGTTGTCTTTCTCTAATATGCTGGAGATAGGAAATCAAATTTGTGCGAGTCCAAATTTTAGGGTAGCTGAAGTGTTAGTACTCAGGTGAGGCTGAAAGGAGACTGGATTAATCTTGCTATAAATTTGCTCTGCATCTGCCTCCTTATTCGGGGTTCCATAAAAAAGAAAAATACATTTTTCTGAATCTAAGCTTCAAATTTGACCAAAGGGATACATTTGTCTATTTTTTATTTAAAGTCTTAGGACCTCTGGAAAGCTGATAGATCAGGTTAATACATCTATCAAAAGCACACTGCTCAACAATGACAGTTTAAACAGGTAAGATTTCTGATGGTACAGCAAAAAACATACTAGTCCTTCAGTGGTGTGCCAACCTTTGTTGGTCCCAACACTTTGCTTGGAGCTTCTGAGTTATTCTGAGCCTTCTGACATTTTTAGCCATGAGCAAAATCCAGGTTACAACCCACCAGTTGGGGAAAGCAAGTTTTTCAGTGCACTGTGGTTCACAGCTACATGCTGTCCATGTGGTGTGTCAGCTCCTCAGCACTTCCCATTGACTGTTCCACATGACCTGGTACCCTCTTGGGTTATTGCTTACATTTCATCTGTTGATTATGACTGATCAAGAAAGTAATTTACAAATTAACACTTCGTTCACTTCTTACACAGTTTGTTCACTTGTTTTTTTGATTACCCTTTGGACACAAAAGTCTGTTTCAATTCTGTTTTGTCTCCAAAAAAAAAAAAATAAAAAAATGGAAAAGGCCTCTGTACATACTCTAGAATTAAGTCTGCCACCACTACCTGTTTAGTAAGATGAAGATGGTAGATATCATTCTACCATCTATCCTCTTCAAACAAGCCAGTTCAGGGAGATTGTGGCACTTGTGGAAGCCCGGTGAAGCACGTTCTCAGACATCACAGTGTGTAGACAGTTCACATTGACAGTGACACTTGGAAGATACAGGCATCCTTGTGTTTGAGGAACTCTGTGTTTCCTGGTCATATATCTATGGGTAAATTTGTGAACCAGATTTGTCAGAAACTGTTTGGCTTCTTGGCTCTCTCCATGGTGTGGCAGGGGGTGAGGGTTCTATACATTACAGAACAAGGGTGCTGGTCCTTCTGCCTGACCTGACCTGACCTGCTCTGCCCTGCTCCTCAGGGAGGTGAGAGGCTGGAGGAGAGGGTGGCACAATCTCTTTTCCCTTCTATGGGCCACAAGTGCTTATTCAAGACAGATTCTTAACACCGTTTAGGTCCACCCTCCTTCAATACAATATTTACATCTGTGCATAATTTTAATGCTTCCAAACTGCCTTAATTAAGGCTTCAACACCCTTTAAAAATCTGCTGTAGGATGTTTCTATAGATTATTGACAAAACGAAATTGGTGGATTCATTCATCTCTGAAACAAAATTTATAAAATTCAGTACACGGGAATTTGAGATGTTAATAACCATATTTGTAAGTTACAGATACAGATTGGTGCCTAAGACTAAAACAGGGTTACTATTATTTTGTTGTTGTTGTTAGGAAAGAGTTTGGCAAAGCTGAAACAAGTAAGAAAGCAGAATGTTGTTAGAACATATATTATATATATACTCAAGCATAATTTATACTTAGATTTATTTTTTTTTTTACCCAGATATGCTGAGAAGCAGAAATCTTCCAGCTACCTTCAGCTGTGAGCTGTTTTTCCACTTAAAAAAGAATTCAGATTTTTTTCTTTCTTCCTCACATTTCTCACTCTCACCTGCCATGAGAACTTGGTTCCTTGTATCTTCTTGCAGTGGAGCCATCTCTCATTAGCTCATCAGCTGAGGGACTTCTCTTTAGCCTCAGGCTCCTACAATTCTTATTTTGCTAGCCCAGGAGCAGAAGCATGTAGAAGTTGGTATTGCTTAAGGCAGCATCACCATGGACAAACATAACTTGAAGCCTCAAAGAGAGAAAGTGTGTATGTGCATATGTGTGTGTGTAAGAAACCATCTCTGGTAAAAGTGAAAAAGAATAAAATCCTGAAATTGAATGTAGTTACTTTGGAGAATATTTTGCTTCCCGCCTCACCAAATTACTTTGGGCTGAAGAACACAATGAGCAATGCAGGGTGGAAGGTATATAGTTCATTGACGCATTGTCCCAAAGAAAGGAGCCATGTGTAACAGAGAACAGAATATGTTCACCCCTTCTTTGAACTTCCTTTGTCTTTGAGATTTTGATACTTGAAATTACTGCTTTACATTTCCTACTTGAGGACTAACTTATAAATTGGTGCCACATTAACAAGGAATCCTGTTACACTGAGAGAAGAATAAGGAAAAATTAGAAAAATATTGCTGTGTGGAGGCTAAAACGGGGGTTGGGTGTGCGCTTCTGGCATTCAAATAATATGAGTTCAGCCCCCTAAACTACAAGACTGGCTATAAGAGATGATTTTTTTTCTTATGTTCCAAATACAGCAATAGAGCAAGTATTGCTGCAAATACAGCAATAGACAAGTCAGACTCACAGGGTTCTAATAAATGTGGTCACATGGGGCTGGCAGCCAGTCACCGGTGGGGTTCCACAGGGCTTCATTTTAGGGCCAGTTCTCATTAATGCTTTCATAAATGACCTGGATGCAAGACTTGAATTCATAGGAGGTAAGTCTGCAGACAACACTACATTGGAAGGAGCGGTTGACTCCCTCAAGGTTAGAGAGGTCTTGCTGAGAGATCTTGACAAATGAGAGAGCTGGGCAGTCACCAACAATATGAAGTTTAACAGGAGCAAGTGCTGGATTCTGGACGTAGGACAGGACAACCCTGGCTATATGTACAGGTTGGGGGGCAAGAGGCCAGAGAGCAGCCCCGCAGAAAGGGATCTGAATGTTCTTGTCAACAGCAAGTTGAACATGAGTTGAACAAGTGTGCCCTGGTAGCCAGGAGGGACAACCGCACCCTGGGGTGCATCAGGCACGGCATTGCTAGTCGGTCAGGGAAAGGGATTGTCCTGCTCTGCTCTGCGCTGGTGCAGCCTCACCTCCAGTACTGTGTGCAGCCTTCGGTGCCACAATATAAGAAGGACATAAAACTATTAGAGAATATTGAAAGGAGGGCTACAAAAATGGTGAAGGATCTGGAGGACAAGATGTATGAGGAGAGGCTGAGGTCCCTTGGTTTGTTCAGCCCGGGGCAGAGCAGGCTGAGGGGAGGCCTCATGGCGGCCTGCAGCTCCCTCACGAGGGGAGCGGAGGGGCAGGCGCTGAGCTCTGCTCTCTGGGGACAGCGACAGGACCCGAGGGAACGGCATGGAGCTGGGACAGGGGAGGGTCACGCTGGGTGTTAGGGAATGGGGAGCTGGGGCCTCTTCTCACAGATAACCAGCGATAGGGCAAGAGGGAATGGTCTCAAGTTGTGCCAAGGGAGGTTCAGGTTGGAAATGAGGAGACATTTCTTCTCAGAAAGAGCATTCAGGCACTGGAACAGGTTGCCCAGGGAGGAGGTGCCGTCACTGTCCCTTGGGGGTGTTTACGGAAAGGTTGGACGTGGTGCTTAGGGGCATGGTTTAGTGGGTGATGGGAGATGGTTGGAACAGATGATCTTGTAGGTCTTTTCTAACCTCAATAATTCTATTACTCTTACCTTCCTTCTACACCAGCTGATGCCCGCTGCCCAGCCCATGCAGTGCATTATTGAGCAGCATTGAAAAGCCAGCCATAGTCATACTGACCATTAGCCATAGGGATAACAGAATGTATTGCTTAAAATGACCCGCTGTCGAATGCAGGTTAATCCATAAAGATGAACTCATCAACATATTTTTAAAGAGTATTTAAAAAAAACCAAACACATAACATTTAAAATGTGTAAGCAGATAGGCATTAGATAACAAAAGGTCAAAAATAGAGAAATCATTTAAATATATTTAAATTTAAATATATTTTAAAATCTCTTTCCTGGCATGAAACCTACATAGAGTAACTGGAAAAAAAAAAAAAAAAGAAAGAAAATAAAAACACACACACAAGAAAATGAAATTGCAATCAAAAGAACCATACTGCAAACATACACTATCAAAGGTAACAAAAATATATGTAATTTAGGTAACCAAGATGTGATTCGGTTTGGCATGAATTCTGTGCATTGAGGTGTTTATCTGTTCAAAATGAATTATAGCTGTCATCTCAACAATTTAACTATGAGTAATTTTTGAAGTATCATTACATTGAGACACTTCATGCCAGAAAACCACGGGAAAATATGTGATTAAGCTGAAAGATTATCCCCCCATACTATATTCAAAGACAAATAATAATCACACTTTTCCCTCCTGCTTGCCCCAAAAGCAGGGTGCAACAGCCAGTACCACAAGGCAAATATGCAGTGTTTTTTCCTGGCAGAGAACACAAAGAACACTCCTCAACCAAGTAAATAAAACAGATGAGCTACTAAGCTAATGCAGATCTGCTGTCTACCTAGTTCACCCCAAGGGAAAGGTTCTTATCTGTTTCATATTTTTTGTTTCATTCTTAAATTGCTTGTCATCCATGCAGATCAAAGTAGGCTAAAACCCCAAACTGAATATAATTAGTCTTTTTTTTCCCCTCTGGAGGATTAAATCAGTCTGTGAAAAAAAAAAAAAAAAGAAAGGTGGCATAGTACTGAAACCTAGAATGTGTTGTCTGCCTGATGGGAGGGTTGAGCAGCAGCAGCACTACAGGGCACAGCAGAACACTGTTTGACATCCTACTGTTTCTTCCCATGGCAATTCTTTTTGAAGAATTGCTGTAGCAGTGTAGTTAGTGTAGTTTCTAATGAGTAGCAGCATGGAACTAAAACCTGTCCAGCTCTCCTCTGGTATACACTGGGGCAAATCATTTGAAAGACCCAAAAAAAACAAAGGCAGTTGCGTCATACAAATACTTAGAAAATATATGACAAAAGATAATCTAATTCAGTGGATATTTCATCCTAGCTAAAGTGAAGAAATGAGTGAAGGTTACAGCTAAAAAAAATTGCTCTCAAATTTGCTGAGCTTTCAATGTAATTAGAAAGCTGATTTCTCAGGCACAGCAATATTCTCAGTGCACAGTCCAACAAAGATTACAGGTACAGGCACCATCTCAAATACCATAAAGCTGTAGCTAGGAAAGCAGGAAGCTATGTAGCATTATTAGCATACGGTTCTGATCCACCTAATTTACCATAACGAGGGGTGAGCTTAGATAGACTCTGTGTCAACACAATTCTATCACCAGTGTGGTTCACTCTTTGATCAAGCTCAGGTGTCTCTATCCTGTGCTTCACTGCATACCGTAAACATTACCTGAGATTTTTCAGGGCAGAACAGGCTGTTAGGATGACGTGGTCTGCCCTGCAGTCTAAAGAATGTCACTCTCTCATCTGTCAGGTTTATTTCTGACCTGTTACATTTGGTTTTCTAAAGACTTGAACCGGTTGAAGAAGCTACTGCACACCTGATATCAGCTGTCCTGGCTGCTCAAGAGGTATGTGTAAATTTGTCTAAACCCAACCCGTAGTGAGTGAATCTGTTGTTTACAAAAATTAAGATCCAAGTATTATCAGAAATCCTTTTCCATGCTGATAACTGTAGTCAACCAAGAAATTATCATTTTATCATATTTTTGAACAAGCAAAATAAAACCTATTGCTCAGTAAGATATGTCTTCCCGATACCAAATTTTCCTTGCACTTTTTATGAGTTTTCAAAACTGTTCACAATACTCTACCAGGAGTCTCACTTATCTCTGTATGCAGGGTTATTATCATCACTGAGGTTCTCCATGTTCTACAGTTTACACATCCTGGATCACAACTGTCATTTTACCTACTGCATCTCCTGTTGTCACCTTCTGAACTATATGGCCAGGGTCTTACCTGACTCTGTTTTGGAGTCATTACTTCCCTGAGCTCAGGACTTAATCTGATAAAAGGGATGAGAGAGTGCAAACATGGTCTAGATTGAGCCTCTAACTGCTTAATCTGATGGGACTGTTACATACCTTGGCTTGTGTCCATGGTATAGTTAATAGCCCAGCTGCTTGGTCTTTCTACCTGGGTAGAAATAACGGATGTCATTGTAATTAAGAAGAAGTAGATTTCATTACACATTACCTAAAGTGGTTCCAATGAACAAAGCAAGGGTCATTATTCTGACCTAACTCCAAGATTTCAGGTAAATCATTGTTTCTGATTTCAGCACTGTGGTTAGAGATGTTGCCTATTTGGAAGGAGTAGAGGAGCAAAAGCAAAAGGAGGGCTGGAAATTGTAGTGCACGGGGAGAGATGGAGAGGAGCTTTCAGCACCCGCAGGGCAGCACAAGCAGGGCAGGGCGACCTGCAGCGGGAGGGCTCACCCATCTCATGGGGTCCTGCACCCAGGCCTGGTGCAGAACACCACGCTCTGAATTTACACCTTCTTGTAATTTTGGGGGTGAATAAGTTGCAGTATCACTAGGGATTTTCCTTGGTGCATCACAGACCAAGAAGCAGCCTTTTGTTTGCTGTTAAGTGAGCAATATGACAGCCACTTGTAAAAGAGCAGCCAGGAGAGCTGCATGCTGCAGAGGAGAGCTGGAAACCTGCTGCCCCGCAGCCCAGCCTGGTGGAGCCGCTTCCTCCCCGACCCCTGCAGCAGCTCCCTGCCACAATCTTCCCTGCACAGCATCAGCCAGGGGTTTCTGATGGTCCACAAAGCTGGTTTCTCTCCACTAAAATACCTGCAGGAAAGTTGGGTGTGTGCTGGCCTTTACTGCCTACCATGCGTGCAGATTAACGTTACATACTACAGTCTGGAAGGGTGTGGCCCAGGGTTTTCTATGTAAGGCACAATTTTTACCACAGGCTTCACTCCATGTTGGTTTAAATACAATGAGCAATGTATATCGCTTTTTAAAGTCCGAATGGAAGGAAAAGGTCAAAGCCAAGTCATAAATTTATCAAAGTTTAATGAACCTGTGCTAAGGCGTCATATGAAAGTATTGAAAAGCCGCTGAAAAGCAGTAAACATGGGATTGCTTACAGGCTATGGAGGTTGCCCAACCTTTCAGTGACCTTGGCCTGTGGTGGAGTTTGTAGCAAAACATGAAAACAGGAATACCTACCTGGTTTCACTTTTCAAGGCAAACACTGTGAGCTGAGCCTCAGCATAACTGAGATACAACTGCAACTGGAGCCATCAGCTTCAAAGCGTTTGTGTTCACAGCCAGAACATGCTGCAAACCTGCACTGAATCACCTCGACCTGGGAAAAACAAAAACAAAAACAAACAAAGAAAAAAACAGGGAGGGAAACAAAATCTTGAATATCAGGCCGACAAAAAGAGAAAACAAACCACAACAGACACCAGCTGCTGAAATGCACATTTGTTGCAATCTGAGATTCAGGCAGGAAAATGTTCAGTAAGAAAATAAGTGCAGAAAACAGAGGGATGGCTCTCACCATGGACATCCGCTGGGGTGGTGGTACTGTTAGGCACTACCCACTATTTTTCCTCTGGAGTCAAGCAGAAAGGAGAAGCCATGAGCTCTTACTTCTGTCAAGAAGCAGTGAAAACCAGGTGAGACCGATGGTTTGGGACCTCTTCTCTGCGCTTCCCACAACATGACTGGCAAGATGAAGTGAACTCTCACAGACAGGGGAGCTGCCTGCATCTTGGCTTCTGCATCTTTCAAACACTCCTCTTGTGATGACACAATGCCATCCCTCATTCCCAAAACTGTGCTGTATAGTCTGACCATCATGTGGGCAATCCAAGCTTATCCTAAGCATTTACAGTTCCTCGGCTGGATGTTCCCATTCCCTGAATGTTTCATTTCCCTTCGAGTCTCACACCCAGCAGAATTTACCAAACTGTCCCTCAAAGACACAGCCACACTTGAAGAAAAATCAGGAGAAATTGTAACTGTTTGATGTTATAACCATTGAAAAGCAAGAGTGCACCATGAGATCCTCCACAATCACAGCTATCCCCCGTAATGGATCAGGATTTTGCAGCATCTGTTTCTATCTGGAGTGAGGAAAGCCTTGCAAGGACAAGGGACTTGCATTATAAATGCTACTGAAATCATAACTTTGCCCTTCCTCAGCTGTTACCTTTAACTTTCTCAGCTTTCAGATTACTGTAGACCAATGCTTTTCAAAATGGAACCTTCCAGTTTAGCTCGCACACTAGGAAAAGATTTTCAAAGTATAGAAGTGAATGAGGAGAAAAAAAAAATCTAATTTCACAGGGATTTGTGCTTCTCACAGACACACACATACACACACACACACAAAGGCTTTGGAAAACCCCACTATAACCCTTTTGTTACATAATATTTGGCTTGATTTTCACAACCGTTCAACATCCTACACTGATCTGTTAGAAGTTAGTCATTGCCTCTAATTATTTAACTATATATTTGGGTCCCTAAAAATGGATTTCTGACTTCAAGTAGCTATTTTAGAAAAGACTGTACAGGGTTTCTTCCATAGAATAGTACAAACAAGGCTG